>NW_024412417.1:18639988-18740736 GCF_014898765.1 Herpailurus yagouaroundi | reverse complement strand
CTCTCTTTCTCACTCTCTTTCTCACTCTCTTTCTCACTCTCTTTCTCACTCTCTCTCTCACTCTCTCTCTCACTCTCTCTCTCACTCTCTCTCTCTCTCTCTCTTTCTCTCTCTCTCTCTCTCTCTTTCTCTCTCTCTCTTTCTCTCTCTCTCTTTCTCTTTCTCTCTCTCTTTCTCTCTCTCTCTTTCTCTCTCTCTATCTCTCTCTCTCTCTCTCTCTCTTTCTCTCTCTCTTTCTCTCTCCCCCCTCCTCCTCCCCCTCCCCCCTTCCCCTTTTCCCCCTCCCCCTCTCCCTCTCTATCTCTCCAGATCATGATCTGAGCCACCCAGGCACTGCTGGAACTATATTAATGATGAGGTTGAAGACAGGTCGAAGACGGATGGCATTGCCAACTACACTTTTGCATGTTATGAAGTTGAACAGGACATTTAAATGTTGGCCAATGGGTTACAAAAGATACTGATAGCTGGGAATGACTAAATGAATTTATGAATGAAAATTTAACAGAAAAAAATGGAGAGTGTTTCTCTTAAGATCAAGGACACAACTATGGAGGATGAGGATGTTGGAGACCAGGGGTTATCGTTGATTTTTTTTGACTCATCCTGAGAGTATGACGTGATAGAGTTGCAAAAAGTAATTGGATACTATAAGAGGAATATTAACCTGGATTGAAGAATGAGGTAGAGGAAGGTCCCCAGCCCACACCATGTTCTGTTCTAGACATCCTTACTTTTAGAAGTGCAATGGCAGCACATACTATCATACTGTTTTGATTTTTAGGGCTGCTGTGACAAATTTCCCCAAATGAGGTGGCTTAAAAGACAAGAAATCAATTTTCTCACAGTTCTGGAGACTAGAAGTCCAACATTAAGGTGTCAGCAGGTGCATGTGCCCTCTGAAACTGCAGAGGGGGAACATCCTTCCTGGCCTCCTGCAGCTCCTGGAAGCCCCAGACATTCCTTAGGTGGGAGCAGCCTATTAACTCCAATCTCTGCTCCATTTTCACTATGGCTGTCTCCCCTCTGTGTCAGTCCCTCTCCCTTCTTCCAAGAATACTGGTTATATTGGATTAGGACCAACTCTAATGACCTCATGTTAACCTGATTACAGTTGCAAAGACCCCATTTCCAAATCAGTCTACATTCCTAGGTGCTGGCGATTAGGACTTCATCTCTTTTTGGGGTACACAGTCCAACCCACAGCAAGTCCTAACCTGTGACAGACATTTCGGTTCTTTCTATCCTCATTTTCACAACAATCCTGTGGAATTAGTGTTATTAACTATACTAATAACTAGTATTAATGGTACCAGAAGTAGAATGACTGCAGCAGTCCCATCTCTACTAGACTATGTGCTGCACACACAGGATGATATTACTGGCATCCCTGGAGTTGTGCACACAGTGGCCCTGGGGTTGAAGATGCTTTAGACATGGTTCATAGGGTTTGGACTAAGACGTCAAATTCCTTTCCACCTCTGAAGTTATATGAAACTGCACCAATCTGAAGAACCACCTGCCTGTGTTGATTACTTTTTCAAATAACCATGAATCAAACTGACTTCTTATTCAGCTGAAGTTGAAAGATCGGTTTTACTAATTTCTTATTGAAGTTGACCGAATGCCAAGAGCTGTGAGCATCTTTTACGGAGCACTCCTGAAATCTCCGTATTGTCTACAGTGCTTCTGGTGTTAGAGGAGTTTTCAATTCCTTTTGATTTTGAGTTGCATCCAGTATTGACATTGTCAAGGCACTTGTTCTATTCATACTTGTTAGCTACATATAAAGAGCTGATAAAACAGTCTTTTAAACGTTCTTGCTTTTTAATTTTAATTTTTTATAAATTTTTATTTATTTATTTTTATTTTTTTTATTTAAATTTTTTTTTCAACATTTATTTATTTTTGGGACAGAGAGAGACAGAGCATGAACAGGGGAGGGGCAGAGAGAGAGGGAGACGCAGAATCGGAAACAGGCTCCAGGCTCTGAGCCATCAGCCCAGAGCCTGACGCAGGGCTCGAACTCGCGGAGCGCGAGATCGTGACCTGGCTGAAGTCGGACGCTTAACCGACTGCGCCACCCAGGCGCCCCATATAAATTTTTATTTTTGAGAGAGAGCACTAGCAGGGGAGGGGCAGGAAGAGAGGGGGACAGAGGATCTGAGGCAGACTTCACAGGGACAGTAGAGAGCCTGATGTGGGGCTTGAACTTCTGAACTGGGAGATCATGACCTGAGCCAAAGGCAGACCGTTAACCAACTGAGCCTCCCAGGCACCCCTGTTCTCACATTTTAAATGTAAAATTTTTCGGGGCTCCTGGATGGATCAGTCGGTTAAGCAAGTGACTTCGGCTCAGGTCATGATCTCACAGTCCATGAGTTTGAGCCCCATGTCGGGCTCTGTGCTGACAGCTTGGAGCCTGGAGCCTGCTTCGGATTCTGTGTCTCCATCTCTCTCTACCCCTCCCCTGCTCATGTTTAATAAATAAACATTAAAAAATATTTTTAAAAAGTAAATGAAAATTTTCAAATGTATGCAAAAGCAGAGAGGGTACATAATGATTCCCCATACAGCCATCACCTAGATTGGATAAATACTGAGATTGTGCCACATTTCCTTTATTTTTTGGTTTCTTTTTTTACTTTGGTTTATAAAGCAAATGTCAGATATTTTGTCACTTTTACCTTAAGTATTTCTGAATGCATGTCTTACAAATAGGGACATTTTTTCCCCAAACCACAGCGTCATTAACATACCCAACAAAGTTGGTTATTCCTTGGCAACCTCCTTTAATCAGGGTGTAATCAAACTTCACCAATGGCCTTCGATGTTTTTGTACAACTGCTATGTATGGATCAGCATTCACATAATACCCACTCATACCTGGTTGGGATGTTCCTCGAATTCCTTTGATGCTAGAACAGTACTTCTCCCCTATTTTTCCATGCCATGGACTTATTGGAAAAAAGTCAAGTCAATTTTCTGCAGAATGGCATTCTGGATTTTTCCTGCTGCTCCCTTACTGGGGAGGTGGGTGGGAGGTCAGTTGACTTAGTCCTCTATCCTCTGTTTTTGTAAATTGGAAGCTCTCCTTGAAGATTTGATTCAGATTCGACCCTTTTGGCTAGAATACCTCACAGGTGGTGCTGTGTGCTTCACATTACACTGCCTCAGGAAGCACACAACATGCCGTTGGGCCATTCTTGGGAACGCAAAGATGAATCACTGGGTTCATGTGGTAACAGCCTGATCCCTCCATTTTAAGGTTCCTATTAACCTTTCATCTAATGGTTTCTTCGGTTGATGATTTTTGCTGACTCATTCATTTCATTAGAGTTACAAAATAGTTTTTCCCCCCCTACTTTTGTTCTTTTCATATTTATTAGCTACAATTCTGTTTTATTTTTTTCAGATTAATTTCATTAAATGTTTTTAATATAGTTTATTGTCAAGTTGGCTAACATACAGTATAGACCGTGTGCTCTTGGTTTTGGGGGTAGATTCTTGTGATTCATCGCTTACATACAACACCCAGCGCTCATTTCAACAGTGCCCTCCTCAATACCCATCACCCATTTCCCCCTCCCCACACCCCCATCAAGCCTGTTTGTTCTCTGTATTTAAGAGTCTCTTATGGTTTGCCTCCCTCTCTGTTTTTATCTTATTTTTCCTTCTCTTATGCTCATCTATTTTGTTTCTTAAATTCCACTTATGAGTGAAATCATATGATATCTGTCCTTCTCTGACTGACTTATTTCACTTAGCATAATACCCTCCAATTCCATCCATGTCGCTGCAAATGGCAAGATTTCATTCTTTCTCGTTGTCAAGTAGTATTCCATTGTATATATAAATCATATCTTTATCCATTCATCAGTGCTAAAATTCTATTTAAAAAGAATTGTTCTTTTTCAACCATAGATGTTTTGTTAATATGAAACACAGTTCTTCTAGGAAAAGCAGGCAATATGCCTAATCCTTCCCCTTTAATCGCCAACCTTCAGAAGAAGGAGTTGATGCATGTTTGGCTGGCTAAACATGATTAACTTCACTGCAAGTGTATAAAATGCTTTGATTTGTGTCAAGCCATTGCCTGTCAGACAGAGGAGGTGAAATCTTCCAGTAGTTTCTGCTTACGGAAACATTAGTGGTAGAATGACATCAAAACAATCTTTTTGGCTTCTGCTAACAGGAATGAAATGCAAACCTTCTGAAAACCTGAATCCTATTAAACATCTTCTGATAATGTTTTCTGTTAACAGCCTTCAGAGACGCTACTGAGTGAACATACAGTAGCTTTGGCCTGGTGTAATCTGAGGCTCAGTGGGTGGAAAAACAGGACTTTGTGCTACTTAAACACTCTCTGGAAGGCTTAGAGAGGGAGGAAGGAAAATATTTGAGGAGATCAACTGGATGTTGTAGAATAGAAGTAACGTCACCTGAGAAGGATTAAGGTTTCCCCAAAGCTTGACCTGGTGACAACTAGCCACTTAGAATGTGCTCACTGAGGCTGTCAATAGCTTGTTTTCAGTTGTGCCATCTTGAATTTGCAGCGATATGAAGAGAGGGTCTAGAGATTGCATGTCTTCAGTGGGTAAGTGGCGGTAAAGTTGTAAAAAAAAAAAAAATTAACATTCCTCCTACTTAAGAGCTGCAGCTGGCTCTAATTACAGAAATCGCTTTATCCATTAAAAACTTAGCTCATTGCTACCAATCAAGTTACCATTGGTATAGCTTTTATATTACCCAGTGAAGGATACCTGTGATATGTACATTTAATAGTTCAGTGAAGTTGAAGTTTGAAGTCACAGATGTCTATGGCCTGCTAGAAATTTTGAATATAAACACCTTTAATACGTGGCTCACAAGAGCAAAGCTGCTGCTGGAGAAATACTCTAGGTGTGTGCCTTTCTTATAGGTAAAGTGCCTTTATGGTACTTTTAAGAGTGCAAAAAGTATTGAGCTGAGGAAATTGGTTTTATGGCAAGCCAGGAAAACAGAGTTGGAACTCACCTAACTGCTTTAACTGATTAAAGACTGAGAATGATTTTCTTCCCCTTTCAACCTGTATGTTTTTAAGAGAACAAATGAGCTATATCCACTAATTAGGGCTAGTAGTTCATGTCCTTCAGACCCTATTTGGTTTTGAAAGTTATTTTGGTCATAAACCCCCATCTTGAGACATTCAGGTATTTGGTCCTGGAAGCAAGTGGAAGCAAGACTTTACACCATGTCTCTATAAGCAGTTTTTTTAAAAAAGCCACTAACTGTAGATCATTTCTTTTTAATGAAGTATAATTGACCTACAATATCCTGTTTCAAGTGTACGTCATAATTAGCTATTTTTATACATCTTGAAATGATATTCACCATAAGTGCAGAATTTTTTTTATGGCTATAAATCCAATGTTTGCTCATTGTTGGAAATTTGGAAAATAGAACAATGAAGAAAACAAAATGACCAATAGTCTTTCTGCTCAGTGATCATGGCTATTAACATTTTGGTTTTTAACCTTCTAGATGTTTCTTTTCCTTCTACATAAATAGAAGATTTTAAAACTATATCCTAAACACATACTCGTAACTATTTTAATGACCTTATTTATAACTTCTGCATTATAAGTTCTTGTTCACCATGAAATTTAAAAATCCATTACCTTATTTTGGGGCAGTCTGTGCTGAAAACTTTTAATATTGAAATGTTACTGAGGCTCATGAACATCCTCTACACCTTTGCCTACATCGTTTCTCCTTAGGAATCATTTGCAGAACTGAATATAATACACTATGATCATTGCATTTATTGAGTACTTTCTTTGTGCCAAGTACAGTACTTTATGTTACATATTTAATCCTTAAATGACCTTGTAAGGTAGACTCTCCCTTTCTAGCCATTTTACAGAGGAAGAATCCAGGCACGGGAGGGAAGGTAATTTGACAAGTTCACAGAACTTAGTCTGTGAATTTTAGTCTGGGCATTTTGACTCAGCCATGCTGTTAACCACCAAGACAGACAGGTACAGTTTTTTACTTTCTTACCAATTGTTCTCCATAATATTGCACTGATTCTTACTTTTTAGGTGGGAGACAGGATGCTTATTGCTTTAAGCTTTTTATTTTTTTCATATATACATACACAGGTATATTTAAAACCTCTTGTTGGATGATTATTAAACAATTTTTTAAAGTTTATTCTGAAAGAGAGAGAGAGTGAGCAAGCAGGAGGGGCAGAGAGAGGCGGGGAGAGAATACCAAGCAAGCTTCCACTGTTTGCACAGAGCCCGTTGTGGTACTCAAAATCCCAAACTGTGAGATAGTGTCCTGAGCCAAAACCAAGAGTCAGACACTTAACCGATTAAGCCACCCAGGTGCCCCTTGTTGGATTATTGCTGGGGCTAGAAAGATGCCTCTCTTTTTCCACTAAGAAACTCCCCATTTAAAATAGGGCCTTCTGGGGCGCCTGGGTGGTTCAATCGGTTGAGCATCTGACTTTGGCTCAGGTCCTGGTCTCACAGTTCATGAGTTCATGCCCCGTGTCAGGCTCTGTGCTGACAGCTCGGAGCCTGGAGCCTGCTTCATAGTCTGGGTCTCCCTCTCTCTCTCCGCCCCTCCCCCACTTGTGCTCTCTTTCTATCAAAAGTAAATAAATATTAAAAATTTTTAAAAAAATAGAGCATTCTTTCCCTGGTTCCACAAAACCTTAATATCCGCTTAGTTGCTTAAATCTTCATTTCTCTTTTCTGAGCAATACCTCATATTTCTATATGCCCCCTCCAGAATATTTTTGAATCCCTCCTCCAAGTCTATTGCCATCTTGTAGATCATGTTATCCCCATCTCCCTCCCAAAACATGTCAGGTAGGCTTCCTGCAGCTCTTCCTGGGGTCTGTTCTCCACAGGTTGCTCACAGGGATTGCTTCCTAAACAAAACTCAGAGCCTTCAATTCTGCTGCTTTATTGCATCAGTGCTTTCCGTGACACCCAAAATAACACCCAAACTCCTTGCTCCGCCCAGAAGTCTCTGTGTCTCTGTGTGACATGGTTTCTGGTTATGTCTCCAACTCTCCTTTGACGTCTGTTTCTCAAACACTGTAACCAATTTTCCTGTTTCAGGACCTTTACATTTGTTGCTTACTCTGTCTAGAAAGCTCTTCCCCCAACTCCTTTTCATAAACAAGCTCCTTTTTCAATCACTGTATTTAAAGCAGCACATTGCTTTTTCTCCATTTCCTGCAGTTAAACTGTCTATTGGGGCCAAGATAGGGTGAGGCAAGAGGGAGTTCTGGGGGCGGGGGCGTGCACAGATCTAAGGTGTGCTTACCCAAGCCTGAGAGGGAGTGACACCTTACATTTTGTACCATGGGACCCTCACTCACCATCTCTAGTCCCGTCCCCCTCCATTCTATCACGTTAGGATATTTCTGTAGCCAAGAACACTATATTCATCAAAACCCATTTCCTTTGCCTCTTGTACATGCAACTAGACTACATTTGCCTTGAACCTGGGTGTGGCCATGGGCCTGTGGTTTGCAGTGGAAAGTGTGCAGAAATGATATATTTATCTCTAGATCTGGCCCCAGTTAACCTCCTGTGGGACAGCCTCTGTTAAGTCAGCCAACTTGGTGCAGAGGATCTAGCCCCCTTCTCTGAGCCTCCTGGGGAAGACAGAATCGCCAGGGGAACAAAGTTTGGGTCCCTGAAGGGCCCTGTGGAAGTCTCCTGGCTGCACATCTGCACCAGACTCTGTGTGAGCAAGAAACAAACTTCTTTTGTGTTAAGACTTTGACACTTGTACCAGCATGGGTGAACCTGGAGGGTATTATGCTAGGTGAAATAAGCCAGATGGAGAAAGGCAAATACTGCATGGCATCACTTATATATGCCCTCTAAAAAGTCACGTTCACAGAAATAGAGTAGAAAAGTAGTTGTCAGGGGTTGTGTGTGTGTGTGTGTGGGCGGGGGGGAATAGGGAGAGGTTGGTAAAAGGTAACAAAGTTTCACATATGAGTAAAGTCTAAGGATCTAATGTGTAATATGGTGACTATAGTTATAGTCATCATGATAACAGTTTTCTTTTTTTTTTTTTTTAACATTTATTCATTTTTGAGAGACTGAGACAGAGAGTGAGTGGGGGAGGGGGCAGAGAAAGAGGGAGACACAGAATCCTAAGCAGGCTCCGGGATCTGAGCTGTCAGCACAGAGCCTGATGTGAAGCTTGAACTCGCGAACCTCAATATCATGACCTGAGCTGAAGTTGGATGCCCAACCGACTGAGCCACCCAGGCGCCCCATATAACACTGTATTTTCTAATTGAAATTTGCTAAGAGTAGAACTCGTTCTCAGCCAAACAACAAAAAAGCCAGTAAAATAGGTAATGGATGTGTTAATTAACTTGGTGCAGGGAACATTTTCATAATGTATATGTATATCAAATCATCATGTACACTTTAGTAATACTACAAATTTATTTGCCAATATATTTATTTATTTGTCAATAAAACTGAGGGGGAAAAAAACTAGCATGGTCATAACCAATACAGGCTCTCTTATCCTCATCAAAGCTTTTAGAACGTAAGCTCCAAAGGAGTGGGAACCTTGTTCACACGGTCATCAGGGCTCAGTACAAGGCTTAGTCCATCGTAGTAATCAAAGAAATACATTTTTTTGAACAAATAAATGCAAGAGATCAATAGCAGTCTATAAAAAGTCTAAATGACAGGGGCGCCTGGGTGGCGCAGTCAGTTAAGCGTCCGACTTCAGCCAGGTCACGATCTCGCGGTCCGTGAGTTCGAGCCCCACGTCGGGCTCTGGGCTGACGGCTCAGAGCCTGGAGCCTGTTTCCGATTCTGTGTCTCCCTCTCTCTCTGCCCCTCCCCCGTTCATGCTCTGTCTCTCTCTGTCCCAAAAATAAATAAACGTTGAAAAAAAAATTAAAAAAAAAAGTCTAAATGACAAAAGAATAATGCAGATAAAAAATATCTTTGGGGCTCAAAGGGGAAGAAATGAATGATGCTCTAGGAAGAGAGTTCATGAAAATGGGGGCATAAGTTAACTCTTAAACATAAGGCACACACTTTTTATAAAGCAGTCCTTCCATTTCTTAGTTAAAAATGTTTCGAAAGCCTATACCAAAGGTATAGCATGGTGATTTCATGCTAAAATTATCATTTAATAGCAGCCAACATTAGGCCATTTTTTAGTTACATGATCATAACTAGAAAAATATCAAAAATTTCTTCCCTTAATTATTGATAATGCTTCATATACTTGAACTTTTAAGAATTTCTTAATTGGCGAAACAGGAGCAATGTCTGCTTTTACTATTAGTAAAGTAAAATTCCTTCACATTCAAGTTCAATTGATAATTTTCCTTGCCTAGTGATGGAAACATTAGTTTGGGGTTAGAACCTAGTGGCATTCCTTCTGGAAATATCTACAGGCTCTACGGAGAGCACATTGTCTGGAGTTGTACTGTTGATGGGAAGGATTTTTGGTTAAGATTATTAGGGTTTTTTTTTTTTTTTTAACCCTTTTATGAAGAGGTTAATGTCTTTAGTTTCTTTGAAGTCCCAAGATTGTGGGCATGGAGGAGGATGGGTAAGAGGAGAGAGGAGTGCCGCTGAAGGTCCCTGGAGGCTGCGGTGGGGGTGGCTGAGTGAGCCGCTGCTGGCTGTGGGTACCTTCCCACCGAGAAGAATGTGAGAACAGGATGGATGCGGGCAGCAGATGGCCCAGGTTCTGTATCTGTCAGAAGATCCACATACTCAGGCTCAGTACTCAGTGAAGACCCAGAGAGTATAAAATCTGACACTTTTTTTTAAAATTTTTTTTTTTTTTACGTTTATTTTTGAGACAGAAAGAGACAGAGCATGAACGGGGGAAGGGCAGAGAGAGAGGGAGACACAGAATCGGAAGCAGGCTCCAGACTCTGAACCATCAGCCCAGAGCCCGATGCGGGGCTCGAACTCACGGTCTGTGAGATTGTGACCTGAGCTGAAGTTGGACGCTTAACCAACTGAGCCACCCAGGCGCCCCTAAAATCTGACACTTTTAAAGTTATTGATAAGGTGCATGTGCTCTGGCTGGAATGGCTGTTTATGACTTTCTGTCCTAAGTGAACATGACTAGTAACTCTTCCCTAGCTCTGCCACACACACACACGCACACATGGGGCATGGCAGAGAGAGACGCACCCCCCCACACACACACACAGACATACACACAGACACAGAGAGAGACAGACACATAGAGACCCACACACAGAGACATGTGCATGCAGAGACGCCAAGAGACCCACATGCACACATGCATACACCAAGAGACAGGGCAGGGAGAGGGACCCACAGAGATGGGGTGGGGGGACAGGGATGGACAGGAAAAGGCAGAGAGTGAGCATAAGAGAGAGACAGGGACAAACAGGGAAAGGCAGAGATTGAGAGAGGGACAGAGAGACAGGGGTGGACAGACAGGGATGGACAGAGACATAGAGGCAGACTGAGGGACACGGACAGGCAGACAGAGAGAGGGACAGAGAACTTAAATTCACCTTTTGACCATTCTGCTTATTTAAAATATAATTTTTGGACTAAATGGTCCCATGAATCCTTTTAACAGTAAAATTCCTATTTCCATTCATTTGGTCTGAACTTTTTCACCAAAAATTCTAGCACATTTTGATAATCTGTAATGTTGGTTAGATTATTCCCCATTTCTGTGCCTCGGTTTCTCTATTTGTAGGGAGGGGGTGAGAGTGCTCACCTAGCTGATCTTGTTGTGGGAGTCCTAGGAGGCTGCGTGTTGAGCCTGCGGAGCAGTGCCTGGGGCGGAGCGAGCATGCGGTGACCGTTAGCCGCTGCTAATTAGATTTTCCACTTGCTGACTCTGGATGTCTTCTTGCTTATAGCTGCAACCACAAGCAAACCTCTAATAAATTGTCCATTCACGGTTTTGAAAGATACCCTTTCAATAGCGTCTTTTAAAAATGCATTCTGATTTCAAATGAACTTTTAAGGGCTAAATTATGTAGGAATTAGAGAACACATGGTTTAATTGATCTGGCACTATTGAACAGGGTGCCGAGGAATACATCCCTGTTAGGAGTTTGTTGAAAAAATCATAGGTAAGTTTGAATTTCTCAAAGGAAGGGCTTTTTCTTTTAAGCTAGCTATTTGTGGTGAAGAACAGAAAATGTGTGTGCTTAGAGAAACCAAATATCGCTAGCTAAGGTGCAAAATATACCTTATAATAAAAAGTAGTGTGTTCATAGAACATGTTAATCTAGAACTCACAATCAGCATACGTCCAGTTTCCTTGCTTTCTATATGATCCAGTTTTATATAAATAGCTTTATTTCAGTGTGAAAATGAGGAACATTAGAAATACTCAACCAACTGAAAAATCTAAAAATTTCCTTTATATTTTCTAGCATTTTTACTTTTTTTTAAAAAAAATTTTTAATGTTTATTTTTGAGACAGAGGGAGACAGAGCACGAGTGGGGGAGGGGCAGAGAGAGAGGGAGACACAGAATCTGAAACAGTCTCCAGGCTCTGAGCTGTCAGCACAGAGCCCGATGTGGGGTTCGAACCCACGAACCGTGAGATCATGACCTGAAGTTGGACACTTAACTGACTGAGCCACCCAGGTGCCCCTAGCATTTTTACTTTTTAAAAAATGTACAGACTAATACTTTAATGTGTATACAGCTTAGTTATTACTAAAGAACTAGGATAGAAATGCCAAAAGAAAACACTTGAAGAAACTAAAATTTTCTTAACCCTGGTGGTACATGTGATTCAGAAAATTGTATTGAGATCTATCTGACATGTTAAAAGCTGTATGTATTTATAAAGTTCAATGAGTTTGGGGACAAGTAGACACCTGGGAAACCATCATCAAGGCCCTAGACCTTCATCATGCCCCAAGTTTCTTCCCACCTTTGTTATTTATTTTGTGGAAAGAAAACTAAGTATAATATCTATCTTCCTAGCAGATTTTAAGCCAGTTAAATTTTAATTTGAATGCAATACTGTTAGCTGCAGTCACTATGTTCACAGATTTCCAGAACTGATTTTTGTGCATGTGACTTGAGTTCTTCGGTTATGATTTAGTGGAAAATTCTGACTTAGGAGGAAGGAGTCCTGGGTTTGAGTTCCTTCTGGATGGCCACCACCTCTCCCTGTGACTACAGTCCTTGAATCTTTCTGGCCATAGTAAAAGAATGAATTTGAACATCTGATTTTTACTTCCCCTTCTGTCTGTCTGGACGACCAACTCCCTGTGTGTCTTTTTCACTTACTGGGATGATATTCACAACTACTTTGTCCTATCCTTTAAAAATTCTGGTGCTGATAAGCCCAGACCTTTCTGCCCTACTCTCAGAACATTCATGTATTTTCTGTGTACATTGCTTTTTTTTTTTTTTTTTCTGAGGCTTTTAGGAAATAGGCAGTATATGAAACATTTGTTTTTTAATCATTGGACATCATTTAGTACCCATATTTTCTGTATACAGCAAGAAGCAGCCAGTTTAAAGGAAAACAATTTCTTTGTGGCCTTTCTTTATCTCCTACCTCTCCCCCACCCCCTCATTGACGGAGCCCCAAACCTTCAATGTACTGAATTTAGAGTCTTGATTTCTACTCCCCTACACTTGGTGTTAGTCACTCGGTGACTGTCAGTGACACACTGTCTAGATTATAGTAATAGGCATCCTGTTTTAATAGTTAGGTGAGCTTTAAAAAATACTAGCTACCAGTTCTCATTCTCTCAACATGTCAGTGAGTTTTTCTTTGCCAAATGTGTTATTGGTGGGATCGGGGGGCCATGGGGGAGAGCAGCTTTTCTCATCGCCGAAAGCCCTGCAGCGTTCTCCAGCTCTTGCACACATCCTTACATGTGGTTTTGATTTTATGGTGTGAGAGGGTTCTTCACTTCTTGATTCATTTGTGGCATGTTGCTGTAGCCATCACTGTAATTCATTTCCTAGGAAGAAATCCGAAAGTTCAAGTCAGTAAAAGAGAACCCAGGAAAAAGCAACTGAGAGATCTTTTATTTCTCCCAAATGACTCTTCTGTCCTTGTAGATGTGCTAGCTTTTCTTCCTGATCTCATAAAGTATAGTCTTCCTTTAAAAAAAATTTTAGTGTTTATTTATTTTTGAGAGGGAGAGAGAGAGAGAAAGTGAGTGAGCAGGGGAGGGGCAGAGAGAGAGAGAGAGAGAGAGAGAGAGAGGGAGACACAGAGTCTGAAGCAGGCTCCAGGCTCTGAGTGGTCAGCACAGAGCCCGATGAAGGGCTGGAACTTGTGAACTATGAGATCATGACCTGAGCCGAAGTCAGATGCTTAACTGACTGAGCCACCCAGGCATCCTGGTTTTTTATTTGTTTTGTTTTGTTTAAATTCAGAGCTTGTGATATAGGAACCAATTATCTAGCCCGGCCAGACTTCAGGTCCTGTTCAACATTTACCAGGTAGTGGTAGCAGTTTTCCTGGAGACTGTTTCATTTATTCATGCTTGCAATTAATTTCTTTGTTCATTTCAAACAGGATTTTATTAATGCCACCTTGAGTCCTTTTGTTACTTAAAAATTTTTTTCACTTCTAATTTTGTGAACTGGAAATAAACAGAAACATAAAAAGAATCATAAACCTTCACAAACCCAGAGCCTAGAATAAAAACTTAACACTTGACTATATTGGCTTCATCAATCTATATGTTCATACTCTTGTTCCTCATTTTTTATTTAAAGTTTTTTTAAAATTTATTTTGAGAGAGAATGAGGGCATGCATGCATGAACAGGAGAGGGGCAGAGAGAGAGAATCCCAAGAAGGCTCTGTGCTGTCATTGTGGAGCCTGGCATAGGCCTTGATCCCACAAACTGTGAGATCATGACCTGAACCAAAATCAAGAGTCAGAGACTTAACCAACTGAGCCATCCAGGCGCCCCTCTTATTACACATGTTTAATAGTTAAACTATAGCTGCTTAGTATGGTACCATGAAAAAAGTGACAAATTATTTAAAAGGATGAATTTTACTCTTCTCTAAATGCTTTTTAAAATCAAGCATTATAATTAACTGATCTATAACTCAAGTTGGAAATCGTATGAAAGGTAGCATTTTAGCACTTAAATAGATGTAAGTAGAAAGCATTTTGTGTTCACTTGGAAGGCTTTGCTGGGCTGTGGACATTCTCTTTGAAAATGAATGAGATATAAAGCAAATATATCTTGGAAACTCAAGTGGTTTGGAGGGTGCTAACGATTTTTTAGTGTTGACTAAATGTAGTGGAAAAAGTAGAGCAGTGAGTGGTCTAGTGGTTTTACTGTTGTTTTTGTTTTCCTGAGATTATGGAATTACGTACAAGATAGAAAACTTTTTTAAGCTTTGTAATTCCCAGCTTGGGGTAAAAAGAAAAAAAATGGAACTGAAAGGGCTTCATGTGTTTTTTCTAAATGTCAAGGATTTAAAGTTACAGTAAAGTTTAAGCTATTTGTAACTGGAAAATGGGTCCTTTTGGAAAGCCAAGATTCCGGGTAGATGAAAATGATTACTTGAAATGTTGGTACTTAGAAAAATATTTTTCCTGACTCTAATAGATTTCCTAAAATTTCAGTTTCTTTGTGACTGATTTTTTAAAAATATTTATTTATTTTGAGAGAGAGCACGAGTTCTTGAGCAGGGTAGGTGCAGAGAGAGAGAGGGAGAGAGAATCCCAAGCAGGCTCCGTGCAATCAGCCCAGAGCCCGATGTGGGGCTCAGCTCAATCTCCCGAACCATGAGATCATGACCTGAGTCGAAATTAAGAGTTGGACGCTTAACTGACTGAGCCTTCCAGGAGCCCCATGACTCTGATATTTGTAATTTTAACCAAATCTAGTTCTTGTGCAGCCTCAAGTGGGATTTAAAATTGAGTAGATGTTGATAGCTGGGCTCCACTTCCCTAGAATTTTCTAGTGTCCCTAGAATTTGCTTCCTTGAAGTCCTTCAGGACTTTTCTTATAAGTTGGCTTGAGGCATGTAAAGAGAGGCAGGGTGTTCAGTGAATAGCATCCTAGGTCTAAGCTATATGTCTTTGGCAAGTTGCTCAACCTTTCTTGGCCTCTGTTTTTCCATCTCTTAGATCGAGGTAAATAGCACCTACCTCCTTAGGGTAACTAGGGATTAGAGTGTGATACCTAAAGAGTGCTTAACATGGTACTTAGCGTACGGTAACAACAAAAAGGTTTTAGTTGTCGTTAATTTTCTACAGAACTCTTCAGCAAATGTACATAAGCATATCCCTTATATGTCTATATTTTCTCTTCATAATAAAGGGAAATCTTTATGAGGTCAGTCCCTAAACTTGTCCCTTACTTTGGGTGAATATTATAAATACAGTGGACCACAGGCATCTCCTTAAATTGTATCCACTTTCTTACTTTACCAAGTTATTCACTGAGGGAGAAGGCGCACACTGACCAGCAACCTTGCAAGTATTTTGTTGAGGTGTTTTGAGGAGCATATGTGGTGAAGTGTACAAATTCTTCAACGTTATCAGAAGATCGCACTTCTGCTAACCACACGGGAGGTCACAAGTTCCCCGAAGTTCCCCTTAATATACTTGGTGTGGTCTCTGCCATAAGCAGGATTAAAGATTGTAATTTAAATATTTATAGTAAGATTGAGAGCTTTGACTAGTGTTTTCTGGTACATGATTAAATTCTGCATTCATTAATAATTCATATCCTGGATAAGGCCAGGTTTAAATTCTAGAAGGTGATAAAAATATTTCTCAGTGCTAGTCCTGCTCCCACAGGGTAATCATTGGCAAAGAAATGGCTTTCTGGTTGCTGCATCCGGCTAAACACACATGCCTCTGACATTGACTGATGCAGCTTCCAGCCTCCATCTTTGCTTTTTTCCCCCCTTTTCTTCATTGTTTCTTTTTACCTTTTTGGCTTTTTTCTCTGTGAACACTTGGGATCAATAGTATCCTAGCAGATGATTAGGATTTTTTTTTAAAATTATGTCTGCTGACTACGTAAAAATGTAATGTTTTGTCTGCACACCCAAATGGTTTATTTCTAGAAAGCCTATAATGTGGACTGCCCTTGACAGTTATATTGGGACTGCCAATATAATGTTATAATGTGGACTGCCCTTGACAATTATATTGGGAAAGGGGATTCATAGGATGAATGTTTAAATTCTTGCCCATTATGTGTGTAATTTGGCCGAACTGCATTAATACACTGGGTCAGACTTGAATTACGGACTTGAAGCCTGCACCATTTCAGAACATGGGTGTGCCTATGAGGTGTTAGTAGCAGAGTATTTTGCAAATAGTGCTTTTGTCTCAAGGTGCCAATTTTAAACCAAGAAAAAAATTTACATGGCTGGATAGAATATAAGATTGTTCCTTCCCTCCCTAAACTAATGGTTTAAAAACATGACCCATGACCATTTTTTTCTTTGCTAGTCTGAGTTCTCTTCATTTTTCCTCTATATATCGTATCCTGTTCACATCTTCGTGGTTTTGTGTACCACTGAATAAACAGTTTTCTTCCCAGCCTTTTGAATAGTCTAAGGATGTACTTGTTAAATGTTTCATGGTGTATGTGGTGTGAGAAAAATTTGTAGTTGTTCTTGATTTGGACATTTCACAAGGCAATGAAACCCCAGATACTGTAATCCAAGGTGGATGATAACACATTTTATCTTTGCATTGGTGAAATTGTATTCTACTGTCCTGCAAATGTGCAAATGTTTTCTTTTGCATAAGGCCCTAGGCTTGGATGGTGGCTGCTGATTAACAAAGGGCTTCCTACTCTGTGAAACTGTGTGTGCGGTGAGCCTTCTTCCAGCAGTGGTCCCTGCTGTTCATGCTGTCTTGGAATAGGGGTCATTTAGCATTTAACTCTCCCTGTCTTGGCTTTTGGCTTCTCCAAGATAAGAGGTGTTTCATGTTTTACTGAATATTTACTGATCTGAATCTGAGATACAGGGATTCTCCAGTTCAGTGAATAAAGATGGCAAGGTAGGAAGGAGGTTTAAGATGGAGCTGTGTTTTATATTCCACAGTTTAATTCCAACCATATATATAAAATATGTATATCCTTGGGTATCAACTCTATGGTGATCTGAATGGACTAAGCAGTTAGCAAATTGTTCACATATTGTCACCTGAAACTCACTTAGGTAGATGTAGGGAAAAATCTTTTACCATTTCAGATGTATATATCAGTGTAACCTATACAGACAAGATGTCTATCTTTTTAATGTCTAGAAAAGGTGAGTATACTTCAGCTAAGCTTGTGTGGCAGCTACATGTGGAAAAGACATTTCTTCCCCCTACTAAATGCCCCCCCCAAATTTTGATATTTGTAAGTTTCAGTATTTGTGAATAGTGAATGAAACCTACTTTTTTTTACAAGCTCGAATATGTCATTTTATATAATAAAGGCAGAAAGAAATGAGAGTGTTTGGATTTTGAATCTGGTGGGGGCTAATACATGGGCTTTGTAATCAAGAGAGAAACTTCTGTGTTTAATTTACATTAAAATTATTTTGTGTGTGTGGAAAATGGAGCAATATCAAGTTGCTATTGATAACAATACAAATGCAATTCTATCCATGTAACATCTCAAATTCTTGGTCATTAAAACAAAGTTTTGTGCAAGTGGCTCTTTGATTTCCTTTTCTCTGGAGTGTTCTTGCCTCACAGAGAGCCCTCTCTTGCCCCTGCTCAGACAGCCTTGACTACCCTACAGGGCTTTCACGTTCCTTGGCTTCTCCATTGGCTGTCACAATTACAAAGTTGTCATGGTTATCTCTTTAATTTTCTTTCCTATTAAACGTAGGTTGAGAGAATGTTGGCATGCTTCAAGGTGAGAAATGCTAAGACAATTTTTTTTTCCCGAAATCCTACTCCCCCCTGCCCCCGCCAAGTATATTACTACCAAATCCAACCAAATTAAAATAACCATTCCCTCGTAGCAATTTAGCAAAAAGAGCAATGTGATGTTTTAGATAGAACTTTAGAAATCATTTGTTTTCTTTTGTTGCTTATTAGGAACAAAATATTACTTGCCGCCATTAGAGAAACAAAGAAATGAAACAAGATCCTTACCTTGTCTGAGCAACAAAAGTCACTGTGGGGTTCTCTCTCCTGGTAGGCTGGTGCTTGGTGCTGTAGCCCAGCCTCTGCATCTCTGAGGCTTACATGGGATTTCAGAATGACAGAGCGTTAACAGTACATGGAAATAGAAAAAGCATTTTAATCAAAACAAACCTCCCACTACAAATCCAGTGCACTTACTTAGGTTTGACGGTCCCATTTATCAAGACACTTGCTGTCATACAGTGTCTGCTGTCCTCTGCTCCCTTGCCACACACCCCCCTTTCCCCCTTCCCGGTGCTGCCTCTGCTTTTCACAGCCTCTGAGACTCTTCAGCGCTTCCTCCCTTCTAGTAATGATAGCTACCATCTATTTTTGTTGTAGTTTTTATACATACTTTGTATGTTCCAGCCTTGCGCTTGACAGATATTCAATACTTCATTTACTCCTTGCAACAGCCACTTGCTATGGATCTGGAAGCTCATTGGCAGGAGTTAAGGGAGCCAAGAGGTGAGGCAAGAAGTTCTTAAAGCTAGCATGTGATGGGCCCAGGATCTGAAGTTGGGCCTGACTCTAAACAAAGCCCTTGATCCCCCGACTGCCCAGTTTTGTCCTGCTTCCAAGCTGCAAGTTTTGAGCTTCCAGCATCTGTTACCCATCACTGTCACTCTGGATGCAGAGCTTGTCCTGCACCTCCCGCTAGTCTACTAATCATCTTGAAGGATGTCACTCCTCACTTCCTCATGTTTTCCTCTTTGTCACTTAGGTTTCCTACATGTCAGAAGAAAGCAGTGTTAATGGCAAAGTCACTTCTATTTCTGTATGATGACTTTTTCCATCTTGCCATTCATTAATCCCACATTTGATGAGCACTGGTGTTGAGCTATAATGGAATCTGGGTTGCAGTCCATAATGCTGCTTTTCTGGAATCTTCTCATGGAGTCCCCCTCCCTTCATTTCTCTAGACTTCCTCATTCAGGTCACAGGGTTCCTTTAAACTTAGCACCCATAGTTACTATGGTGGTGACCTTCAAGAACTGGTCTTTTATCTCATTTTCTCTTCAGCTATTGAAATAACTGTATTTTAAGACCCTTCTAAATATCAGTTATCCAATTTGTATCTTCTTCTCTTGAATACAATTTATATGGTTCAACCTGTCATAAACTCTGGGTCTAAAGTTCTATCTTTCTTTACTATCACTTAATTGACCTTGGTTTTTTTTTTTTTTTTCACTTTTTTTACTTTTTTGTAACTACAGGTCTGTGTGTGTGTGTGTGTGTGTGTGTGTGTGTGTGTGTATGTGCGTGTGTATACACATGCACACACATATATTTGACAGCATGTTGTATTGGTAGACTCAGGATTCTGACTGGACCTGTGTTCTTAGTCCATTTGGGCTGCTATAAGAGAACCTCATAGACAATGGGGCCTATACACAACAGAAATTCCTAAGTTCTAGAGGCTGAAAGTCTGAGATCAGGATGCCAGCATGGATGTTTTCAGTGAGGATCTTCCATGTTGCAGACAGCCATTTCCTTTTTGTATCTTCAGATGGTAGAGAGAGGGCTAGCTAGCTCACTGGCCCCTTCTTATAAGAGCACCAACCTATTCAGGAAGGTTCCACTCTCAGACACATCTCCCCAAGGCCCCACCTCCCAACATTATCACATTGGAATTAGAATTTCAGTATATGGACTTTTTTTGGGGGGGGGAGGAAGGGACACAAACATTTATTCCATAACCATCATCTTTGAGGCTGTAGTCTGTATTATTGCTTTCCCCTTGGACCATTTGTGAACGTCTCAAACTGCTAAGAGGTGTTTGGTGTAGTGTTGCCCTTAAGTGGGATTTACTACTCCTTGGAGATGCTTTTTTGTCATCATTTGTATTGGACTCTATCACATCCTCCTTCCACACCTTCAAATGGTTCCCTGCAGTCTTGGTCTTGATCCCATACTGTCTCTTGTCACTCCTGTAACAACCTTGCTGCTTAAGTTCCTGAGAAGAACAGAGCTGTACACTTAGTGCTCACTAATCTTTTCTCATTCTCACCACACGTGTTCTTTCCTGTTCCCATATCCCACTCTACTTAAAAACTTCTTTAGTCACCCATTCTTTAAATTCATTTTTTTCCCACTATTTCAGATGAAGTGAAGCCTGTTGCTCCTACCTGGACCTTTGGTCTTCTTTACTGGGCCTTGCTCAGATGTGATCTGTTCCATTTGTATCTTCTGCCTCTTATTTGCTGACACTGTCCTCTTTTACTTTGAAAGAAATTTTAGGAATCTTCAATAGTATGTACAAAACAACAGTGTCCTCTGACTTTACAACCCTTAAAATGCAATTTTTGCTCTTGCCATTCCTTTCATGGTCCATCTTTCTTGGAAAAAAATTACATCCCTATAGCATTCTTTTTTATTTTCCCCATACGTTTGTTCTTTAACATCATCTAAAAGGTTGCAAAGAGAAGAAACCTGATTTCAGTTCATGCTTTGGGGCTTGTCAAAATTGTTTGATAACTTTAAACTCTCTTAGACAAGCCCTGTATTTTCATTTGCATGCTGGAGAGCTCTACTTTCTTGGCCAACTTGTCCTAAAAGTGAACATGTCCTCCCTCAGCCAGAGCTAAGCAAGTGGGACCCACAACTTCACACTGTCCTCTTGCTCAGTACTGACTCTGCTGTTGATTTTGGTGATACTTCAGTTCTCTTTCCCAGATTGGAAATTTTGATGACATCTTAGAATATTCTGTTCCTTTAGAACCCTGTGCTCTATGTATTATTAACACTTGTTAGTTTTGGTTTATAATCAAATCCACCCTTTGTTAAATTTCTCCTTGTGGGTGTCCCGGCCCAGATCAGTATTTTAGTCATGATTATTGCAAAAGTCTTTTAACTGTTTGATCTCTATTTATCACTCTAGTTTTTCCATTAGGTTTACACATCAAACCACATTAGTTTTCCTATGGTTACTCTTTGGTCCTGTCTTTCTGCTGCTCAGATTTTAGGAACTTAATGCCTGGAAGCTAACATTCTTAGTGTGATATTTCATGCACTGTTTGGTCTGGACCCAACCTGCCTTTGTAGCCATCTGAGACCATCAAGTGTTTACTCTATGCTCCAACTAAACTGCATCATTTATGGTTCCCAAGCATTTGCTCATGTAAGTTTTTTTTTTCCTCCCTTCTAAAATGCCTTTACTTCTTACATTGCTTCCATTTGAAATCTAGCCCACAGGACCCATTCAGATACCTTCAGTGATCACCCAAGTTGAGAAGTTAATGGATTTTGAGGCGGCTGGGTAGCTCAGTCGATTGAGCGTCCAGCTTTGGCTCAGGTCATGATCTCACAGTCTGTGGGTTTGAGCCCTGCGTCAGACTCTGTGCTGACAGCTCAGAGCCTGGAGCCTGCTTTGGATTCTGTGTCTTCCTCTCTCTCTGCCCCTCCCCTGCTCATGCTCTGTCTTTAGCTGTCTCAAAAATAAATAAAATCATTAAAAAAAATTAAAAAGTTAATAGACTTAGGCAGGAAATTTTAATATGTATATTTTATATACTTGCCTATTAGTGTAGGTGTTTTAATGCCTATGCATACAGCCCTTCTAGTTGGATTCTTTTTAAGGACTCCAATAGTGACTTCTGTGTTTCTGTTCTTCAGAGTCTTCCAGCAACAGGCACTTAGTATTATTTTTTTTGATTAATCCCTTGTTCATACTATTTATTATCTGACCAATAGTGAGAGAGGGTAGAAGTGCTTGGCAGCTCAGTAGGCACTGGGACCTTCTTGGGGTTGATGGGAGAGGAGAGGGGCTGGGTCAGCCCAGTGGAGGCTGGATGGATGAGCTCAGTGCATCTTTACCCTCCAGTTCTTCATTCCCCTTTTGAAAGGAACCTTATGATTAAACTATCTTTGAAACATTGATTTTTTTCCACCCTGTTAAGCACAAGAAAAACACCCATGAAGCATTCTTTTGTTCTAAACATTAAAGCCAGACTGCCTGGGTTTGAATCCTGACTTTGTCAGTTATGAGCTGAATGACGTTGAACAAGATACATAACGTCTCCGTGCTTCACTTTTACCTTTGGTATAATTGGAATAACAGTACCTCATAAGGTTCTCATAAATATTAAATGAGTGAATACATGTAAAGAATATTACTATGGTATATACTACATTCTCAGATACAGGTAGTTACTATTAAACAATAAGGAGATACAAGAACTTATGATTTTTAATTTCCTTGCCAGATGGTAAAAGTACTATGATTTTAGCACATGAAGACAAGAATAGTTAAGATCGAGAAACTCCTAAAATCTAGGACACAGTGGAAAAATGAAGGGAAGCATGAAGGGAAATGTCAGAATCTAGTATCATGTTTGTTTTGCTGTCCTGTACACTAGTGGGCTCATCAACTGACTTAATTAAGCCACTCAAGAACATGGATGATTATTTATGATACCCAGGAGGAGCAAAGCATTTCATCAAATACTTCCTAGATGCCGGTAACTTAAAATGAATAACACATGGTCTTGTTTTGGAGGATGCTCAAATTTGTGGAATAAACTGGTAAATACAACCCAACATAAAAAGCACTGTTGATACAGACACATAGGATGTGCCATAGGCTTTTATGCCTAGTCCAGAGGAGGTGTCTGAGGAGCCAAATCTTAGAAGATGGTCAGACTTTCACAGACGACAGAGCACATCTTCACATTTTGATAATATAAGGTGACTTTGTTTTGTATGCTATGCTAAGATCTGGGAGGAGAGCAAAACTCTAGTGGTGGTTTATTTGGTATGAAGGAACGCTAATTGTACCAAATTGTGTTTTTTTTTTTTTTTAATAACAATTTTGGATTTTAATACAAATTCTTTCTTTTAAATTTTTTTTAATATTTATTTATTTTTGAGAGACAGCACAAGCAGGGGAGGCACTGAGAGAGAAAGGGAGACCCAGAATCCGAAGCAGGCTCCAGGCTCTGAGCTGTCAGCACAGAGCCTGACGCGGGCTTGAACTCATAAACCGTGAGATCATGACCTGAGCTGAAGTTGGACACCCAACCGACTGAGCCACCCAGGTGCCCCAATACAAATTATTTTTTTTAAAGGTGCTTTTTCATACTTGAAGGACAGTGTGCACAGATTGACAGGATGCTTTTGTGTCTCTGTCTTCATAACGGATTTAAACAAAATAAGAAAGTCTGTTTATATTAGCAAGTATATGGACAGACTTTGTGGTTCCTAAATCTGAAAATGGTGGGAACAACCTTGGGAGCATCTAATGACCTGGGAGCCTGGGCTCCAATCAATCCAAAGAAACTGAAACAGCCTGTGTGAGAAGGGAGCTGGATTCTGTGTCCCATGAATCGCAGGTGTCTAAGTACTGCAGGAGAAACCAGTGCTCACTGTAAGCTTGTGCTGCTGATGTGGAAACTACTAATTGTCTGTGATACTGGTTTATACTCAAAAGCAAGATGAAACAGCAGGAAGACACAAAAGTGAGTTGAAACTCCATAGGAAATACCACCAACTCTTTGACTTGCACTTATCTCGTCCCTTACTTATCCTAAGAAGCAGCTACAAGAAGCCGTACTTTGAAGATAACAATATAATTCAGAAAAGCTATCTATATTTCTAAAGTTCCCTTGCTGCTGCTAGATACTCAGATAATCATTTGGTCTTTTGTCTCCATTGCTGTCTTGGAGAAGGATCCAATCTTGTTTCCAACTCCTTTTCTCTCCCTGTTGAGCAAAGCAGACATGGAAGGTATGGTTGCCTGGAGGGAATGAATTTTCAATAGGTTTCAATTATTTAATGTAAAATTGATATGTGTTATGGTGGGGGGTGGGGAAGCAAAACAACCTGTAGGGGGAAAAAGTTGGTAATTTCAGTCAAAACAAAAAGAAAATAAAACTTGGCTTCTGTGTAGGAGTCTGCTTGGTCACAGAAGGTTATCATAAAATAACATGTATATTTTCTAGACCTTATATTTAGGAGAATTTCTGGACTGATTTTCACATAGCTTTGGCCATAGCCAAAATCTTGGTCACAGCAAATCTTTCTCTACTTTGATGCTACTGTGACCCCAGTACCTTCTCAGCTGGGCCATCATTTTGAGCTCTACATAAAGGGGAAAAAGTAGACATCAAGAACTTTTTATTATGAAGAATTCCAATCAAATAGAAGATATCTCACCATATACATCACGCAGACTCCATATTTATTATTATGCTTGATCTGTCCTTTTGTTCCTGCTAAAGTATTTTAAAGCAAATCACAGATATCCTATATTTTACCTTAAGGTACTTCATTATCTGTAAACCATGGTTCCTTAAGAATCACATGCCATCAGCACATTTAACAAAATTAATAGTACTTTCTCAGCATCATTTAATATCTATAACAACTAAATTTCTTAGATTGTCTCTAAAAATGACTTATTACAGTTTATTTGAATTGGGATCCTACTTTGGGAAAAGGGCATTTTTAAGGATGGCATTAAAGATACACTTAAGGAACACTTTATTCCCACTATAATTAGAACAAGTCGGGGAGAAACTCAGAGGCTCATGGGATTTCTTAAGTATTTTGTGGAAGGAACTAATACTTTCTCTCAATTTTCTGTCCTTAAGGAGCACTATGATCTATCCCCTGAGAATGAACAATCCGACGCATTTTTCAAACCATATAAACCACAGTTTCTGGTTTAATGAGAGATTACTTTTCACATTGCATTCCATGTTAGTGCAGATACAGTGATTTCATGTTCTAAAGTTAGTCCTACAATTACCATTTTGATTGCTCTTAGAAAAATGTACACAAAGAATACAGTGACTCAGCGAAGGGTGTTGCCAGTGGGTTGTAGTTTTTAGCTTTCCAATTATGCTGGAATTGCATAAAGAATGTACATCTTGGTGTTGCATTTCTCTGCTCCCCGTGCCTTTCCACACGCCACCACCAGAATCAAGTACAACCACCCTCCTTTTCTTCATTTTTACTATTTTTTTTCCCTAAAAAAAAAAATTGGCAGCTTGAGGGAGACGGAAGTGCAGCCTGGGGAAGATGAGTGGTGTGGAGGGGATGAAGCTGGAATCGGAGAGGCCACCTAAAAGTGTTTGCAGTAATCTTGGCACAAGTCTATTGCAGCTGGACCAGGGGTCCTCCTATCGGGTGACAAGAAGAGCTGCTAGAAGGGTTTAGAAGTATCCTCTCATCTTGGTGCCTTACTGAATCTGGGGAATGAAAAAGTGGGGACCAAGAATTTGTGCTGCGGTACACTATAAAAGACATTTTGTTTTTGAGAAGAGGAAAATTGATAGGTCGTAGTTTTTTTTTTTTTTATTTCATTATCTTCACTTTGATATACTAGATAGCCAAGGGAAAATGTTCACTAAATATCTAAATATCTAGGATATGTGACCAGGATGCAGGATAGAAATGGGAACTATTGATTGGGAAGATCAAGTCACTTATTCATCTATAGAAAAAACATCAACCCTCATATGCTAGAAAGCGAACTAAGGTGTCAGTCTTAAAAATTTAAGACTGTCTGCCCTCAAAGAATTCAGCATTTAGTGGGAATGAAGATGAATAAACAGATTCTCAGTTCACATATGGTCAATCCCTCTATGTATATTACTGTTTATGATCATGTACAGTTAGGCTTAAATTTGGTAGAACAAATAAATGTTTTTTTTTTCCTTTTTGTAACTTCCCCTTCTTTCCAATTCTCCTTTTCCTTTTTTTTAAAAAAAAAAAAAAAGTCTCAATTTTGAGAGGTGCCTGGGTGGCTCAGTCGGTTAAGCATCTGACTTCGGCTCAGGTCGTGATATCACGGTTTGTGAGTTTGAGCCCTGCGTTGGCTCTGTGCTGACAGCTCAAAGCCTGGAGCCTGCTTCAGATTCTGTGTCTTTCCCTCTTTCATTGCCCCTCCCCTGCTCACACTCTCTCTCTCAAAAGTAAATAGGCTTTAAAAAAAATCTTAATTTTGAAATTAGGTCAAGAGTATGCAAGGTGTTTTACTTGAAGTTACTGAGTTGAAGAGGCAGGATTGGCATCAGAACATGTATTTGCCCCGTATGACTGTGGTCTAGTCCCTGGGAGAGAGCTACATCTTGTACAAGCTATGTGTTGTTATATGGGGTGACTAGCTCCCCTCTGTCTTTTCTCCCTTACTGGTCTCTGCTAATGTAAGCCAGTATTGTAGCTGCTGAACCAGTTTTGTTTTGAGCAAAATGTGGTGCATTAATCCTATTTTCTTCCATCACCTTTCTTTTCTACTTGGGCTGGAGAAGAGTAAGCTAGTCAATGTCTCCAAAACATGGCACATAATCCTGGATTAAGGTCACTTTGTTTTATTCCTCTTCCATTTACAGAGAGAGCAGGAGAGGGGGAGGGAGAGAAGAAAGACAAAAACAAAGTCTGCTTACTAGCCAAAACTTTAATCTTTGGCATTCCCATCATCAGTAAATATTGTTTTTACATTTTCATTTACAGTTGATCTTGAATTTTGAATGTACAAAATTATACCTTTTTATTCTCTGATTTTTATGTCCTTTCTTATTCTCACCCAGGTGACACTGAGTACTCCTACTCCTCTTGTTCTGAAAGGGCTTTTGCAGAACAAGAAAAGGTTTGACCCTTTCTTTTAAAATAGACTGGGGCACCTGGATGGCTCAGTCAGCTAAGCGTCCGACTTTGGCTCAGGTCATGATCTCACAGTCTGTGAGTTCGACTCCCACATCAGGCTCTGAGCTGTCAGCACAGAGCCTGTAGCCTGTTTCAGATTCTGTGTCTCCCTCTCTCTCTGCCCCTCCCCCGCTCATGTGCGCGCTCGCTCTCTCTCTCTCTCTCTCTCTCAAAAATATATAAACATTAAAAAATTAATAAATAAAATAGATTGACAATCTACTCCATAGTTTTCAAAGTGCATGGATGCATAGTGTTTTTCATAAGTAATAAGCATTATATATATATTTTTAGTGGGTAGTATAAAGTCATTCCACAAGGAAGGAAAGTTATAACGGACTCCTGTTTACTCTTAAAACTTCCTACATCAAGTTTTCCACACCATATAATGATGATCCATTAGTGATACAAGATCTTTGGGATATTTTAAATATCCTCTCTATAGCCATTATTTGAAGACAAGTTAATCTGGTGGTAGATTCAAGCCTATAACATCATGACTTGCAAATAATAGACTGGTTCAAGTTATGCTTGTTCCAGTTTGAGAATGTAACTTAGATGCATATCCTCTGAGATAAAAGAATAATCTAACAATGAAACTGAACTCTGTCAATAGACTAATTTTCTCTCTGGTAGCATAAAAAGTCCTCTAGATCCTTACAGGATATTACTATGTTAGTGGCCAAATGCTTGTCAATTCTTCAAGGATACCATAGAGTGATTTCAATGAATGTTAGATATACTTGATGAAATGTATCCCGTTATTATATCTTCAAAAGGAGCAAAATTGAATAGTTGACAGAAATATAAAAAAGAGAACCATTTCATATCAAGTGATGGCTTTCCTTGTTGGATTCTTAAAAACATAACAGGTCTTATTCAGAGTTCTTTCTGACTTGCCTCTATTGGCTATTTTTGGAGTTCCTTCTCTGGATTTCCATAGGAACTTGCACATACTTCTATCATAGCACTTACAAAATATATTGGTTTTAATTTCATTATGTATCCTAAAGAAGTGGAACATATTTAAACCAGCAGAGGAATGATAAAAGGATTGTGGGTTCCATTCCCCATCAATTTACCCAGCTATTTTTGGGTATCACATGCAGTCACCATATGGCATCCATCATGGCTCTCCTCCCTTGCTTAGCCACTAGTCAATGTCTGTGGCTCATGAAGTCATTTGGGGGAGCCTCATCATGACCACTGCTCATGGCAGTGCAAATACCAGGCAAGACCGAAGATTCCCTCTTCTGAAACTTCTTGAGTTGCCAACCTGCGGGGGTATCAGAGCCAGGCTGGTTTCCATAAAGAGGTTTAGTCACCCTTCCAGACTCCACACTGTACTTTGGTTCGATGAATGAATTCTTCTTGGACCTCTCTCCACCATCTTGACCAGCTCACCCAGCTATGATACCTCACCCTTCTAACTTTGGGAACTAAAATCCAGTTCAAAGGGGTGGGCAACATCACAAGCTTCTTTGTCTTTTGATCTATCCTAGAATCCTCGATTGCAGAACTCTTTCCTCCATCCTGGGTACCAAACAAAATGAACCTGGAGCTGAGAAAAGGCAAGAAGGGTCATTTCTGCTAAAAGTGTTTGAACTGCAGTTGGAAGAATTCAGATAACCCTGTTAAATGATGATTGTGTTCCTCACTGAACTCTGAACTCTACAGGGACTATCTTTATTTTGACACCTTACATAATGTTAAAGGAATCAGTTAAGTGGAGGAGGAATTACTGCAGTGTCTTGGTCAGATTTAATAGTTGTCACAACTACTTTCAAAGTGGAACAGTTCCCATCACTCTCCCCTGCTTCCTTTGAAGAACATTAAGTATGTAAATATACTTGTTGCTCACAATCTATTTCAAGCTTCCTTTTAGTGGAAAAAATGTTGAGTGTATCTTTTATTTTTCTTGAGTCTCATTATGCTTGGGAAGACTGATACATGTTGTCTTGTAGATGCTTTGAAGTATAAGAGTTTTCTGGTAGGTAATGGTTCCTGAGCCTCTACATTTGTAGCGAATTAAAAGTGATGATTTTTGTGAGTGTTTGTTCCCTCCTTTAGGTATGGAATATTTGAGGATAGGGTACTTTAGTTGTTAATTTTCTATGTCCACAGGAATTTTCTTTTTAGAGAAATTACTTTGAATATTACCATTGTATTTAAATTGATAACAGCCGAAAATATGCCAGACACTAACAATAAATAGCATCTGGTCTGTAATCCTCACAAGAATCCTTAGCAGAGAAGCTGGCAAACTTTATCCATAAAGGGCCAGAGAGTAATAATTTTAGGTTTTGTGGATCACAAGTCTTTGTAGCAACTCCTCATTTGGGGAAAAACTAAGACTCCAATGTTGAGAGATACCCAAGATGACCTTGCTTGTAAACACCTGCTATAGGACTTGAATGGACTACATTCTGTCCTGTTTGAAAAAAAAATATATCTATATATCTATATATCTATCTATCTATCTATATATATATATCAATAGTAAAATATTTGTATCTACTCACTGGTGTAGGAGTATCTACTACCTGCAAAGCACTGCATAGTGTACTATGGAGACAATACTAGGCCAATCATAGGATCATACAATGTAGATGGGAGGTAGTCAGTAAATAGCATTCCTCTTGTCTACCCAGGTTGTGAATGCTGATAAGAGGTGTGTGTGTGTGTGTGTGTGTGTGTGTGTGTGTGTGTGTGTTTATAAAATATATTTGTTTATTTTAAGAGAGCACGAACAGGAGAGGGACAGAAAGAGAGAGAGATAATCCCAAGCAGGCTCTGCACTGTCAGCATGGAGCGCCATACGGGGCTTGACCTCATGAACTGTGAGATCATGACCCGAGCTAAAACCAAGAATTGGACACTTTACCAACTGAGCCACCCAGGTGCGGCAAGAGGTTAGGATTTTTAGATAACAAATTAAAAAATCAGTTTTGTTACTGACAAAGCTGATACTGGAGAACATGGTTTTGATGTGGAGCAAAATGAGCTTCCTAATCTCAAACCTTGGATTCAGACAGGCCTAGCCAGCCAGGCACAGACTATGTGACTGCAAGACTCCTGTTTCTGTAACACTTTGGGAATGCAGGAAAATTCCAGTGAGGAAAAGATGGAAGAGGGTGCTGGTCTGCAATGCCTAATTCCTTATTCCCAAATCCTCATATAGAGCATTCTCTTCCTCTTTCTTGTGGAAGAATTCATGAGAGGGAGGAGAATGTGTATGGTGTCATGTGAATAGATATCTCCCTGGGAAGAAAGAAACCTCAGGAATGGGAAGTAGGTATCTCCCTTCTTTCTGTGCAACACAGAACAATTGACACAAAGGAGAGAATGATGGAGTTGCTTTGGAATTTACAGCGAAGAGAAAGTACTTCCAGGATTGGAGAAAAGGAGACATTTGACTGAGAAGGTGGTGGTTGGACAAGTCCTTGAATGGTTTTCACTTGAATATATGGACATAATGAGCCAAAGAATAGGAGCATCAAAAGCAGAGGTGCATTGGGAGGTCAAGAGGTCAGTTGCTGGGTCACAGAGCTAGGGTGACCAAATGTTCCAATATGCCTGAGACCATCTAGGTTTCAGCACTGAAAATCCTGCATCCTGGGAAACCCCTCAGTTCTGGACAAAATGGATGGTTGGTTTCTTGAGTGTCAGGTTGGGAACTTGACCCTTTAATTTGTTGGACTGTAGAATATATAGGATGGGTACATGTGTGGTAGGTGACTGGAGTTTTGGTACATTTAATTGCATGAGCCACTAGGCTGGATATAGAGGATTTAAAGGGTACTGTAGACATTGGAAACCATTGAAGAATTTTTGAAGGATGTGAGGGTTACATTGAACCTTATGGTATAGGAATATGTAGAAATGAGCTTGTAGACTATTGAATATAAAATCAGAGAAGAATATGTTTAGAGTGGGGCTCCTGGGTGGTCAGTTAAGCATCTGACTGTTGATTTCAGCTCACGTCATGATCTCATGGTTTGTGGAATCAAGCTCTGCATTGGGCTCTGCGCTGACAGCACGGAGCCTGTTTGGGATTCACTTTGCCCCTCGCTCGCACACATGCATGCTCTCTCTCTCCTCTTTCTCTCTCTCCAGATAAAGAAAAAAAAAGGATGTATTAGAATGAATGGAAAAATCCAGGAGAGTTTTGTTTTTGAGAAAGATGAAATCCAAAGAAATATGGTCCCTTTTTATTGTTTCTGTTCAGCTGTGAAAAGTGCTGCTTAGAATTCACTCCTCAAAACTACATCCATCCTGATGCATTTCTTCTAATGGATAATGGTTTATGTGACGTGATAGAGGTGTTAGCTAATGCTGCAGTGATAATCATACTGTAATCTATAAATGTATTAATACATTGTTTTTTTTTGTTTTTTTTTTAAATTTTTTTTCAATGTTTATTTATTTTTGGGACAGAGAGAGACAGAGCATGAACGGGGGAGGGGCAGAGAGAGAGGGAGACACAGAATCAGAAACAGGCTCCAGGCTCTGAGCCATCAGCCCAGAGCCTGATGCGGGGCTTGAACTCACAGACCGCGAGATCGTGACCTGGCTGAAGTCGGACGCTTAACCGACTGCGCCACCCAGGCGCCCCTGTATTAATACATTGTACACCTTAAACTTATACAGTGTTATATGTCAATTATATCTCAATTAAAAATCCAGAGGATGGTGGTGACTGGAATGAATTGCTTTAACTGAACTAATGGATTGTTTTTTAAGTACAAGCTCTCTACTGCTCTTTTTCCCCGATAAAAATACCTTTGTAATGGAAGTGTTTCCAGAAAGTTTTTTAAAATTATTATTCAAGAGTGGTTTTCATTACCTTGACTGTATTGAATGTTCTGCTTGCATGTTGGGAATCCTATCTGATTGACAAAATGGGTGACTTATTTGGCAAAGTATACTGGGTAAAGTCTGCATGGTGGTTTGTCGTTGGCATTGAATAAACTGGATGAACCAGATGTAGATGTTATCTGTTGAAACATCTAGACAATGTCTTTCATTGAGTAACTATTCATTAAATCAGATTTCTCAGAGAAAATTGAGAAGAACATGTAATATGTTTGAGCATATTGGTCTCTTAAATAATCGTTATTATATAAGAACTATCAGGTTTTCGTGATTTACTTCAAAGCTCTATGAAATATAGAAGTAACATAGAAATTTGGGTCTTTGGAAAAACTGACAGCTTCACAAAACTACTTTGTATTAATCGCTATAGTTTTTATAGGTAATTATTAATAGGATCAGTTGGTTATTGCTTCTTTTTAAGCTTGTTATATTTTTATTTTGAAATAATTTCAGACTTCTAGAAAAGTTGGAGTAAAATTTTAAGAGACAAAACAGATTAACATTAGGGAAGGGAAACAAAAATAATATAAAAACAGGGAGGGGGACAAAACAGAAGAGACTCCTAAATATGGAGAACAAACTGAGGGTTATGGGAGGGGCTGTGGGAGGGGGGATGGGCTAAATGGGTAAGGGGCGCTAAGGAATCTACTCCTGAAATCATTGTTGCACTATATGCTAACTAATTTGGATGTAAATTTTAAAAAATAAAAAAGTTATAAAAAAATTGTACAAAGAATAATACCTTTAACTTAGATGCCTCAAATGTTAATATTTTACAAAACTTCAACATTATCTATTTTTTTCCTGAAATTTTGAGTAAGTTGGAGACCTCCTTAAAAACATCAGTGTTTAGTTCCTAAAAAGAAAAACCTTCTAATTTATAACCCCATTTATTAAAAAAAGAAAACACTGATACAGTACTGTTTTGTGGTCCTTAGGGCTTATCCCAATTTTCCCAGTTGCCCTACTAATGTGTTATGTAGTAAGAGGGAAAAAAAAATGTTTCAATTCTAATCTGGAATCCTACCTTGTTTGAGTTTTCATGTTTCTTTATTCTTCTTTAATCTGGACCACTATTACAGCCTATCTTTCATGTTCTTGACCTTTTTAAAAGGTACTGGCTGGTCAGTCCGTATAATATTCCTCAGTTTGAATTTGTCTAATGTTTCCTTGTGATTAGACTGAAGTTCAGCTTTTTTTTTTTTTTAATTTTTCAATGTTTATTTTTTGAGAGACAGAGTATGAGCGGGGGAGGAGCAGAGAGAGAGGGAGACAGAATCTGAAGCAGGCTCCAGGCTCTGAGCTGTCAGCACAGAGCCTGGACGCGGGGCACGAACCCACAAACCGGGAGATCAGGACTTGAGCCTAAGTCGAACACTCAACCGACTGAGCCACCCAGGTGCCCCAGAAGGTCTGTATTTTTGTTAGAGATATGACAGAAAATTTTTTTGCACCAGTGTATTATATCAGGAAGCACATGATATGTTCCATTTCTGGTGATATTACTTTTGATTAAAGTATCTTGTTTGTAAGAGCACCTGGGTGGCTCAGTCAGTTAAGTATCTGACTCCTGATTTTGGCGCAGATCTCCTGGTTCCCCTCCCCTGCTCATGCGTGCTTGGTTCTCTCTCTGGGTCTCAAAATAAACTTAGAGAAGAATAAAGTAACTTGTCTTAAGTTACTGCATTTCATTTCGACATTAAATATCTTGTGGGAAATACTTTGCTTACTATACAAAATGTTTTTTAGAGCAAGCCAGAGTGGGAGAGGGGCAGAGGGAGGGGTAGAGAGAATTTCTTTTTCTTTCTTTTTTTTTTTGATGGAGAGAGAGAATCTTAAGTAGGCCCCTGCTCAGCATGGAGCTCAAAGCAGGGCTTGATCCCATGACCTTACAATCATGACATAAGCAGAAATTAAGACTTGGTCACTCAACCAACTGGGCCACCCCATGGGGCCCCTAAAATGTTTTTTTTAAACGGTACATTTACTCAGTAGCTTTTTCTAGTGCTTGAAATGATTATTACTACAGTGATTTCCAAGTAGGAAATTCCTCATTTATTCTATATTCATTAGTTGGAATTCTGCAAAGAAGAACTTTCTTTTTTCCATTTATTCATTTGCAGCAGTACAGATTCATGGTTTATTGTTCTGTGGATTATGATCTCTTACTGTTATTTATTCTGTTCAAATTGTCCCAGATTGGGCCACTCTGAGCTCTTCTGGTCTTTTTGACGTGTTCCCATCATTCTTTGAAGACTTCTTTACTTTCTGGCACAAGATATCTCAGGCTGACTTTGTTCTGTCTCTGATCCAGTCTTTGTATTAGTCATTTCTCCAGGGAGACCTAGCTCCTTGGAGTTGAGAATGGTGTTTAGGAAACAAAATCTGGATGCTAGTTATGCTCATTGCTATTAGGATGTCATTACTTATAGATTTTCTAAGCAAACAAAACTGGGAAATATATGCATGTGTGTTTGTGTATACACACATCTATTCATATACATATATGTACATATTAAAAATGACTTCATGCTGTCATGACTTCCAAATCGAATCCAACATTGCAAGGTTCATTCTAGTGTTCTCTCTTTCTATATTTTGAAGTCTCTTTTCTAACCTTGAGAAACCTGTCATTCATAGGATATTTACCTATTGCTCAATTCTAAAATAGGGTACTTTTAGAAATGCTAAAATACATAAAATGCAAAACAAGTGTACTAAGACTCAGTATTGACGTAGAGTTCTCTTTGTCTTTAGCTTAAGGAAATGTAGTAAAAATACTGTGTTCAAAAATTACTTGAGTTCCCCTCCCACCTCAGTATGGTTCTATTATTCATTTGAATTTCAGTTAGATTGATTTGTTTCTGGTTTTGTTATTTTTGTGGGGGAGGGTAATGGGTGGTTTCCTCTTCCCTATCCTTGTTGTTTTCATTTTTTAAGGATGTCAAATATTCCCATGATTCTGAAGGTCAGATCAATACAAAAGAGGTGTATGTACTTGGTACACTCTATCCTTTCTATCCTGTTTCCACTCCATTTCACTTGCTGACTACAGGTAACCAATCTGACAAGTTTCAGGTTTATTCATCTTATTTCCCATTTTTACCCAGCTATCAACAGTAATATACATTAGATTTTTTTATTGTGTTTTTTTTTTAACCTAACCATATATCCTGGAAATCCTATCCATTTACAGATCTTCCTCATTATTTTTTATGGCTGCATTGTACCTTGTGTGGATATATCATAATTTATTCATTTACTTTCCTGTGTATGGGGGTTTAGATTGCTTCTAAGCAAACAAAACTAGGAACTATATACATGTATATTTGTGTATACACACATGTATTCATATACATATATGTACATGTTAAAAATGACTTCATTATGTCATGGCTTCCAATTCTAATCCAACACTGCAGGATTCATTCTAGTATTCTCTCTTTCCATATTTTGAAGTCTCTTTCTAACCTCGAGAAGAATGTTGCACGGGAGAAAACTGATGCAAAGAATAACCCTGTGCATGTCTTCAGATTAGTATAATTTTTATTTTATTGAGGCAACTTAATCCAAGTTTTCTCCAAGTTTGGAGAGAAATTTGGAGTTAAGTATGTGTCAACGTGTTTTCTTCAGAAGTATCCTCAGTGCATAAAATCGTTAAATTCTCCTACCTTTAAACATAGCAACATATCATATTGGGGCCATCCACCATGAAATTTCAGTAACTTAATTCATGTTTAATGTGTGGTCAAAAGAGCCCTATGCTTCCTGGCTTTTTATTATCTTGGGTAATCTGAGTAGCTTCTAACGAGAGGTTCTAAAAGAATTTGGGTAACTGGTTTTACAGCCGTAATTGAGACACAGCCCTACATAACTCCTTCCATCGACCACTTCCTCCTCCCTGTATAGGATACAGGCCTTAAAGACCACTTGCAGGGCCATGTGCCTTTCCAAATTAATAGTTTTTTTTTTTAATATAGATAGTCTCCTAAACAATGCATTTTCTAAACACTTGGTTATGAATATCTATCTGTGGCTGTAACACAACGTCCTATTAAATGGAACCATATATATTGTGGATTTACGGATAAAAAATGTTTATAGGACTGTTCTCCGACACCTTTAATATTGCCACTTTTCTGTTCAACTGTCACCACCTAAGAGGAAGCCAATCTTAATTTTATTTGTACATCCTTTCTCTTAAGTGTTTGCATTCTGCTGGTTTCTTAACTTTTAATCTAAAATCAAAGCATATCATTTTAGTTCAGATGCCATGTGTTGTGTTTTATCTGATCCTCATGCACTTGAACTCAGGTTTCCTTGACAAAGACTCTGTTGTTTGTGGGTTGATTGACTTTAACCAGAAGCTGGTGTTTTCTAAGCTTCGTTTTTAGAATGGGCTCTGGGGGCAATGTGGCCTGTTCCTCAGGGATGCTTAAGTACTAGGATTTTTTTTTTCTATTCTGAATTTTCTGCATTTGATTAAAGTGATATAATTTTGTTCCTCTGCACTAATGTTGAAGAGAATCTCTTCTCACTATTTATGAAGAGTAAATTACTAAACAGTAATAGTGCTAAGCCTCTGAAAACTTGATGATGGAACCATTTCATTATAAGGAATCAGTCTACCTCCCTTATTTCCTCTCTCCATCTTTCTCTACCTCTCATTGTAGTTATGCTCATTATACACAAATACAGCTTCATGAAAAGCATGTCCCCATTCATTACCCTTCTCTAGGCACAACTACTGTTATTTTATATCAATTTCTGATTCTTTGTATGGGTTTACATCCTTGCACACACAAACTGTCATACACATTTGGGAGCTTGGGAATGAAGGTGAAGTGTTTCTTCTCCCCAAAGGCCAAGGTGGGAACTTGAAGAAAACCACTTTGAAATTGAGTTGCTATGGACAGAAAGGGGAGAGCCTTTTCCTGCCGGTGTGGGAAATCTGCTTAGGTGGTACACAGCTGCTTTCCCTGTGTGCTGCCTAAAGAAGAGAAAGGAGATAGAGATGGAACTTCCTCTAGAAGGCGCTGGAGACAGAACCTGTGTGTTGGATTACAGGGTGGGTGAGGTTAGGGGCTATGGTCTTGACAGAACCTTTGTACCTGGTAAGGATGGGGCTGGCTAACTCTTGGATTGGAGGATACAGTGTGAATGCAGTGTTAGCTGGAAAATGTGGTGTGATCTGTCAAGGGAGCACCCAAGCGAAGGGAAGTTGGCATGGGTATTAACCCCTCCACAACAGAGTGCTTTTTGATAATAGTGATGAAGTCATCACTTTTCTTCCCAAGGCCATTAAGACCAACCAGGGAAAGGGCTAGAACCCTGCCCTTTAAGTGGAAGATATAGCTCTTTTCTCTCTGTAGCACACTGAGGACTTAATGGATCCAAACTCTGTGTACTCCAAGCTGTTGCAGAATTAGATTTTTCCTGCTTATGTGTGGGGAGGGGAGGAATGACTTTGCATTCAATTCAAGTTGATGTTTTAAAGTAAAAAGAACTGGGCTTCATATCTGAAAGAACTATAATAAATTTTGACTGACTTTCATTTATGGACTATGTTCAATACCTAGAGAGCTGATACTTGACTAGAAAGCGAAAACTCAGGATAGCAGAAGGGGCAGGTTTGGGGAGAAAAAGTTTATTTATATATCTCAGTGAGTCAGACTGTCTCAGTACATTGGTTAATGATTTGTTTGGCAAAGAGATACAATTGATTAGCCTTTCAAATATATAAAACATTGTCATAAAATTGTTTAAAATGATTGAGATAAAACTTTAGCGGTTTTTCCCTTTATTATTTAATGTTGCACTAAATTTGGCTTATCTGGAATAAATATCTTGTTAAATTAGACTGTTTGCTCCTGGAAACTAGGAGCCTTATTTTCTAACAAGCCAAGTAAAAGGTATGTATGTTACAGCTTGTTAGTTGAAAGGTGCTGCGTTTTAGCAATATATTCTGAACTAATAGCAAACATCTATACTAGATGTGAAGCACTGAGGTAGACTCTGGGCACATCAAAATATACAGGAGGTGATATTTGCCTTTGAAGAACTTTTCTTCTACTGGGAGAGACAGACAGCTGGGTAGTTTCATCATAATGTAACAAATATAGTAATAGAAGATACTCTAGCATGTCTCAGGGGCATATTACAGTGACCCTTTAACACTTCAAAGTAGTTAAAGAATATCAGAGGCAGCTTCCTGGAGGGGATTGCATATTCGTTTTTAAGTTAGGAAATGGTGTCATTTACTTATCATTATTCCTTATGTTCTATATACTACAGGCATCATAATTGTTGAATGACTAAATGAATGAAATAGAGCCATATAAGAGCCTTGAATTAGGCATATTAAGTAACTAGAAAAATAAGGTCAAATAGGGGTGAGGTATTCTAGGGATTAATGGTGAAGAGTGAAAACAGAACCCCAAGAATTTAGGGCTGGTGTTTTGTAGAGGGATGAAATCTAGCTTGGAGATAAGACTGGGTGGGCTTGGTTTTGGAGTAATGGAGACTATAGTGAACTTTTAAACAAGGGAAGCGGTAATACTTGTATTGAATTCTTAAATCCCTCTTGAAGCATAGTTAGAGGAAAGATCAGATGGAATGGAGAGTTGGAAGCATGAAAGTGTGTAGATGTGTGGAAAGCCCAAGTTCTGCAGTGAGAAATATGGTCATAAAAATGCAGGACAGAGACTGAAAGGGACATTGGAGAGTGAAGATTTTAGGTGTTGGCAACTAACTGTAGTGAGGGATGGAAGTTCAGGATGGATGTAAGGTGTTGGTCTCTGACCTATAAGCAGACGTCTCTTGGATAGAGCTTCCAGAAAAGTTATTGGTTTCTTATAAAAAATGAGAGAGCCCCAGCAGACATAAACCCTTGTCCCTTGCCTGGAGTGCCATGCAATCAATGCCTCCTATTGCCTCCTTGAAGGAAAGTGGGATCCTGAAGGAATGGTAGGCAACGAGTAATGTCTGACACCTGGTAAGGTAAGTTACCTATTAGTCTTCCTATCACTAGTACTAAAAGGCACCAAAATCTATTCTTTTAAAGAACATCTTGAGAAGAACATTACATACCAATAGGGGATTACTATATTTGCAAGGAAAAAAAAATGTGGCTGTCATATCCTTAACATGCACTCAATTGGCAAGTGCTTTAGCACTTCCTAAGGCTGATATTGTCATTATCACAGAGAATAACAAAAAGTTAATAAAAGGAGGTGATTGTGGTCTTTCTCACCAGCTTGATTTGAATGAACAGTGTGAAAAATAGAAACTCTCAAAGGGAAGTTTAAAAGCACATGACCATGTGACTCCAGTGTGGCTCAGACCCAAAGGTTGAGGGAAGCCCACAAAAGGAAAAGGCTACCATGGAGTGTGGGTCAGCTTTGCAGAAGATCCAATAAAAATAAAAGTTGGGAAGGGTAGTATTTTATTAGTAACAAGACTCAGTGCCAGGTAGCTCACTATAACATTGTGAGTTGTATTCCTTTTGTTAGACTTGAAAATATTAGTGACTATGAGGTTCACTGACCAGAAATAATAAATCTTGTATTAAGTTGATCCTTCTCTTGTATTTATATTTAAAATAATCTATATTTCATTGGCTACACTTATTTAAGTGTATATACCACCATACATCAGTTTTCAAAACTATTTTAAACATATGCATTAAGATGTGCAATTCTTGGGCTGGCATGAAGTCTGTTTTTTTAAAGTAGGAATTGTTAAACATAAAAACCAAGTTCTCTAATCGATCGTGAAGGCATGAAATTCAGGGTGCTGGTGGTTTTAGATTCTTCATGTTTTACGGGAAAAAATCTTCACATTTGGTGATACATGAATTTATTTTTAATGCTTTATCTGGATTTTCTATCATTTCCCTACCCTCTTTCCCATTCTCATTTAAGACTTTGAGACGTCTTGGCAAAGAGGAACAAAGAGATTTAATTCTTACTGAATATGAAACTCCTCAGGCCTGGATAATATCCGTATTTTTGCGAAGTCTGGAAAGTTGTAAGTTTCAGCCAACACTGGAACAGCTTGAGAAACTGTTGAAATCATACATGTATTGTTTTGTCTCTTGTGTAGGAAAGTACTTCTGTGTGGCCTGGTTTTGTTTGATGTGGTCCTAGTTAATTTGGTTGGCCGTTTGAGGTCTCTAATGTTGACCTAAGGGAAATTTGGGAAATATTGGTTAATATGCCACAGTGTGAGAAGGATTTATAACAAATGCCATGTATCATTAATATAGGCATTCTTTCCTTGTAAACTCAATATTTGATATAAGAATGTATCATGACAGGGGTGTTTGGGTGGCTCTGTTGGTTACGAGTCCAATTCTTGATTTCAGCTCAGGTCATGATCTCCTGGTTGGTGTGGTGGAGCCCTATGTGGGGCATTGCCCTGAGAGCGAGGGGCCTGCTTGGGATTCTCTCTCTGCCCTTACCCTACTTGTGCACGAGCTCTCTCTCATAAACTTAAAAAAAATGCATCACAGTAACTTAGATGACTGATGCTCTCATTTCCCCCTCAAGGAAAATAAAAGAGCTCATTTACCACCATCTCCTCATGAAATAAGGTTGAATTGTTTGTTGGTCTTGAGACTCTCGTTTTCTGCTAAGATTGAAGTGAAGTGTAAGTGAAGTCCCCTTTTATTAAGAAAATACAAGTATGAATTCAGGCTATAGCTTTATCCACAATGCAGTAAATACAAACATTATAGCAAATTATATTTTGTTTTCCTCTACGTCAAAAAAATTAAGTTTTCTTCAATTGCTGAATGAAGCAAGATACTTTAGTATGAGCCCTTAGATCCTAAGGGCTTTTTTGTTACTTTTATAATTGGTAGCGATTAGAAAATATCTGGACTTATATTGTAGTATTTTAATATTCGGCTACATATTTCTCTCTAAATTTGTAAATGCTGTGTAATGGAATCGTTAGTTTGAAATTTCTTCTAACTTCATTCTATAAAATAGAATTTCCTAAGTATGGATAAATCATTCATTACAAATATAAGAATAAGCAGATTTTTTTGTCTTAATATTTTGTTTTTAATCAAAGTTATACACAAGATACGGTTTGGAGTCCAATAATTCGAACAGGCTTCTTTTGAAAAACTGTCCTTGTCCCAATGCCCTCCTGCCTCCTTTTCCCCAAGTACTTTCAACTCTTTTAATTTTTTATTAAAGTATAGTTGACACATAATGTTATGTTAGTTTCACGTGTGGAAGTTCGTGATTTGATTCGACAGCGTGACCTGTTACACTGTGCTCACCATAAGTATAGCTACCATCTGTCACTCTGCAACCCTATTACAATACCATTGTCTATATTCCTATACTGTACCTTTATCCCCATGACTTAGTCATTCCATACTTTGAACTCTTCTAGAATCTTGGGTATTTATGTTCATAACTCTTTATAATATGCTTTTATTACTCCTCCTCTACTTTTTAGTTTCAAGCATTGTGTATTCAGTTTCCCCTGTGGGAGATAAGGATTTAGCCTACTCTCACTATGTTCCTTCCTCACTGTACACAAGTATGCTACCGCTCCCCATCCTCCCAGTAGAGTTAGAGGATAGTTTTGGAAGGATGAATACCTTGTGTTTCTATTCCTATAACCATGCAAGCACAGCTGAGTTACATAGTGCATATATATTTTTGCATTTCCTACCCTGTGTTACTTGTTTTCTCTGGAGATGGTTTCTATTCTATACAGACATCCTTAATTCAACTATAAACTTTCTTTGGTCTCCCTAAATTTCTTCCTAGAGTGTGAGAAGATAATTATTTTATTAATTGTAACCTTTGGAGGAAACTTCTTACAGAATTTGATCTCCTGCAATCTGGACTGATTGCCCTACTGCCTCCTTCATAGATCTCATCCTGCCATTTTCCTTCACCATCATCTTGGGGATTCCTTTTGTCTCTAACTTGTGTTTGATGCTTTGTTTCCTGGATTCCGTCCATCTTTTTTTTTTTTTAATTTTTAATTCTCTGTGGAGCATATTCTTCAGTAACTTACTGAGAAAGAGTACAAAGGATATATATTTTTGAGACCTACCTGTCAGAAAATATCTTTATCCTGCTCTATAGATGACACTTCTAGATGTTTTTGGACACTTCTTGGAGATCTTCTTTAGTCATCTCCTAACTCTCAGATTTCAGCCTCAGGATGGTCCTTCCTTTCTAACTCTCTTAGTTTCCTCTCCAGTTCTTCTGCACCCAAGTGGGTGGTGGAAGTTAGGAGAATGTGCTTCTCTAGAAGAGTACATTTCCTTTTTTCTGTAGCCTCACCTTCAAAAGTTTTATGGATGCTGACAGTTGGTTTGTGGTTGTCAAAGAGAACTAGAGCTGGACAATGTTATAGTTGTAAAAGCATATTGTATTCAGGAATCACTGCAACTGAAGAAAAGAGACTTTGGTATAGAACTGGGTGCAATTCTGAATACAACCAGGAAAGAAATGGAGATTTACAGTCAAGGATTAGGGTGGGGAGAGGGTCATGGGGACAAACTTAGTAAAAGGAAATACTGAGGGTAGGGCGATATTCTTGCTAACTTAAAGGATTATTGATAAAGGTAGGCCAAAGTGATCAGATAGTAAGGGTGGAGGATGAGGAATGTGATCAGACGTCAAGAATTGAGGAGGATTCTCTCTAAACTCACTTAGCAGGATTCTTGCCACTATTGGCCTATGCACGCCCAGCAAGGTCAGGTCCAAGGTCAAGGCCTACTCAAAAAGAAGAGGAACAGGAGCCTGACAAGTGTGGTCAAGGGGAAAATCTTTGTGATTGAAGTTCTTGTTACTTTACCACATGGGTTCAGATTGTAGAGAGTAAAAAATTTCTCAAGGTAGTCCTTGTAATACACTCATGGGTGATGTCACTTGGTTTTTTATTTTTAGAATGTGAAATAGTACCACGGACATCTAAGTAATCTGGGGAGAATAATGTTTTCTTTTTTCTAAGACTAATCATGCTCAGTTATTAGTCACACTGAAGAATTTAAATATGTATGTATATCAGAAAAGAGTGATGTAATTTTATGTCTAAAAACCCACTGTTACCATATAATTGAAGAGGGTACTTAGGCTTCTATTAGGGTTCACAAACTAATTTAGGCCTAGGAATCACAGGTTTAATGGGGCATTTTTCTACAAAGGAAATATGTAACAAACTGGGCATCCTAAAGATTGATCAGTGTAGTTTTAAATTAGCTTACTAATTTATAAGCATATACAGATTCTATTTTTGGCTATCAACATTGATCTCTACCAGGTAGTAGAAGGCCAAGCCAATGGGAAAAACTTAGGGCAAGCTCTTGAGCTTACCTGAGCATACAGACAATAGGAACAGGCAGATGAATTTATGTTCACAGTGGCGGAAAAATATAAGGATAAAGGCAAAAACAAAACAAAAACAAAAAACAAAAAAGGTGATTAAGTGTGGGATATGAAGTTTCTAGTTTATATTGAAGTTATTAGTATTGAGGGTTTACAAGATCCCTGAGAATTTTGAGGTTTTAAATCCTCAGGAAATGAATTTTGAAATTAGGTAGACAGCATTCTCTTATCTTTAAACAAATGAATAGCATACACATTCCTTGTTATGGACTGATAATCCCTACCAAAGATCTATCATGAAATTGGAGAAGATACAAGAAAGATTATAAAAAGGTCAATATACATAGTACCTATCCATGGGGAGTAAAGAAGAACAATAGGAATCTATAGACACAAGTGTTGGGGAGAGATATGGCCATGTTTTTTTGATGGCACGGATATGAATAGTAGCGATGGTAAGAACACTACTTTATTCCAAGATGGGGTGAGCAGTGGCACTATAAAATATCACCTTACCCAACTAGTTATAAACTTATGGAACTGATTACTCTAAGAGGAAGTAGGGGTGGAAAATATAAATAACCTCAAAAATGATTTAACTAAATTTGTGGATTACAGATTCATAATGGGTTATTACAGGGAACTAGGATGTTTTGGGTACACTCCTAACCTTTGAGGTTGACATCAAAGAACAGCCATTCTCCCCACAGCATGTCCCCTGGTGCCATCATCAGAATCCTGGACAGGAAGGATCATGAGTCTGATCCAATGTGGCAAGACCCATTAGACTCTGATCGGTGCCAGATCTGTGTGGGTTGTAAATTTAGGGTAAATTCCAATATGAGAGTGGTAAATTTCAATGAATGAAAACTTGAAAACCTTAATTTTAAACTGCCTAATTTTTGTTTGTTTTCCATTATTTAGTGTACTCCTAAAGCTTATTTTTCAATTCTTTGGAAGATATTTTTATTATGTAGCCTGTACTTGACTATGATTGTACTTTATGACCTAGTAATTTCCCATACTGTAGATTGAATATGATCAACTAATAACCCTGGGAAATACATCTTCTACCCTTTCTCTTGCACATCAACACATTTTCAATTGCAGTTTAATATTGAGAGAATAAAATAGATTCTACTTCATTTTTGACTTTTGGCTTTCCTGATAGACATATCTATAAGATTCCCCTTTGAATAAATTTTAATCTATGTATAGGGATGCACAAAGATAATTTTAGTGCTTTCAGGTACAGAGATTTATTTTCCTTAATACTTTTTTTGGTGGGAGGAGGGGGGTATTACATTCAGAACCTTGATCTGAATGCCTTAAAGCAATGTGCAGAATCAACCAGGGACCGTGTTTTAAAATGATTTCAGTTCACCAGGTGTGGAGTGAGGCCTAAGATTCTGCCTCCAGGTGATGCTGCTGCTACAGGGCTGAGAACCACATTTTGCAAATAAGGCTTTCAAGTGTTACTTGCTCATATAGCTCTGCAGTTTTCAAAAACAATCTTGGTCTCAGCTGTCTCTCAAAATATGTTTTTGGAAAGTTTAAGGAATACTTAAAACAAATAATTTGAATGGACAAGATCCAAATGCTCTATTTAGATGTTGAGCTAATCTAGAAATACTTTTTTTTCCTTTTTTTTTTTTTTTTTACCTATTGTGAATTCTTCCATCTCTCTTCCTTTTCTATTTGCATTCTGTATTGAAAATTGTGACCAAATGACACAAATGTTTCTTGATTCTATTAAACTTAAGCACACACACATGCACACACTTTCAGTTCTGTGTATTTTGCCTAATTATTGGCAATAAACTTGGTAAAGGGATCTAAGGCTTACAAATGTTCTACTTGGAGGAAATTGTAATTAAGGCTATTAAGGCCTTTGGGTTCCTGTGTGTATTTTAAGCAAATTAGGATTTTATGTGTCTTTTAAAGAGACAGTAACTCTTCCCTGTCCAATTAGTTCCTCTTCATGGCTGAGCATGCGCATTCAGTGCATGTGGTTGAAAGGGCATGTGTCCTTTGTTCTTTCATGTAAATCATTGGTGTAAATGAAGGATTTGTTTTTTCTGGATTCCATATGTGAAACTCTGGATAAGTAAAACGTGAGAAATGAATTGAAGGGGTCCATTGTAATTTGGTACCAAAATTATTTTTAAAAACCAAATTATTCTTTAAATAATTTTTAAAACATTTTAAGGCAGAATAATTGCTGTTACCTTTTATTTTCAAAATGGCATTGTTCCTATTAAAAAAGTATGTTCATTCCAAGACATTTATGAAGTACTGCAGAGTATAAAGAAGATTGATTCATTTTACCTCTTTGCATTAACTATGTTAACATTTTTGTGTCTATTTTTTCTTTTTTTAAAATTAAATACCACTATAGTTACATACAGTGTTATATTAGTTGCAGGTGTACAGTATAGTGATTCAACTATTCCATGAACCACCCAGTGCTCATCAAAACGAGTACAAAGTTATTTTGCCTATTTTACCCATCCCCTACCCACCTCTCCTCTGGTAGCCATCAGTTCTCTACAGTTAAGAGCTTGTTTCTTGGCTTCTCTTTTTTTCCCTTTATCATTTTTTTTTCTGTTGCTTATATTCTACATATGAGTGAAATCATGTGGTATTTGTCTTTCTTTGACTTATTTCACTTAGAATTGTATTCTCCAGCTCCAGTCATGTCATGGCAAATGTTGGGGTGCCTGGGTGGCTCGTTTGGTTAAGCGTCCAACTTTGGCTCAGGTCATGATCTCACGATTCTTGACTTTGAGCCCTGTGTTGGGCTCTGTGCTGACAGCTCAGAGCCTGGAGCCAACTTCAGATTCTGTGTCTCCCTCTCCCTCTCCCTCTCCCCCTCCCCTGATTGTGCTCTGTCTCTCTCACTCTCAAAAATAAAAAATAAAACATTTAAAAATTTTTTTGGGGGGGGGAACTCCACATTGTAAAATTCATTACCCACAATTATTATATCACCATAAAAAATAGGAATTTTAACAAAGTTTGACATTCAAAAAGTGAAAAAAAAGTACATGATTTACAAGTACATAAATATCCATGCACACTTTTAGAATGATGGCTACTGGAAGCACAAGACCTTTTAAAATTCCAATCTAGACAAGACTGTCATTCCAACTGTCTCTTTCCTACATGTTGGAAATATCAGGAATCTTAAGAGAGCTGCTGTGGTCAGTGTCACATTCATCCCAGCCTCCTTCCTAAGCCTGTTGCTGATGTTGAAAATGTGATGAATCTTTTGCCTTAGCTTTGATGCTTTTTCATTAATTCACCTCTGTAGTAAACTGTGGCAGGTCTTCCACTTCAAATCCAGCAGCCATTTCCATCACTTTGTCTAAAAGGTCTTTGTTGTAACTGCAACCCAGGAAGGAGGTGTTTGGCCTTACACCATGGAGAGGGACAGAAGCTGGGCCAAGCAGCCACTGCCATTGGGTGAGTCGCAGTAGTCAGGCAAATGGCGCAGGATGAATTCCATGTGAACCTCCAATTTCTTCTCACTCTTCGAGTGGGAGCAAAACTGTTCTTAGTTGGCTGCCTGCCACACCCCCAAAACCAGCTCTTCCACCACAGCAGCCACCTCACTACCCAACATGGAGCCCTCTGCCACTGAAGCCTGTACCCCTACAGTCTTTGTTTTAAGGTCTCCTTTGTCTGATATTAGGTATTGCTACCCTGGCTTTCTTTTCACTCCTATTTGCGTGATGGAGGTTTCTCCATCCCCTCACTTTCATTCTGCAGGTGTCTTCAGGTCTAAAATAAGTATCTTATAGGCAGCATATAGATGGGTCTTGTATTTTTACTCATTCTATCATCTTTTGTCTTTCGATTGGAGCGTTTAGTCCATTTACATTCAAAGTAGTTATTAATAGGTATGTATTTATTGCCATTTTGTTTCTTGTTTCATGATTGTTTTTGTAGTTCTTCTCTGTTTCTTGTTCTCTGTGGGCTTTCTTTAGTGATGTATTTGGAGTCCTTTCTCTTCATTTTTTGCATATCATTGTTTTTTGATTTGTGGTTATCATTAGGCTTGTATATAACATCTGCATGTTGCAGTCTAGATTAAGTTGATGGTTGCTCAAGTTTGAACCCATTCTTCTTTCCACTCCACATTTTAGGTTTATGGTGTCATACCCTTCCATCCTTTAATTTTGTGAATCCCTTGACTGATTTTTAGAGATCTACTTATTTTTACTGCTTTTGTGCTTCCCACTTTGCTTACTTTTATTGTCTTTTCCTTTCCATTCAGAGTCTCCTTTGACATTTCATGTAAGGTTGGTTTAGTGGTCATGAACTCTTTTAGCTTTTGTTTGAGAAACTCTTTATCTCTCCTTCTATCCTGAATGATAGCTTTACTGTATAGAATATTCTTTGCTGCACCTATTTCCTATTCAGCACTTTATATGTATCATGCCACTCCGTTCTGGGTTGGAAAGTTTCTGCTGAAAAATCCCCTGATAGCCTTATGGAATTTCCCATGTACATAATTATCTTCTTTTGTCCTGCCTGCTGTTTTTAATATTTTGTCTTTATTACTATATTTTGCCATTTTAATTATAATATATCTTGGTGTGGATCTGGTTTTGTTGATTTTGTTGGGCGTTCTCTGTGTCTCCTGGATCTGGATATTTGTTTCCTTCCCTAGATTAGGAAAAGTTTTCAGCTATTATTTCTTCAAATAAATTTTTTGCCCCCTTTTCTCTCCCTTCTCCAGCTCCTATAATGCAAATGTTATTACATTAGTTGGAGTCACTGAGTTCCCTAAGTCTCTTCTTGTTTTGTCTTTTTTTTCTTCTTGCTTAGCTTCATTACTCTGTCTTCTAGGTTATTAATTTGTTTCTTTGCTCCTTCCAGCCTGCTGTTCATTCCATTATGCCTGGTTCTCATTTTATAGATTGATCCCTTTATCTCTGTGTTATTCCTTATTTCTGTGTTAAGGGTCTCACTCATGTCTTCTAATCTTCTCTTAAGTCCACTGAGTATCTTTATGATAATTACTTTAAATTCTCTATCAAGCATGTTACATATTTCTCTTTCACTTAGGTCTCTGGCTATGGCCTTGTCCTAATCCTTCATTGGGGACAAATTTCTCCATCTTATTTTATCTGAGTGTCTGTTCCTGTGTTAGGAAAATCAGCTATGTCTCCTGGTCTTGACGGTAATGGTCTTCTGAAGAAGAGGTTCTTTAGGACCCGCAGTGTAGTGTCCCCTGTTCCCAGGGTCTAGCATTTGAGGAGTATCTGCAATGTATGCTGTGTACACTCTGCTCTTTTGTCCTGGCCACTCTACCCTTCAGGCCAGTTGTCTGTAGCGGCTTTCCTTGTCTGTTGTGGGCAGTGTTTGGTCCCTGGCCTGAATGTGGTAAGTTTTAATGAGGTATACTCTGGTCTGCTTGTGAAATAAAGGCATACTTCCCCCTTTGGAATTAATAAGTAATCTCCTGGGCAATATTTTTTCCCAATAAACTTTCACCTAATGGTGTTAGGATGGTGATGATCCCTGCCTTAATAAAATTATTGTATTAATGAGGGAAAAATGGTTAATCTAATTATGTGGCCACAGTCATTCAAATGCAATACTGTAAGATTGTCTACAAGATAACTGGCCTGAGCTCTAAAGGATCTCAATGTCTAGAAGGACAAAGAATAATGGATGAAGTATTCCTAATTAAAAGGACCCAGGAAACAAACCAAATGCAGTGCACATTTGATTGGTTTCTGGATAGATGGGAAAAACAGGACAATTTTGGAATAGTTGAGGAAATGTGAATATTCACAGCATATTAGTAATATTTTACCCATGTTAAATTGCTGAGGTCCTGCAATGGCATTATGATTACATAAGACAATGATCTTATTCTCAGAAGGAGTATGCTAAATTTCACCTGAAGTATTGTGATGTCCTTACTTTCAAATAGTTTATCAAAACTATATGTGTGCATTTCCATGCCTTTACTTCTATTCATAGATCTATGTGTGCATAGGGATATTGATATATAACAGGGAGAGAAAACGGGAATGATATATTTTTTTTTTTAAATAATGAACCTAGTTTTGATAGGACTTATTCTTAGTGACTTAAAAATACCAGGATATGTTTATAATAATTGTTCTAAACCAAAAGTGTTTACAACTCTGATGTCCTAAAACCTCATCTAGAATTTGGAGATTTTGAAGTTCAGTTTACTGAAAATCAAACTCTCTTCTTTAAATTCCTGTTTCATTTTTTCAAAAACTAACTTCTCAAAATTAATGAATATAAACATAAAATTCATTAACATCTTCTTGCATATCTTATTTTTCAAAAATTTTTCCTAAGCCATACTTGATTTTCCTTCACTTTGAAGGTCTTTATTTTTAACAATTATAAAAAGGAAAGCAGAAAATAAAAATTTGTCTCTTTCATGTAATGTTACCCATATCTTAATAGTTGGGTTTAACTTTTCCTTTTTGTTAATTTTGCTCTAAAAAAATTCATAAACCTTAAGAAACTTTAACCTCCTTTACATTTCATTTGTGATTATTTTTCTCCTGAGTATATACTGTTGTATATGTTGCTTGAAATGTTTGAATTTATTGGGGAACTTGCTATCAAACCAATTTGATTTCTGTAGTATGTCACTCATTTTTTTCCCCTCTGGGATTGTACAAGTAGATTCTTATTTTGAAAATATCCTCTTAACCCCTATTCTAATTTAGAAACATTGACTGCAAATCCAAAACTGTTTCCTTTCAAACTTAAAAAAAATACACATTCCTGAAGTCTTCAATTATATCTCTAGGGTCACAGTTTCTGTATTCTATTATAAACTCCCCAGTAACATAATAATTTCTGTGTTCTCAACACATTTTTCCTTGAATCCAAATTAAGTACTGAGTGGCACCTTTTGTTGATTTTGCTGTTGGCTGAAAGATAAATTGTCAATAAAATAAGCCAAGATTTGTCTGATCTACTAAACATTTTTTTTCTTGCATTCCCCAACACTGTGCATACATCTCATACATACTGTTCTCTCTCCCTTTGGGATATCCTCCTCCAGCTTCTGCTTTCTCTTTAATACCCAGCTCCTATTACCACCTATTTCTTAGCTATTCCAGGATAAATTAAATCTTCATGTTTACCCAAAACACTTGGTGGCATGCACATAAAATAAAATTTAAAAACCATGGTACCTTGTAGTGCTCTCACTGAACAAATCTAGGATAAGTTGAGCATTAAATACAGTAACAGATGACAGTCCACTGAATAAAATCCATGGTTCCCTACTGATAAAAACAGACAAATGAGGGAGAAGGGGAAGCTCCTCCTAACAACTGAATTCTCCCTTATCAATGGAGAAGGAATGATGGAGTTAGAAAATCACCTTTGAGAACCATCAGAGTAATAGTTGATTTAGGCAAGCATAAAAAAGAATACCATAACTATTGTGCATAATTATGAGGAACAGGATATTTATACAATCTTACTGTATTTTTTCAAAAATTACTTGTTACAGAGGTGAAAGTAATAACTTTATAGTATAGAAACCTGGAAGATAACATCTTAACTAAGGGATCAAGGTTAATATCATGAGTAATGGAACCAAATTCATTTGTTGCTCCTTGGCATGCACAAGAAAGGACACAACATCACTTCATACATTATCCAAAGAATGTGTGGCCAATCAGGGAGTATCAGACAAACCCAAGTAAACATTCTGTAAATAACTGACCTAGTCTCTTCCAAAATGCAAGTTCATGAAAGAGGAGGTGTTCCAGATTAAGGAGACTAAAAAAGAAGACAGTCTAATGCAGTGCATAAAGTTGGATGGGATTCTAGTGTAGGAGAAAAATAGATATAAATGACGTTATTGGAATAATTGAATATGGACTGCAGATTAGAAAATAGTATTATATCAATATGGCTGATATAAGACAATGCCCTTATTTTTGGAAATATGTAGTGAACACTGAAAAAATGTAGAGATAAAAGAGCATAATGTCTGCTACCACTACTGAAATGGTTCAGAAAAAATAGTACATGCATACGTCTGTACATAATCTGTAAATGTAGGCATATATCCATGTCTATGGCTATCTATACATCTGTGTCTGTAAACACATACATATATAGTTTTGCCACTTTTTGAGAGTGACCAAACACTATTTCTAGTTTTTCATTAATAGGCAATTTGTTTTTGTCTTCCAAGGCCTGGAGGAAATGGAGGAGAACTGTGGTCAGAAAGCAGTGGCAAATTGGTTTCCAAATCTGTTTAGAACAGAGGTTTCTCCTGCATCAGAATGTTAGTCCATATCTCCCCACTTTAGCACATCTTAAAAGTCTAGTTTTGGATCATTTGAATGGTGTCCCCAGCCTTTCTAATTACACAGGTATGCTTGCTGTGTTACTTCAAAGGCCCTTTAGCCAGGATAGCATCTGTCTTCAAAGACAGGAGAGTGGCCCATTTGCAGGAAATTGTATGGTTTGGGTAGGTTTTTTTTGTTTTTTCTTTGAACTTGTTAAGTAGAGATCCCTATTGAAGAAGTGCTGGCCTTTTGCTGTATGCCCAAACAGTGAAATACTTTCCATTTATAATTCTGAAGATTCTCTTTAACCTCTGCTAGGAGAACCCTGTAACTCAGTTTCTCCCTGTTCTCCTTTCTGTTGTATCAGCAGTGTTACTCTGAAATGTTTTTCTGAATGACATCTTAATTTGGTTGGTTTATGAGACTTAATATATTCCTACTTACGTTAGGAAAGAATTAGTATAGTGCTCTTAGTGACTAATCATCAAAAGGGATTTTGGTTATTTTGCTGCAGCTAAAAACAGAGCAAAGCGCAGGGAGCAAATTAAAAGGCACAGCCTAATTTGAAAAACTCACAGTTTTAATTATGCTAGAATGCATTTTTTCCCCTAGGTGCTATGCATATATCTCTTAATGGGGAAAGAAAAAGCATGGCTTTTGTGAGAGCTGGATTCAAATTTGTCACAAACAAACTGTATGACCTTGGAAAGGTTTCTTAAACTCTCTGATCTGTTTATTCACTTTGATAAACAGAAATTATGAGTAATAAGCATTACTTTCAAAAAGTATGAAAGCATGTAGCCTGCAATTTGTCACGTATTAGGTTCTCCAAAGTTCGTTTTCTTCCCCCCCCCACCCCCACCCTTTTTGACTTTCCTCTTTTTCATTGCTTCTTGTTCTGAGTAGACAGAATTTTCTCAGAATAAATATGGTTAAGCAGCTAGATTTCAAACTGGGTCTGAGGTAAGGAATGCTGTGAGGCATATCGACAAAGCATTTTAAAATGTTTATAAATGTTAAATGCAGACAATCGATTTAAAAATTGAAAACTATCTTCTGTAGGTCTGGATATTTAATAGCGAATCATTCTCACTTCTGTTCAGGTGTGTGTGTGTGTGTGTGTGTGTGTGTGTGTGTGTGTGTGTGTGTGGTTTTAACAAGAGTGACCTACATTGGATGTAATAAAGCTTTCACTTTTTTCCCTTGCTTCACAGTGTAGTCCTTAATAATTGTTGCATAATAATGTTTGTCAGCCCTAAGGGTTTGTTAGTGTGTTTTTCATTAATGCAGCTTAAAAAAATTTTATTATCTTTGAAGAAACCTTTCTCTGGGACAGCATAGCTAGCAGTGTTTATTCTCAATTTTCAGACACAGTGGTATGATCCATGGAAGTTTCCACATCTAAAACACATGGAGTCTTTAATCTGGTTAGTTATGACACAGATTCTTCTTGAGGGCTGTGTTTATGACACCAAATAAGCCATCCAGTTTGCCTTCCATTTATTGTTTTAAAATTAAAAGTGGAATAAGCAGGAGTTACCAAACTAGTTTCTATTCTAGGAAGCAGGTGTACATGTGGAATAGTTGAATAGCTTGTGCATGATGGGAATATATATTGAATAGACACCATCCCTCCCATCTCCCCTTTTAAAAACAATTTAATTTTTGTGTAGTCCAAATGGGGGAGATTTTTTTTCTACAGGCAATTAGGCAGGTCAGACACTATGGCCCTTACAAAGCATGTAAAGCTATTTTGAAGAAGTGTTAGTGTAAGATGTACTTAAGCACTTTTTGGAATAAAATTCTGGCTCTGCTTGTGAGCAATTTGTTTTTCTCTATTTAAATAATTGGATTATCTTCTTATATAAACATGGAACTGTGCGAGAGTGGTAGTTTCACAATCTTCCTAAATGTATATATTTAGATCTCATGTTGGAGTTACCATTAACACCAGCAGTCTGTCAACATTTCCATAGGGTTGCTTAAGTATGTTGTGAAAGCCCAAGCCAACCTTGGCATGGGAAATCTGTGCTACACAGCAATTTCTAGCTATGGCTTACAGGCTTACTGCACACATTCTAACTTTAAGCTTACTTTTAGCACTAGAACAGTTTTATAGAGTAAATTTTTTTCTCTCTCACAGATTCAGGTGAGTGGTTTATTTTATATAACAGAAGATCTGATTCTTTTGTCTCAAAAACATCATGTATCTTTGAAAAAAATGAGCAGTCTCCAGCCATCTTATATTTTTCTCGGATTTCATCAACTAATTAATGTTATTAGTGTTAGTAGTTGTTGAAGCTGAAGAGCATATGATTCTGGTGGTGGTATTTGCCCTCTTGAGTAGCTTAGTTTTGTGATGAGTGTGTTTTGATCCTTAATTATACACTTTCTCCCCTATTATCTGTCAGAATTAATGTCTGGTATAGGGATATGCATTAATATTTTTGTGTCAAAGAGTTTTAGGGGAGGAAAAGGAATAATTCTTATAGGGCTTGGCTTTCAAAATGAATGTTAATTATGGGAAATACTTCATCATTTGGGGAATTGTATATGCTAAATTGAGGGTTTAGGATTTTATTTTTTAAAAGAGGCTATATATACATAACTACTTTTTTCCATTTATGTGACTTGTCATTTTACTTAGGGTATTAACGACCATTTTGAAAACATGTTTTTGGAGAATTTTGAAATCCCATTTAATTCTTTTGAATTTTTATGTTCAACCTGAGCTGCTTGCTCCTCAAGTTTGGGCAGACTGTCTTGATTGTTAATGATGTCTGACTTGTTAAGTTAGAAGGAGAATGTATTTCTCATGTTATGGATATGTTTGTTGTGCCCTCAAACAGACCCGTGTAAGACTTCATGTTTATTTTGCAACTTTGTTTCTTGGTTCATTATCTTTCCTTGGTCTGCAGTTATTGATTATTCTGGGTTTCTCTATGACATCTTAGCTGTCCCACTTGAAGCATGCATGAGTCACGCCTCATAGAGGCTTTCTGCTTCCCTGTTCCATGTAAAAAAAAAAAAAAAAAAAAAAAAAACCTGCCCAGTGAATCACACTATGGCCACAGTTAACTGTGGTGGTAAATGTACTTCTCAGGTGCCCAACTATGGGGATTATGGCTCAAATGGCACTGGCATGAGCAAATAATGAGCATATAACTGTGCTCATTTTTTTCCTTTTTTGTTTTTCAAGTTATTAGCACTTCACATGTTAAAATAAATCCATAACTCCATTTAGCTCTCTCCCCCCATATTTTAAAATCTCTTGGTAGCCTTGAGTTTTTGTACAGTGAGATACATATTTTTGTAAGTGAAGCAAGAGCATCTAATTAAAGACCTTTAATCCTGATGTCATTAAGAATATTCATCTCTAAAGATGATTTCCATGTTGGGGGGGGCTTATAAATTTTTAGAAATAATATTTTCCCAAGGATTACTTCTAGAGATAAAGACCTGTTAAGTCATTCATTCATTGTAGGTGAATAAAATGGAATTATAAATTATTAAATAATTATCAAATTTTCAGGTAGCCAATTAATATGGATTTCTCAAAGCTAGTACTTAGAGAAGTTAAATTTTTATAAGCCTTTTACTTAACAATATTGTTACCTGTTACCTCATGATAAAAGCTGAGAAGAGATAATGAGAAATATGGTTTAATTCTAGAGATTGTAAAATTTTGGAATTCTTGGTGCAAGTTTGTCTTTTATTCTCAATTTTTTTCTAGAATAAATTCATGCTAATCTAGCTCCTCTAAAACGTTAATGGAAATTTGAGAAATTTTTCTCTGTCTAAGCTTTGTTAACATTGTTAGTTTTAACGTCTATTTTCTTTCTGGGGCATGATGAGTATAATAATCTAGAGCATTAACATTCGTTGTCTTTATATCAAAGACCAAATTGCATGTTCCATGATGCTATTTCCTATAAATATTTACAACTTAGTGTAAAACTTAGTAAAGTATCCTAAGATAGCAATTTTTCATTTTGCTCAAATCTTTCGTAGCTCCTTAACTCATGACCTTGATTACTTAGTTGAGTTTGAGCTTGGGTAGTTCACATGATTAAAGGATTTTTATCCTAATGTTGCCAAGTTCTAGTGGGAGGATCTGTTCCCAACTCAATTTGTATAGGATCCAATAGGCAGGTTTCTTGTTGTTGGTGCCAGAGATAGGGTGTTTAATTTTAAACCTATGTCTTGAATTTGGGATTGGGCAGACACAAATATTAGCGATTTCATAAATTTGAATGATGAAGTTAACTGTTTACTTTTAAAAATTTGTTGAAATTGTAATGTTGTACTAGCAAAGATGGAGCAAAGCTAAGAGGCCAACAGCCCATTGTTAAATCCCATTATTTTAGAGTTAGAAATTTGTACCTTTTGTCAGGAATGGATTCCTTCACCAGGAAGGAATTTAGATTTCTTTTTGCTTGGCAAGGGCTAAATTCTGAAACAGGGGAACACTTTTAAAAAGTGTTAGGAGTATATTAGAAACAGATGGGCATTCAACACCTACATAAAATGCTCAATGGGATAAAATGTGAATAACTGGATTTAATTTAACAAAGGATCAAACTTAAAATACCAGCATTCATAAAAGACCAAACTTACTTTTCAATTTAAGAGGAACACAAATCAAATAACTAGAATTAAGAAAAAGAGGTTATATTTATGCTGTTTTTCTCTCTTTATATACTTGTTAGTAATATAGGTATTTTGACCTGGGTTCTGCCTGATCATTTTTCTTGTTTTATGTATATCCACATATTCCTTTCCTTGTCAGGGAGATATGTGTAGACTTGTGTTAATAGTACTGCCTAACACCTTTCTGAAATTTGTTAATGTTTTATGTGATATATTTCATCTTTAGAATTTTGGGTGGGTCTAGACTTAGAAAAAAGTGTTTTGGTTGGAATGATGAAGCTCTGGATCTCAGCAGGCTTTAGTGTTGGAAAAGTTGAAGCTTACAGAGAGAGCAAATAAACATGGTCATCAAAGCTGGGAATTAAGATCTGTTTATTCACCTGCACAGTTGAATTAAACCTCCTAGCAATAGGCAGAGCCATTTAACTTATTAAGATCCTGACCAAATAAATTAGTCCTGTTTAAAAGGCTGTTTTTGCCTGGCTTTAGATACGGAGATTGCTGTAGTCACCATATAATGGATGAAGAAATTCTTGTTGAATTAAGTTACTAATTTACAAGATAGAGACCACTAGGATAGTTGACATTGGACAATGGTTCATTCAACTGAAAAGTCTATTTGACGTTTGGGGCATGAAGCTTCAAATTGCAAAAAAAAAAAAAAAAAAGAAAAAAGAAAAAAAAAAGAAAAAAATGTGCTCTTATCCTTCAGTGTTGAGGAGCAGTATTAATGGCTAGAGAAAATGGGTGATTGGGAAGAGCACTTATGTTGGTTATGGCTTACATCACTTTTGCTTTAAGAGAATTCCTCATTTGTGGGGTTATAAAGATAGCAGATATGGATTGAGATAAGTATTCCCTGATTCATTTTCATTAAGTCAGTCAAGGTTCAAGTAAATAAAGTCTTGCTTTTAATGATTTTAAGGATACCTTTAAAAAATGTGGAGCACAATTTGTTGACTCTAAAATCTTCGTGATCCAGATGAAAGTTGGCTTCAGATACATAAAGACAAAAAGCCTTTAATTTATGTTGGTTCTCTCAGTTCTGTAATTCTCTTTTCTCCATATTTGTTAGTATAGAATGTCATTTATGGTGATAAAGAGTTCTTGGTTTAGCTTTTGAACTAAAAGTATAGTTTCAGCACTTGTTTGCGATGATAGTCTTTTTAAACCATTCTATGTATGTAAATCTTCCAAATTTTGTCTTAATAAGCTAATTGGGAATTTGGACAACCTTGATAGAGTTCTTTTCTAAATCTATAGTTAAATTGAAGAGCAGAATGCAGCCAGCAAACTAACCACAGACATTACAGGGGGTTCTGAACACAGACATGTTACAGGGGGTTCTGAAATGTGGGGCTCCCTTTGATGCATCTCCAGCTAGCAACCTCTGCTCTTGCCTTAGTCTCCTGGTTACTCCTATTTAAGGGTTTCCCTCTCACAAGAGTCATCAATTGCTTCCCCAAATATCATGCCATAGGGTCTTTGTGCTTAAGGTGGGTTATGTTCTTAGACAGCCCTGAAAATAAAAATGAGTTGGGTTCTCCTAGTCACCTCCCCTGTCAAAGCCATTTTGTCCATCATATAGCTGATGAGTACTCCAGTTCTGTTCCTCTCACCCAGATTTCTGCACCATATCAACCCTTTAATTTTTACCCCTTTCTTACACAGAGAGGGTGAGCCAAATCTCAGTTTTAGAAACTTACCTACTCTTTACACCCTGCTCAGGATGCTAATAACCATATCAGAGTAGAATCTCTTCAGAAGACAGCTGGGGAAATTGTAAATAGTATAGGCTTATTTTCATTGAGCTGTATGAAAATGCTTTATAAATCAATATTATCTTGTCAGAGTAAAGTCTAAATGAAATCCTTTAATGAGCATAAAAGCAGGAGAATCAACCCAAAAACAGACTTTACGGTAAAATAAAGGTGGATATAGGGTTGGGGCACCATAAATGGCTTAGTGAGAAAAAATAAGAGCCTGAATTATGAGAGAATTAGTGGAAATAAGGATAGTGAGTTGGAATTAAGTGTATAGGAGGGGACATTATCATAGAAGCCACAGGAGGAATAAAACCTTCTGAAGTGACCCAGGCTACAGGAGTTGTGAGGACCAGAAACTGAGAATGAGGTCTTGCATTAAAGTTTAGAAAACTGGTCATGGTCTTCAGAAAAGTAGTGTTGGGGATAACTGAATGGGTGGTTGTAGTAAACAGAGGAAGCAGATAGAACTGATGCTTCCAGAAAAATAAGAGAGTGATACTGGTTTTGTTCATTGCTAGGAAAAGATGCTCACAACTTAACTGAAATTGAACAAGTTAGCATACATGTAAAGTATGGTCAGTTATGAAAAATAAAGTTATGTTACACATACAAAAATGTATAGATGTCTAGAAAGTAGACTTCTAAAATATAATGAAGAATTATATCTGAGGAAGTAACTTTTTGTCTGTGTCGATTCTTTTTTTTCCAACACAGTTGCAGATTTTGGAAAATATGGTAGTAAATAAGAAACAATTTGGAAAGCATCAATAGGTTTGTAAATAAGAGAAGGTCCATGAAATAGACTCCATATGCAGATAAAGCAGTTGAACAGTTTATAGAAAAAAAAATCCTGGGATAGGTGGGAAGAATCAGATATTAACGGTCAATTCAAAGAGCAACCTTGGCCCTAATTCCTGGTTTCTGAGTTCCTTTCAGAAGAACAAAACTCCTGTTTCAATATCTTCCTAGAAAAGAAGCTATAAAAATCAAATCAGGGCTGTTGGGAGCCCAGGAGAAGCAGGGAGAGCATCTTGTGGAACTAAAACCTGTATAGATCTGCTACAACTAGCTGTAAATATATCAGATGTTGAATCATTATAACTACAGGAAAGGTGTGGTATACAGCTCACTTTGTTGTATAGCTGCTAGTTTGAATACTTAGGGCTTCATATTCTTTTATATGCAATAAAAATTGTATGTAGGGCAAAGAGGATGTGGCCTCAAAGCTAAAGTCTCAATAGTTGCTGAGTTTTCTCGTCCTTCTCTTACTTCTTTCTTCTGTGGGTTAACCTGATAAAATGAAGTCAGTGTGACCTCCTATATCTTGTTATGCTTATGACTTTGCTTGGTATAGTGATAACTAAAAGTTATATGAGTTTTTCATATTTTAGAAATTATATTAGGATATAAGATTTTATATCTGAATTTTATACTAGGGCTAGAAACAGTATTTTGTTTCTTTAAAATTACTTTTTATCATTAGATATAGTAAAGTTTATAAGGTTCATACATCAATTTTCCAGATGCTATTTCAACATTTACTTAGTATCGCCCCACCTTGTCCATCCAATAGGATATTTCTGTTTAAAAATAACCATAAATGTAAGTAATATTACATAGGTGAGCATCCAATATAATTTATAGAATCTTCAAAAGAGATGTAATTATAAGTAACAATTACATTATCCTGAAGTTAGTGTATGGCCTTTGTACCCATTTTTTTTCTTGTTTAAAACCTTCAGATACAATTTACTTATAAATTATGCACATTACTTGTAAAAATGCACAGCTGGATAGGTTTTACGACTATATACGTTGCCCATCACCTCCTGTAGTGGGTTAAATAGGGTCCGCACCCCCAACCCCTGCCCTCATTCATGTCCACCTGGAGACTCAGAATATGACCTTATTTGAAAATAGGGGCTTTGCAAATACATTTAAGTGTGGAGATCATACTAGATTAAGGTGGTCCCTAAATCCAATGACAGGGTCTCTGTTAGCGACAGGACACACAGAGGTACATAGAGAAGAAGACTATGTGCCAATGAAGTCAGATTAGAGATCTGCCACCAGCCATGGAAAATCTGGGGCCACCAGAAGAAGAGAGAAGGATTCTTCCCTAGGGTCTTCAGAGGAAGCATGGCTCTATGGACACCTTGATTTCAGACTTCTAGCCTACAGAACTGAGAGAATGAATTCCTGGTGTTGAAGTCACTACATTGTGGAATTTGTTAAGGCAGGCTTAGGAAACAAACATACCTGCCAAAAATTAGAGTATACCCCTTTCCAGTCAGTCTTAAACCCTCAAAGGCATTTAATGTTCTAATTTGTGTCCCCATAGATTAGTTTCACGTGTCCTTGACATCAATATAAATAGTTATATGGAGTATACCTTTTTCTTTTTTTAATCTGACTTTCTTCAACATAATATATAGCAGTTTCATTCCTGTTCATGTGTCAGTAGTTTTTTTCATCATTAAAATACACTACAATTTATCCATTATTTTGGTTACAGACATGTGGATTGTTACCTCCTACTTATATTTTATACGTTTAGGACATCTGTAGTTGTCACTGGCTTAGAAGTTCTACATTACTGTTTTTGAGGTTGCTACATTTAACTTGACAAAGTTTAATTCTTGTTGGTCTTCCTCACTCAAAATATAGAAACTTGAAATGCTTTTTGTTTTCCCTCCTCAACTCTTCCACATTATTGCTGTTAAATATAAAATATGTATTATTTTTAAACCTTGGAAATTATTACTTTTTAAAAACTGGAATTTTTAATAGACACACCAACATTTCTCAATTGATTTGATCACTATTGCTTATTACATTCTACTTTCTTCTGGGTTCCATTTCATCTTTCCAATACATACAGTTTATTCTTTTGGTGAGTGGTTAATAAGTTTCTTGCCTTTAATTTGGCTGAATGGATCTTTATTTTGGCCTCATTCTTAAACTATCATTTAATTGCTTGTAGAATTATAGTTTGATAATTTTCTCTTAGCATGCTGAAGAAAATATTTCACTATCTAACACTTATTATTTCTGATGAGATTTCTGCTAGGGGCCAAAATTGTATTCCTTTGTATGTACAATAAAACCTTGGATTGCAAGTAACTTACTCTGCAAGTGTTCAGCAAGACAAGCAAACATTTCTAACAAATTTTAACTTGATAAATAAATGAGCGATGTCTTGCAATACAAGTAGTATATGATGCCGAACGTCACATGAGCACAACTGAGCCAATGGTTCTTGCAATTTGCTTTGATATACAAGTGCTTTGGATTACAAGCATGTTCCAGAATGAGTTATGCTCGCAAACCAAGGTTTTACCGTTTCTCTCTGGTTTGACTTCATTCTTTAGTATAAATATGCTGTGTTCAGATGCAGACTTATTTTTACTGATCCCCTCAGTTCTACGAAGCTTTCATCTAAGAATCCATCTCTTTCTTTAAATCTGGAAACTGATCAGCCATGATCTCTTTGGATATTACATCTTACTCATATTCTCTATTTTTTGATACTACAACACCTAATAATCATGTATTAAAACTTTTTCTTTTTACATGCTTCTTACCTTTTCCACATTTTTATCTTTTTTGGTGCTACAGTTATTTAAACATGTTTTCTAGTTAAATACCTTTTTTTTTCTAATGTACCATTAAAGTTGTCTATAGAACTTTTTTCAGTTTTAAAATTTTCATTTCTTTCTAACTTGCACAGTCACTATATGATATTGTTTCTTCCCATGTGATTTCTAGTTCTTGTTTTATCTCTTCAAATATTCTGAAGATAATCATTTGAGACTTTCAGATGGTTCTATTATATATGACTGGTTAGGTGTGAAGTCTGTCTTTCTGAGATTGATGACTCTTCCCCATGGAGGTTTGCTTGTACGTGTGATTGGTTCATTTTGTTTGTTTGTTTAACATTTATTCAGTTTTGAAAGGCAGAGACAGAGTGCAAATGGGAGAAGGGCAGAGGGGGAGGGAGACACAGAAACAGAAGCAGGCTCCAGGCTCCGAGCTATCAGCACAGAGCCCGATGCGGGGCCGGAACTCACGGACCACGAAATCATGACCTGAGGTGGTCGGCCACTTAACCAACTGAGCCACCCAGGCGCCCAGTGATTGGTTCATTTTGATGTGAAGTTTGTTTTCCATGCAAGTTCCAGGCCTCAGGATTGTAGAAAACTTTACAAGATAGTTTGATATTTGTTACTTTGTGGGTTTTCCTGGATTGACGTTTTTATGTTAGCCTCTTGATTTAGTTATTTGACACCAGATTGATAGTTTTAACTTGTATCCCATACTTGGATATATTGTGGATTTGGGGGTTCTTGTGCCTCATGGGCTATGTTTTCTCTCTACTGTGCTCACCCACTCTATCCCCCTAATCTGGGGTTGAAATCTTCTCTGGAAAATTAGGGCAGGGGCTTCTAGTACTGGTTTCATGTGCAAACAGCCCTCACAACTCCAGTCTACATAAGGAGACCCAAGTGTCTGGTCTTCATGTGCATATTTCTTGGCCTTGATTCAAGACCCTGACATAAGGTCTGCTTCTGTCTGGTCTAACATCTCCACAGGCCATGGTAGACCTTCAGCCCTACCTCTGAGTTTCCTCTTTGTTTCTAAGTTTGGTTGTGTATTAACCTTTTTTTTTTTTTTCAGGTTGGGAGTGGATATTTTGTTCCACATTTCTTTGTGATTAGAGTAGGACCAGAGACCCTTGTCTCTTCAGCATGTTGTATTGACCGGAGGTCTGATCATACTTCAATTGAATGTGTGTTTTGTGTTTTCTCTTACAGCTAGTTATGTATCAAATCCCATTTGCAAGGGTTGTTTGTCTTGTTCAAAGGACAACGGGTGCAGCCGATGTCAACAGAAGTTGTTCTTCTTTCTTCGAAGAGAAGGCATGCGCCAGTATGGAGAATGCCTGCATTCCTGTCCATCTGGCTACTATGGACACCGAGCCCCAGATATGAACAGATGTGCAAGTGAGCAGTTGATTTTTGTCTACTATTTACTGTTGATGAAACTTGGGGGGGAGCTAAATTGAAAATTTTGGCTAAAAACAAATGTAATTTTAATATGCTACAGAAATAGTGCAATCTTAAACTTAAAATTCAGTGGGGGTAGGATAAGAATATTTTTATCTTTTGTCTAGAAGTACATTGCATACACACTTTTTATTTTTAGGTTATTTAAGTATTTTTTGTATAACAAGCATCTCCAATACAAGCTTGTTAAGATCTGTACAAGGCATACTTAGCGCAACAACAACAAAATCCCCAAGGAATTTAAATGTCTTTATACTGGGAACATTGTCTCCACTTTACTACAGTGTCTATGGCTTCTTTTGCCTCTTTTTTTTTTATCTGAGTTTGTAATCCATAGTTTAGTCTAATCTATAATACATTATATTAAATAGTTCTGTAAAGCACCATTACTAATAAAAGATTTAACTAAAATATTTAGTTCATTTTAGAATATTTTGAGTTCTAAGTTTAACAATTAGAAAAAGTATTAAGGAATGGCATTCTATACATAGTCATACAGGAATGATTTTTATCTTTTAATCCAAAAATCACTTATAAAATGATTCTCAACTTCTAAGTGAATAGTAGTAATTGGAATTAAAAAAAAAAAATGAATGACATACCAAAAGAACATCCCTTTCTTTAAGGAGCTTAAATGTTAGGGCATAGAGAGGCTAAGGAAAAAAACAAAACAAAACATGGAGCGAAATGACAAAATGACAAAAGGGTAAAAGTTTAATTTTAATTCAGTACACTAAGCTATATCAGGCAAGCAGTATGTTAGGGGAGTAATTTAATTACCTCCCATTAATACTGTATACATGGCTATTAAATCAGCCAAGGCCTTTAGATTAGAGGAGAGTTTGAATTGAATCATCCAAGGACAATATTATTTTGGAAGAAGGCAGAACTAATGGTGGGAGGCTAAATAGATTTTAGAAAGAAGGAGACACACATGTGTAAAAATAATGTGCTTGGAGAACAATAAGTCCCATCTGGGATGTAGTTGGTATTTTGGCAAGGCCATTTAATCTACATTGCTGAACATTCAGTATCCTCAGTCCTTGCCCATGAAATGTTCTTTGTGCCCTCAAGTCACTGTGACAAGTAAAAATGTACCCAGACATTTTTGAACACCTCCTAGATGATTAGTCCAATCTATAATACATTATCTCTGGATAAGAACCATTGAGTCGGATGGGCTTAGTAGAAGGTGTGGTTGGAACTGAGAATGGAAAGGGACAGAGGTTGGAGTGCAAGGATAAAGGACTTGAATGCTGTGCCAAGGAGTCTGGATATTACCTACAGGCTTCAAGCAGGAGAGGACTGAAGAGGTTGCTTTGTTCAGGATAGTTTTAGTGGCAGTGCGGGCAATGAATTGGAGAAGGAGAGAAAGTAGAGGAAGGCTACTGTAACAGTTACAGATGAGAAATCACATTCTGATGAAAGGTCTGTGGGTAATGAATTCCAGAGATTTTAAAAAATAGAATCAAGGAGACCTAGAAACTAATTTCAGAGAGTGCAAAGAGAATCAAATTTGGTCCTAAGTTTTCTAGGTGAATAATTTTCCATTAGCAGAGATAGAAATACATAGGCTCAGTGAAAATTCGTATCTGCTTCTATTTCATGGAATTGTTTGGATTAACAATTACAGAGACAGAACTCCCAACCTCTGACAACAGACTGTCTAATTTTTCAAGTATGTACCTTGTCCTTAATTTTTTGATTTGGGGGCTATCTAGTAATTTGTCTGCCATAGTTTTTTTAACTTCCATGGAATGATAGGTTTACCTTAAAAGGGAGTCCTAGTCAGATTGCGTTAGACCACCTGGTGGGAGGGGGCAGGATTTGCGTTCCTGAATATTTGGTGCATTTTTCATTCCATACCATCAGTGCACAAGTAAGATGAGGTAAGAGTGTAGATGGCTCCAGGCAGTTATTCCAAGTTCTAGGCCTAGCACTTATGCAGTCTGTGTATGGACAGTACCCTGACAATGTAATGTGTTACTCAACCCTAGGACATTGGCGAGTCCAAGGGGCTGCTAATAATAACTATGCAGGGACACAGTTGTAAACCAGGACTGTCCCAGGCAAACCTGTACGGATAGCCCTCAGCAATACTTTATAGTGTATCAACAGATATATCTTCAAACACATTTTGGCTAAGTTTATCCCTTTTCTCAGAAAGGAGAGCAGTGACTGTAAATCAGCCTTGGAAAGAGAATTTCTATGTGAGAATGGGTTTGCTGTGGTTATACTTATTGTAACTGAATGTAATCGATGTTGCAGTTTACTGACTTAGAGGAAATCATTACTTATCTGGTATAAGCTGGAAGGGCTTATGAGTAAGATTCCTGTGAATCAAAGTGAAAGTGGAAAATTATTTCTTAATTCTCACTATGTGACTTTGGATGGCCATGATTCTTTCATACCAATTATTTCATACCAATTGATTTTTCCCCCATACTTTGCATATATTCCATTGTTGTTTGTATTGTATTCAGAGGATGAGACAGAGTTAAATTGGAAAAGCTGTTACAGACTTAGAATTTGAAATCATACCCACTTTTTGTTAAGCAATTATTGCTCTACAGTAGAGAAGAAAATTATACTTCAAGCAACAGTAGCTTTAAATTTTTTTAATGTTTATTTTTGAGAAAGAGCGAGCGAGCAAGAATGCATGCATGAGTGAGCAAGGGAGGGGCAGAGAGAGAGGAAGACACAGGATCTCAAGCAGGCTCCAGGCTCTGAGCTGTCAGCACAGAGCCCGACGAGGGGCTCAAACCCACGAACCACAAGATCATGACCTGAGCTAAAGTCAGACACTTAACAGAATGAGCCACCCAGGCACCCCAACAGTAGCTTTTTAGAAACATTCTTTTTCAGAGAGTGAGAGAACAAGCAAGGGAAAGGGGCAGAGGGGAAGAGAGAAGAGAGAATCCCAAGCAGGCTCCATGCTTAGTATGCAGCTGGATGTTGGGCTCAATTTCATGACCCTGCCAGGATAATGACCTGAGCCAAAATCAAGAGTTGGACACTCAACTGAGTGAGCCACCCAGGTGCCCCAAGCACAGTAGCTTTATAAAACTTCCTAGCACATCTGTTTTAAGATTTTAATTGCAAAGCAGTATTTTCAGAAGGAAGACTTGCTTTATGAAATGTGGGCTAGGTTTGGCCTCTTGGTACATACAGTATGGAGCTTATAAAGCCAGACATGCTTTTAAAAACCAATTCAGTATCCATTTGAAGCATATTATGAAAAATATATACACTCAAGGACACTAAGAGCTGCCATTGTCTCTGATGGTGTTAGGTGATATTTCTCTCGTTACTTTTTTCTCATTTATTGAAAAACTCATTTACATGAAAAAACTTTATTCCTTAGATAGTTACAAATATTCTTTGTAGAAAGCTTAGAAAGCACATAGGCCTTAAAAAAAAAAACAGCAAAAGCAAAAAAAAAAAAAAAAACAGTCAAAGATAACAAAAGTTAACATTTGGCTTCTACCCTCAACTTTTGTTTCTATGTATATTTATGTCTTTCTCCCTTTACAAGTGTACCCCTGTTCTATTTTGTAACTTGTTTCAACTTATTGGATTTTGAACATTATGTTAATGTCATTAAATATGGCTGCATATATCCTACTGAGTGTATATATCCTAATATATTTAATCACCTATTAAGAATTTGATTTTAGTTTTTCAATAATATGAAGAATATTCTTATATAGTCTCTCATATACACACTTTAGTTTTATACATCTATCTGATTTGCATGAGATAAACTTTTAAACATAAAAACATGTTTTCAGCTTTATTAAGATTAACATGTAACAATATCACATATTTAAAGACTTTTGATATATATATTGCCAAATGGCCTTCTAGAAAAGTTGCACCAGTCCACATCTTAACTAATAGCAGACATTTGCCCTTGCGTCTAACAATAAGTGCTATTTACAAAAAGTACAAAAAAATGCATTTTTTGGTTTAATATTTTCTTTGGTAAGGTGAAGTTCATTTGTTTTTTACCTGAATATTGGCATTGTGACATTTACCAGAATCTCTGGCTTTTTTTCTTCTGTTTGCAAAACTGTCTTGTTCTTAGTGATTAAAAAACTTTAAATGAAATATCACAAGAAATTTATGTTCAAGATTATGAATGGAGAGTTCCACGGATTATCACAAAAAGGGCAACTTGTGCAACTGCAATACAGGTCAAGAGGAATGTTAGCGCCCCAAGAATGCTTATGAGGTCTTTTAACAATCACTCCTATCTCTTCTGCCTCCACAAAACTACCATCCTGACTTGTAACCAAAACACATATAAAAGATTACTCATGATACTTTATAAAGATCTATAAATTGGAAACAACCCAAATGTCCAAGCAACACAACATTGAAAAAATGCATAACATATTAAAAAAGAAAATATATAAAAATAGAAATGAATGAACTACCTCAACATGCAGCAACATAGATAAATCTCACAATGTAATGTTGAATGAAGGAAGTCATAAAATGATACATTGACATACATTGTGAAAATAGTTAAAACTAATCTGTGGTACTAGAAGTCAGGATTGTGGTTCTTCTATGTGTTTATTGAACACTTCCTTTGTGCTGGATTTTGTACGGGTTACCTATCGATACGGTAATGAGTCATAATTAGTTGGTGCCCTTAAGTTGCTTATGGTATAGTGTAGTGGTTCTCTACCATGGGTAATTTCTCCCCTTAGGGGACATGTGGTAATGTTTGCAGATATTTTTGGTTATTTACAGTTGAAGGGATGCTGGTGGATAGACAGTAGATACTGCAAACATTAGACAAAGGCATAGGACAGCCCCCTGCCACAAAGAACCGTGCGGCCCAAAACATCAGTAGCATTGAGGCTGAGAAACCCTGTTCCAGTAGAGCAGGCAGACAAGTAATCAATTAGTTCAGGGTAGGGGTGTGATAAAGGGTGCTAATTTGCTTCTGTTTGCTACCAATTACTCTGTTAGATACATATTTTCTCATTTTTCAAAGAAGTGTGCAGAGGATGTCATACTATTTTTATTTTCTGTATGAAGTTTCCTAAACTGAGTGAAACGCACTTTCCAAAGGTTGGGTGGATTTCATCAATGGGGGAGATGACCCTTATAAAGACTCTAGGCATTTTCAGAATTGTCAGGATTAAGCGTTCTAGGTAAGAAAAAAAGAAAGGAAAAGCACACTTGAAGGTGTGGAGACACACAGAAAATCATCCACTGTTAAGTAAAATGTAGGTGATTGAGTCCAGTTCCACTGCATAACCAGAAATGATAGTCAAGGTGGCGGGGACTGAGTTTGACAGACCTTTTGTGCTAAAGTTAGTCGGTTTAAGCACCTTCCTGAAGCCACAAGTAGTCAGTGAAGGATTTTAAGTAGGGGAATAAGAAGAGGAAATATTTTTCTTTTGGCAGAATGAAATGTGAGTTAAAGGGAAGTCAGCAATGAAGGTGGCAAGGGCAATAATCTAGGTTAAAAAAAATGAAATGAGAATAGATATTTCCTCTTCAGACCTTCCCTGACTAATCTGTCTAAAATGTTAACTTTCCTTCCCAATGTTTCCTTTCTTCATTTTTTATCTCTCCCCTCTTTCCTCATTCTTTCACTCCCTCCTTTCCTCCCTTTTTTCCTCAGCACTATGGGTAGCTAACATACTCAGGTTTTGCCTGTTTTATTCACTTCTCCCAATAGAATGTAAGCTCCAAGAGGGGAAGGGATTTAAGACTGTTTGGCTTGAATACAGGCTTACGATCTGCAGAACAGTGTTGACACATAGTGGGGCTCAACACATTTATTCAATGAATAAATGAAGGTAATCATAGTGGAAACGGGAATGAGAGAGATATTGAGGGATAATCAACAGGACTTGATAATGAATGGGATGTTGACTAAAGGTGAAGGGAGACTGAGATTACTCTTATGATTTTGGCTTGGAAGTTGGGTAGTGAATTTATGAAGGTACGGAATAAGAGAAGGTGCATATGTGCTGGCAAGAAAGGCCATTATGGTGGAGAATGGGTGTTTTGGGACATGTTGAGTTCAAAGTGGTATGAGATATCCTGGGGAAGGTACCCAAAGGGCAGTTAGATGTAAGCATTCAGAGCTCTCAAGGGAACTCTAAACTTAGTCTTTGGCAGAAAATACCATGACCTACTCTGCATGCTTCCTTGAAAAATAAAATGAGAAAATATAGATCTAACAGATCATGAGTAATCTTTTATATGTGTTTTGGTTTCAAGTCAAGATGGTAGTTGAGGGAGAAGAGAGGGGAGTGATTGTTCAAAGACCTCACAAAAGTTCTTGAGGCACTAACATTCCTCTTGACTTGTATTATGGTTGCATATGTTGCCCATTTTGTGATAATCCATTGAACTCTCCATTTATAATCTTGAACACAAAATTGTGGTATTTTTATTTTATGGATGAAATTTCCTAAACTGAGTGAAATACACTTTCTAAAGGTTGGATGGATTTCAGCAATGGGGGAGATATTGTTTAAGCAATAGAACTGTTGACCTTTATGGGAGGAGTTTCATTGTTACTATTGGGGCACTGTCCTCATTGCTCTGGTTTGAGGGAGCACATGGAATCTTAGGCAAGCAGACATGGTGATTGTTGGTTGAAAAGTATCTATTGATAGCAAGACGGCTCTTGAATTAGGAGATTGTGTGTGTGTGTGTGGTGGAAGGAGACTTGAATGGGAAAGAGCCATATGAGGTGGAGAAATAGGGGAATGTTTGAAGAAACAAGGTCACTGAGGAGACAGAAGAACATAGGATCCAAGACTTAAGTGGGAAAACTAGCCTTAGATGAAAGGCTTGTCTAATCAGAAATCTATAAAGTATCTATATCCTATCAGTCAAGCATTTGTTTTATTCATTTACCAGTAAGGGGATCAGAAATATGCTGAAGTGGCAGGAAAAGGATTAACTTTTTATGTATAAGAAAATACATATACATTTGTTGCCAGAGGCAGTGTATTTTCAAAAATAATTTGTAAACAAAAAATTACAGAAATGAGATCTGCATCCAGAGAATTTGCTACTTTTGTTTTTAGCTCCTTCTTCTGTATTTGATGATTCTGCCCTTCTCTTTGGCACTTTGTAAAAATGTGTTTTAGGCTAAGAGAATGTTAGCATTATGTTTTTGAAATGACATAGGTTTAAAAATGAGTAATTTAGAACATACAAGAAAATTCGCAGTTAAATGGAACCATCCCTTAATTTGTGAACTGCAAGACCAGTGTTGAAGGGTTTTTAAAGAATTACTGAGGGGCGCCTGGGTGGCGCAGTCGGTTAAGCATCCGACTTCAGCCAGGTCACGATCTCGCGGTCCGTGAGTTCGAGCCCCGCGTCGGGCTCTGGGCTGATGGCTCAGAGCCTGGAGCCTGTTTCCGATTCTGTGTCTCCCTCTCTCTCTGCCCCTCCCCCGTTCACGCTCTGTCTCTCTCTGTCCCAAAAATAAATAAACGTTGGGGAAAAAAAAAAAAAAAAAGAATTAGTGCATGTCAAATTTGAGTACTTTTAAAAATACCTGCCATTCTTGAATCATGAAGTTTAATGATGCATTTGGAAAAAGGGTGGGGCACCTGGGTGGCTGAGTCGATTAAGCCTCAGGCTTCATTCAGGTCATGATCTCTTGGTTTGTGGGTTCAAGCCCTGAGTCAGGCTCTGTGCTGACAGCTCAGAGCCTGGAGCCTGCTTCTGATTCTGTGTCTCCCTCTCTCTGCCTCACCCTCACTTACACTCTGTCTCTCAAAAATGAATAAACATTATTTTTTTAAAAGGAAAAATGCCTAGGTATTTAAAATGAACAGAAGTGTTTAAAATGTTTTTAATCAAATCTGAATAACTATGAACTATAAGTGAGCAGGATGCATATACTGACTCTGAGAACCATAAAGTCCATATGATGTGTGTTTAAATATCTGTAAAGAAGCAGATGTCTGACAAATATGTTACTGTGATCTCAGTGTCTGGGGGATTATATGAGAAGTAAAATAAAACTAAAAATTAAGAATGTCTTTATTTAGAAGATGCCTATGGATGGACTAAGGACCCAACTGGGTTGCTTGTGAAATTGATACAAATTAGACAGTGGTATTGTGTAATCACTATTACCCAAAGTGCTGCAAATCACAATAGACAAATAGGGTAGATGTATCACAGAATCGGAAGAGGTCAGAGAAGGGACATGTTAGCAGTAAGGTGAGAATAGTCATTGGAAGACTGTGGAAACAGTGGAACTTAGCTTTAATTTCTTCTGCCTTCGCCATCTAGCCTGGGTGGCAAGGTAGTGAAGAGCTAGGGGGCATTTTGTGTTTAACACCTGTTAAAACACTGGTTGCTTTCTTCCATGCCCCGAGTTTCTTATTGGGTAGATCTGAAATGGTGCCTAAGAATTTATATTGTCAACAAATACCCAGGTGATGCTGACTTGGCTGGGTCAGAAACTAGCCTTTGAAAATTGCTGCAATGTAATAATTATGTTGTCTCCATCCATCACTGATTATGGAATAGGCAGGCCACTTTGTATTTAGTAAAAGACCAGTTTTAGTACCACCTAAGCATAATGAGGATATTTTGAGGAAATGTATGTCCTTCTCCACATCAATCATTAATCATCAATATCATAATCAGTAATAATGTATCTGTTCGTGGACTCTACTAAGCTGATCACAATGAAATAGAATACACTGGCTTTCAGCCAGGCTTCTAATGCTCTTGAATCCTTCCTCCTCAGGCTCCTGTCTTTGCCTTCCCCACTTTCTCATGACTTGCTATTCCTTCTTCTGAGATTTCCATTACTTTATGTATTCTGGCATGTTTAGTGTTCTAATTAATAATTATGTCTGGTATCTTAGAGTCTAATTTATTCTTTTGATTTTGTTGATACAGGTACTGCAAAAGATTCTGATTGAAATATAGCTTCCATATGAATTGAAGCTTTTTTAAAATGTTTATTTTTGAGAGAGTAAAAGAGAGGGAGTAGAATCCCAAGCAGGATCCACACTATCAGCATGGAGCCCAATGTGGGGCTCGAACTCATGAATTCTGAGATCATGACTTGAGTCAAAAATCAAGAGTCTGTCACATAACTGACTGAGCCACCCTGGCACTCCATGAATTGAAGAATTGTAAATAGTTGTTTGGGCCATATTATGAAAGGAAGAAACAGGGGAGGGTTTATGGGCAGGAGAAGAGGGATCATGGTGACTATTTAGACCGAGAGGACCCTTCTGATCGCTCTGTCCACAGCTGGCTCCTGAGCTACATGTCAGTCAAGTGTCCTAACTTACTCTTTGATGATAGGTGAAGTTCATATTGAGTCCCAGTATCTTCATCTTTAAAACTTAGGGGAGGTTAGGAGGTCATTGCTCTAATATTCTGTGATTCTATAACTGCCTCCAGAAGTTACTGCTTTTTGCTATTCTAGTCAGCCCCTCTCCTCAAATTTCTGGTGGGAATGGCTATTCTAACACTCCCCTCAACAACCCTGTGATGTAGGTAAGTGTTTACATTTTACCATTGAAGCTCAAAGAGGTTCAGAAACCTACCCAAGGACACACTTATGAAGCAGAGCTAAGAATGAGATCTAAGATTCTCTCTGATTGTGTTATTTATTTTTTATTTATTTTTATTTTATTTTTTAATTTTACATCCAAGTTATCATATACTGGTTGGAACTAGAAGGTATTATGCTAAGCGAAATTAGTCAGAGAAAGACAAATATCAAAGGATTCTCTCTGATTCTAATGCCTGTTTCTTTTTCTTTTTAAGCCAGTTTTACTGAGCTATATAATTGACATATAGCACTGTGTATGTTTAAGGTGTACAGCAAAATTTTACTTATGTATCTTGTGAAATGATTACCACAATAAGTTAACATCCATCATCTCATGTAAATACAAAAAATAAAGAAATTAGATCTTTGGTATTTACTCTCTTAACACCTTTCACATATACCAAAAAGCAGTATTAACTGTAGCCATCACCTTGTATGTTTCACCCCTACTACTTATCTAACAACTGGAGGTTTGTACCTTTTGAGCACCTTCATTCAGTTCCCCCTCACCCTACCTTCAACCTCTGGTAACAACAGATCTGATGTTTTTTGTTTTTGTTTTTCTCCTATGAGTTGTTTTTTCTTTTCTTTTTTCTTTTTTTCTTTTCTTTTTGATTTCACATATAAGTGAGATCATGCGATATTTGCCTTTCCCTGTCTGATTTATTTCATTTAGCCATGTTTCTTTAACTACTCCATGCTGCTGCTCTTAGAGAAAATAAAATCACAAAACACATTATTTGTTAAGCTTTAGAATCTGTCTTTTTTGAGCAGGGTTGAGGGTAGGTCATCACTTTTAATTGGCACACTTTGAAAAGCCATTCTCTTAAGCTGGTTCCTTTCCCAAAAAAGGACCTTGCCCTACAGGCTGCTCTGCAGAAAACATGTTCTCTTGGTTAACAGGTTACTGCCAGCTGGGAAAGTCTGATTAGCTGAAGTGGCTTGTACACCTTTATAAGAGCTGCTACCAGCCAGTTAATAAACTGACCATAACTGGATAAAGTTAAAGAATAGTTCTTTAGGGGAGGGACTGTGAGGATGGCCCTGCTGCCCCCTTATCAGAAGCTAATTGAGAGGTCGTCACCTGCTGGGTCTCTTGATTCTTATGCTTTCTTAGGAAATTCCATCCCTGCAGGAGAGCTGGCTAGGTTTTGATGCACCTATGGTTGGTATAAAACAAAACATCTGTTAATTGACTCTAGTTTCAGGGGACTGTATCCAAGCTTGGTCTCCACCGAGCCACAGTTTAATTGCCTGAGGCCAGCCAGTCAAGAGCCTGTCATCTAAAAGGTGCTCGCTACATATGAACTGAATAATTGATATGAATCCTAGGTGGCTCAGGGTCTCTGAGAGGAGAGCAGTTTCTGTAACATTAGTTGCTCTTCTGTAAAAAACACCTTGAACTTATTACTAACAATAGACACTTATTTAGTACTTTCTTTTTGGCTAAATCTTCTCCACAGTTTATGCATATACCTGACTATTTGAGGCAAGTAAACGGGGAGGGGTGGGGGAAGCCTAGAGAAGTTAAGCAGCTCAGCTCATTCAAAGTCATCGACTGGTGCTTAGCAGAGTTGATAGTGGAATGTGTGTCTGACTAGTGACAACCCATGTTCTTTGTTCAAGCATTCTTGAAATGCTTTTTGGTTTGTTCTAAAGAGGCATTCCTTTATAAGTTCATGGAACATATAAGCTAAAAATTGAAAGTACTTATATATTTAATGAAGACATTCCTATTAACTACCTTTAATATTTAAAATCTCATAAGGGTAAATTCCTAGTAGCACTGCTAGGAATTTACCCAAGGGATACAGGAGTGCTGATGCATAGGGGCACTTGTACCCCAATGTTCATAGCAGCACTCTCAACAATAGCCAAATTATGGAAAGAGCCTAAATGTCCATCAACTGAGGAATGGATGAAGAAATTGTGGTTTATATATACAATGGAATACTACTTGGCAATGAGAAAGAATGAAATATGGCCTTTTGTAGCAACGTGGATGGAACTGGAGAGTGTTATGCTAAAGGAAATAAGTCATACAAAGACAGATACTATATGTTGTCACTCGTATGTGGATCCTGAGAAACTCAACAGAAGACAAGGGGGAGGGGAAGGGGAAAAAAGTTACAGAAAAAAAAAAGTTCTCAAACCATAAGAGACTCTTAAATACTGAGAATAAACTGAGGGTTGATGGGGGGTGGGAGGGAGGGGAAAGTGGGTGGTTGGCATTGAGGAGGGCACCTGTTGGGATGAGCACTGGGTGTTGTATGGAAACCAATTTGACAATAAATTTCATATTAAAAAAATAAAATCTCGTAATGGTAAAGACACTAACTTCTTGATGATCATTAGGAAGCTGGTGGTACAGTGAAGCAACCAGGTAGGCTTCTATTCATCATGTGACAGCCCTTTTCACTGTCTTTATTATTCTTTTAGTATGATGATGAGGATAGATGATGATGAATGTAATTGGGTGATACTTTTCTATGTAGTTGGGTGTATTGTGAAATCTCTCCTGTCTCATCATTTTGTAAGTGGAGTTCAAGTAAAGAGAAAGTAGTAGCTTTTAATGTGTTGTGCGAAAGAAAACAAATAGTAACAGCCATTTCAAATAGTGCTTAAAAGGATGTTTTGTTCAGTTAATAAGTACTTAAACTGATCATCCAGAATGAATGTGTGTGTGTGTGTGTGTGTGTGTGTGCGCACAGCCCTACAAGGCTTCTGTCAGGCATGTAGAAATTCCCTTAATTAAAAAAAATTGTTATATAGATTTGGAAGAGACCTGGTTAATTCTCTCACTCTCTCTGCCTCCTCTCTCTCAACCCTCACCAAAAATATGCATATTGAGGTTTCTAAATAAGAACTTCCCCAGAGTTGCACAATTATCCAGTAACAGTGTGACCCCAGTGACTGAGATACTGTCATATTGTTCCTTAAAAAATAAACCATGCAATACAGAAGAAACTACTATGCACAATTACAAACCTGCATATAGAAAAATCTCAGGTTCTTTGACAATTTTTTTTCTGAAATGGTCAGTTTAAGTGTTTTCAATCCCACTAAGGATCAAAGTCATTAGATTTTATCTTCTAAAGAGAGAAATCAATTTGTGGTTAAATCACATCTTTATTTTTTTAATATGAATTGATTTATTTATTTAAATATGAAATTTATTGTCAAATTGGTTTTCATACAACAAGTGCTCATCCCAACAAATGCCCTCCTCAATGCCAATCACCCACTTTCCCCTCCCTCCCACCCCCCCATGAACCCTCAGTTTATTCTCAGTTTTTAAGAGTCTCTTATGGTTTGGCTCCCTCCCTCTCTAACTTTTTTTTCCCCTTCCCCTCCCCCATGGTCTTCTGTTAAGTTTCTCAGGATCCACATATGAGCGAAAACATATGGTATCTGTCTTTGTATGACTTATTTCCCTTAGCATAACACTCTCCAGTTCCATCCACGTTGCTACAAAAGGCCATATTTCATTCTTTCTCATTGCCAAGTAGTATTCCATTGTATATATAAACCACAATTTCTTCATCCATTCCTCAGTTGATGGACATTTAGGCTCTTTCCATAATTTGGCTATTGTTGAGAGTGCTGCTATAAACATTGGGGTACAAGTGCCCCTATGCATCAGCACTCCTGTATCCCTTGGGTAAATTCCTAGCAGTGCTATTGCTGGGTCACAGGGTAGGTCTATTTTTAATTTTTTGAGGAAACTCCACACTGTTTTCCAGAGCAGTTGCGCCAGTTTGCATTCCCACCAACAGTGCAAGAGAGTTCCTGTTCCTCCACATCCTCTACAGCATCTATAGTCTCCCAATTTGTTCATTTTAGCAAATGACTCTGACTGGCGTGAGGTGATATCTCAGTGTGGTTTTGATTTATATTTCCCTTAAATCACATCTTTAAAAGAGCACTAGATTAGAAGGAACTCAGCTCTGATTTGAGCTCTAAAAGTAACTAGCTTTGCAAGCTTACACAAGTTACATAGTATGGTCTAGGGCAATAGTCTTCTAGTTCCAATAACTGTCATAAGTCTATGAAAAAAAACCTGAGTAATATTTACTGTTGGCAGTCACCATTTTCATATTGGTCTCTTTGTGACTTTATATATATTTTAAGTCTAGTTTCTGCAAAATCCTATCTCTCTGCAATGCTCATTTCTACTTGGTTTACAGTTAAGGAATATGCATACTTCTTGTTTCTTAGACAAAGATAAAAAAAAAATCTAAGAGCTTCAACACCATATATAATCAGTTGGTGCCTAATTCGGAAATGGAGCTCTTTATAATGTAAAGTATTTTGATACCAAAATCATGCTATTGCATTAAAATGTACAAGGCAGACTCCGTTTTAGTATTTATTTTAAGCTGATAGAAATGTAATGGATTTGTTAGTCATTTGGCAGCTATACCTGTCATCCAATGTTATGTCAAGCACCTATGCTAGGCCCTGTGATGCAGAATAGAATAAGACATGTTCTGTTTTCTTCATGAGATCTTCCTTTGATGGGAGGATTATGATGAATGTAAGAACAACCACGAGAGTAGAATTGTTGTCTCAGGTACCTGGATGCTGGGAGGGCATGGGGAGTTTAGAGGAAACTTCAGCATTGCCAGGGTAAAGGTACCATGGCAATGAGGCAAGGGAAGTAGAAGGATATGTCCAGACAGAGGGATGTTGGGCTTTAAAATCAAGGGTTTGAACTGAACCTGGAAGTAAAGGGAAGCTGCTGAAGGATTTTAAACTTGAGCTTTGGAAGATCACAGTGGTCTTTCTGTGGCTAAGGCGGAGCCATCTTAGTTTAGTTTATTTTTTATTTTTTTTTACATTTACTTATTTTTGAGAGAGAAACAGAGCACATGTGGGGAGGGGCAGAGAGAGAAGGACACAGAATTCAAAGCAAGCTCCAGGCTCTGAGCTGTCAGCACAGAGCCTGACGCAGGGCTCCATCCCACAAACCATGAGATCGTGACCTGAGCCAAAGTTGGACGTTCAACCAACTGAACCACCCAGGCACCCCAGAGCCATCTTAGTTTAGATCATTGTGACCTATAGCCCCGGTGTGGCTAAGCCATCAAGATTTGAAGAAGCAGACCACATCAGACATGCCATCAACAGCGACAGTAATGGTGATTTCACTTCACACTATGGATGTTTCGTATGCTGGTCCACAGCACTGATGCTCTAGCACCTTGTGAGCACACCCTGCTTTAATCGTATTACACAACCCTCTAAAGAAAAATCATGGAGCACTTGTTCTATTTATTCTGGAAGCTAAATTATATCAAATAGCCTGAGAGCTAGAATACTTATTTTCTTCTTTGTCACTTTGTAGTTTGTAACATGGCTTTGTAATTTTCAGGACTCTTAACAGAAGATTTAAAAAATTTTTAATTTAGGGTCCTAAAACGCTTGCTCTGATATGTAACAGAAGTCTTCTTTCTCACACTTACATTTAATTTTCTTAGGAGTTTGTATTCTCTTGAATGAGCCTCTCATTTCAGTTTAGACCCAAGTTTGACAGAATCATTCTGCTTTAAAGGCAGGTGCTACCTTGTGGTCTGTTTTCCTTTGTGCAAATAAAGCTTCTACTTAGCACTTCAGCTTTTAAAGTGTGTTTGCATCCATCCTTTCATTTGCTCCTGGAAATCCTAGGACGGAAGCAGTGTTATCCCCACTTATGGAGCAAGTAAGCAGTTCTGAGGAGTCCACTGGCAAGCCCGAGGGTTTGCAGCCTCTGCATTGCATGGCTGAAACTATCTATTGTAATCAAACTGGATAAGCAGAACTAACAAAGCTACCTTCACAGAGTTGGGCAGATATATCAGCCTGTATATCAGGAGGCATAACTGTAATGCAGGTTTTAACCAAAATGCATTGTTTGGTAAAATTTTTCTCCCTTCTTTCTCTCCAATCAACACTTCACTGACTAGTCAATGCATATATAATCAAGAAACCACAGGCTTATAAAAGGCAGCATGGAATTTTGATCTATTGATAACTCCTAAGGAGTCCTATTTCTTGATTTATCAATATAGTATGAAAAACAGGGAAGTACAAATGTTCCCATGTTGAGATAATCCAATTCCAGCAGCGTCTTGTTCATTTGATATTTGTATTATGTACACACCAGATGATGTATTTAAGACATCATTATGCCTCCCTAAGCTTAAATGCTACCATTTGGTGTTTTATTTATTTATTTATTTTTTTAATTTTTTTTTCAACGTTTATTTATTTTTGTGACAGAGAGAGACAGAGCATGAACGGGGGAGGGGCAGAGAGAGAGGGAGACACAGAATCAGAAACAGGCTCCAGGCTCTGAGCCATCAGCCCAGAGCCTGACGCGGGGCTCGAACTCCTGGACCGCGAGATCGTGACCTGGCTGAAGTCGGATGCTCAACCGACTGCGCCACCCAGGCGCCCCCCATTTGGTGTTTTAAACACGAAGCCTGGTTCTTTCTTCCTTCAATGTGCCCATGGATTTCAATCATTTTCTAGCCTAGGACTCAGCAAACTATGACCCATAGGCAAAATCTGGCTTGCCAGCTTTTTGGGGGGCCCTTGTAAAAAATAGCTTTGAGAGTTTTAAGTGGTTGAGAAAAATGTCAAAGGAGGAACAATATTTTGTGGTACACAAAAATGATACTTCAAATTTCAGTGTTCATAAATAAAGTTTTATTGGAAAACAGCCATGCACTACATATTGTCTATGGCTGTTTTTGATCTACAACAGAGTCGAGTAGTTTAGACAGAGACTGCATGGCCCACAAAACCTAAAATATTTATCTGGCCCTTTAGAGGAAAAGTTTGATGTTTCTTGCTCTAGCCTATTTAGAGTGTGAAGGGATTAAGAGATTCTTCTTGTTTTCCTTGAATGAGGGTTGAGTGGAGAGCAACCCCATGTTAGCTTCCATATACTTTGCTGTTTAGTTGGGTGGACAGAGGTGTATTTGCCAACATTTGGAAAAGTTCAACTAAATCTCAGGTCTGCAGTTTACAATAAACTGCTCTGGTTCCACCTTAATATGAAAAATTGACAAGTTAAAAAGAGAAAAGCACACAAGGTGTAACCAAGATGAGAGATCTGCTACTTGGTAGGAAAATAAATCTGATAAGAGACATGAATTTGCTTTATGATTTTTACAATTGTTTCATTGTTACCATATTCCTTCCATTTGAGATAGTTGTCCTCCCCTCTCATTTGCTTTAAATAGGAAAAAAAAAAAGTCCCTTAAACACCTGCCTTTGTATTCTCAGTAAATGTGTCTAAGTTTTAATTTCAGTTATTTTGAGAATACTTCAAATATGCATCACTTGAATATACAGAAAGTGAAGCCAACGTTTTTATAGTTCCTCATTGTTTGATTGCATGATTTTACATAAACATCAGTGTTTCTTCAGATTTTTTTGTGTGGGTGTGCCAGACATAATTTTTAAACATTCTAATATTAGAATGCATCTACCAACATATATTTCCCAATTTGAGTTTTGGGTATTTATTTTTTAAGTTTATTTATATATTAGCGTGAATGGGGGGGTGCAGAGAGAGAGAGAGAGAGAGAGAGAGAGAGAGAATATCTCAAGCAGACCCATGCTGTCAGCACAGAGCTTGACGTGGGGCTTGATCTCAGAAACCCTGAGATGATAACCTGAATCTAAATCAAGAGTCTGATACGTAACTGACTGAGCCACCCAGGTGCCCCAAGGTTTTGTGTGTGTGTGTGTGTTTTTTTTTTTAATGAACTATTTTAACACTTTAAAATGAGTCAGGAAAACAAAATACTTTTGATAGCATATGTATCCTCTAAAGTTGAAATAAGACACTTTTGGCATGCAAGGTAAAACTCTATAGATGTCTGAAAAACAACATATGAATTTCCATTCATCCTATCTAATTAAAATTTGACTAAAGTTAAAAACAAGGCCAGAATTTTGCAACCCTTGTGGTCTTTCATAAATTGAAAGACCTTCATAAATTGAACATCTTCATTTTATGTAAAGGGCCCTGCACCTTTCTAGTAATATCTATTTAATATTTTGTGATACACAAGATAGCAATATTTTGGGTAGGCTTATGTAGCTCTAGGGAGTGATAAAATTACGTGGTACCTTTCACCTGTTCTTTTTGTTCTCATTTTAAATGTGATGCTCCAAACAATCCTATGATATGGTTAGGTCTGGTATTTTCCCTCCCATCTGATAGTGAAAGGAGTAGTAGAGCACAGAGAGGATGTAATTTCTCTTACTTTTAAGGTCAAAATTACATTTAGATCCATTTTCCTAAATCCTGGTTCCTAATATTTGAGTAGATGACTTCTCATGTAGGTAACCAACAAATGATTGTGTTCTGTTTCTTTAGCTGCATGGCCTAAAGAAGTGTGTAAAGCCACACGGGGTGCCTGGGTGGCTCAGTTGGTTAAGCGTCCGACTTTCAGCTCAGGTCATGATCTCATGGTTCATGAGTTCAAGCCCCATATTGAGCTCTGTGCTGACAGTTCAGAGCCTGAAGTCTGCTTCAGATTCTGTGTCTCCCTCTCTCTGCCCCTTGACTGCTTGCTTACGCACTCTCTCTCTAAAGTAAATACACATTACAAAAATAAAAATGAAAAAGGAAGGGTAAAGCCATTATATTGAGTACAGGCATTAGTCTCAGGATAATGTCTTTCATTTGAGTAGTGCTAATATATAAATGTTTATTAAAATGATTACATATATATGCGCATCTGTATATCTACTACAAATGGAGTATCCTGGTATTTTGTTGGTTCTTCCTTTCATCTGCCATCTTGGACTGTCCTGTTTGGTAAAGTTTTACTCTCATGATAGCTCACATTCTTTGATCACTAATTACGCAGTAGATACTGTGCTGAAATCTTTGCCTTTATCAAGCTTCTGAAATGTCTCAAAAACCCTAAGATAGGACTGATGTTAACCTTTTTTTTTTTTTTTATATAGATGATGATACTGAGGCAAAGGGTTTTGCCAACTTGCCCACAGTCACATAATGGTAAATGAGCCAAGATGCTAACCTCAGATCTGCTAACCACTGTACTATTTGAAAGGTCATGGTATTCTCAACATAGTTCTTGTTTCCTGCCTTTGGATCCTGTTCTGAGTCTCCTATTCTGCACTTGACATAGTTGAATTTCATCCTGTGCTAATTCTCCTAATTAATAAAGGCAATCTTAATGTAAACCCATTGCAATGGGTTTTACACAGACTTCCACCCTGGATCTTCTTTTAACTCAGTAGTACTGGTTTTCTCTGTCATCACTCAAATAGTAAGTATGAAAACTTGAGTCCTGAAACCTCTGAGTCTGTCCTTTATTTATGTATTTCTTTAGGTTGAAAGATCATGAAGCTTCTCATGAGCTGTGTATAGGCCATACTACAAAAAATGTAATTTAAAATTTTAGGTCATAATTTTCATCATTCCTTAGTCTAATGGGATTATTGCAATAGTATATATTAGAAAATGCATGACTTTGGTAACATAAAGCTTAAAAACTTCAGTTAAGTATACCTAAGCCATTGCAAGTTTTGAGAAGGAATGTTAAACAAGAATATTTGAAGTTGTTAGAGAAGCCTAAAAATATTTAAACAATTTAAAAAAAACCTCATATTAAGTTGCACAGTTTAGTACTTCCCATGTGAAAAATTGCTAAAATTCTAATTCTGAATGTCTTTTGGAACAACCTGTCCCTTGAATTTCTGTTAAAATGTTAGCGTATACTGAGCTGGGGTTTTCCAGGGGCCAGCTTGATGCTTTTTGATACAGCTGCAATCCAAAGAATAAATACCCCTAGTGGGTGTCAGCATCTGCCACATTCTGAATGGAGATGCTGGTGCTTTGACAATAAAGGGCAGCTGAACAATTAGCAGTCAGATTTTCATGTTGTGCTAAGACAGCCTGTACCTGACAGCCTTGATGACCAAAAAATAATAGAAAAATGTTCATTTGCATGTGTCTGAGCTCCTGTCTACCTCACCGATTGCTTCCCTTTCTCCAATAATTAATTGCAATATATGGAATTACATTTTCACAGTTGGGTTTAACAAAGGCTGATTTTTCTATGCTTTTAAGGTTTTAATTCTCTTGTTTACTTGATTGTCATCTGAGATATTCATTTAAAAGATGGCTGTTGTCATCTAAATTTTTGGTGAGAAGATAAAACTTCCTCTCCTGGTGTGCCAAAACCAGATGTATCAAATGTACAAACCTGGTGTATCAAAATCAGAGAGCTGATACCAAAGTTGGGGGTGGGGGGAATTGTGCATCTTTGGTTTCTCTCGGTTTTTCATCTCTTCTACCCAGTTTGTCACTTTTATTGGTTCATCCTGTGACCATTACCTTTTAGTGTTGAGCCTCTTGGTGATTTTCCTTACCTCCATTCTTTCTTTTTTCAGGAAACTTAAGTTTCCTAAAGTATTCCTTCCCTGCTCCCTTTGTATATAAGAAGGAGTAATCACATTATTACCTCATTGCCTGCCACTGTACCTTTGCTTTTAGTAGACCAAGATCCTGAAATGCAGGAACATTGCTTTTTCATCTGAGCCTCTAGCTCTCCATCATGATGCCTGACCTCTGGCACTTTTTTTTTTTTTTTTGAGAGGGAGGGAGGGAGAGGGCGGGCAGGCATGTGGGCACAGTCAGTGCAGAGGGAGAGGGAGAAAGAATCTTAAGCAGCCTCCATGCCCAGCACAAAGCCTGCCTTCTGGGTTTGACCTCATCACCATGAGATCATGACCTAAGCTGAAATCAAGGGTCCAATACCTAACCGACTGAGCCACCCAGGCGCCCTATATGCTTCTGTCTGTTGAAATCAGGGAACAAACCGGGTACCATCTTGGTCATGTTGCTCTCATGCTCAAGAATCTATCAAGACTCTCTCCCTGCTAGACCAAGCCCTAATCTTGAGCCTAACTTCAATTATTAATTTTAATTATGACTTAAATACTTGAAGTCACACAAAGTTGAAGAGATTTATAAATTCCTTTTTTGAAACAAAGTAAAATAAGAAGTAAATTCCCCACTTACAGCAAAGTAGCCATTTACTCTAAAGTAACCATCTTCCACTTCTGATCTCCAGCTCATTTAAGCCACTCTTCATTGGGCTCATCATGTGCCATATGAATTTTCTGTTGTGTGATTATGAATGGAGTCACCCTCGTCAAGACTCCACTCTTCCCTCTGTCTCTTTAAAACCTGCCCAGCTGAGGTTCCAACTTCCATGGCATATGTTACCTGCCTCACTTGAATACTTAAGTTCTCTATTATAATTGTTTTCAGGTGTTGGATTATTTGTTCTTCCAATACGATTTGCATTCCTTTCCAGCAACCATGGCTTTTCTTTCTATATAACAGATATTTACAGGGCATGTGCAAGCAATCTCATACCTAGCATTCAAATGGGTTTTTAAATATAAAGGAATTGAGTTTTTAAATGGCACTTGTGTTCGTTCATTTGGCAAGCATTAAAACTCCACCATGTGTCCGGCACTGTGTTAGAAACAAAGAATTTACAGACTGAAAGAAAAACTGTAATGGCAGAACAGAAATGGATCTGTATTTTCTGCCTCTAATGTACACAGCACATGCCTTTAATATCTACTATGCTATATTGCAGTGCTTTGTGAGTGCCTCATGCCCCCCCTGTCTTTGGCACCTCTAGGACAGGGAATGGGTATTATAATTTTATATTCTCAGGGTCTGGTACAATACCTGGCATGTGCTCCTTTTTTGGGGAATGCTTGGAATGAACTATTGAACTGAACTACAGTATAATTTGAAAAATGTTATAATGGAGCCTGTGTGGATACTGTGGAGGGACAGGAGAGGGGTACCTACCCTATTTTTGTTTTTTGGCCAGAGTAAGTTCCCCTTGCCAAATGACAGCTCCATCAGATTGTATTTGGACACAGTTTCACTTGGACAGTAATTTTACTTAAACCAATATTGGCAGTGCTCACTTGGATTACATTTTTGAGGAGGCACTGTAATTTAGAAGCATGTAAGTTGGCTAAAGTAGGGTCTTATTTCTGAACAAGGACAAAGTATAGATTTTTATGGAGACCTCTGTTCAGCAAACTCTGGTATCTCTGTTTTCTTAAGCCATATAGAGTTTTCTAAAGTTGATCAGTCTATTGAATGATCTTATTGGTGTCTTAAAACTCATTTATTTATAAAATTGACATAAGGATTTTCCTGAACTGTTAATAAAATAGCTATTTTTGGGAAGCAGTCCTGTCGTACCATTCAGGTAAATGCAAGTAGTTCTGTATCTTCTGCACCTGTTTTGATTTTTTTATTGATAACGAGAATGTTTTACTTTTATATAAAAGAATTAATAAGGTTGATGTGAATCCCACTTATTTAAGGATCACAAGCTGAAGAAATTTCTGGGAGAGAATGGATACAGGCTAGAGGGGAACCTGGAACTATAAGTTCCTACAAATAGTGGTTTTCTCCAAAGCAAAAGAGTTAGATCTGGGAGAAGTGGCTGAACGGGACAGGCGGTTGTGGATGGAACTGGAGTTGGTAATAGAGGTTCCAGGAAGCATGTCAAGAAGTAGATTGGCAGGGTAGGTGGTTGAGACAGTTGCTTTGAAAAGCTTTTGGTTCAAAGGTATTTGATTTGATGTGCTCTCAGTTTAGGCTTCTGAGTGTGTGGGCTGCCTGTGTTGGTTTTATGTTGTGGCAGGATCCCTGAGACCCAGGAAGGTTAGCGGAGCTTCAGATCATGTCAGGACTTGGAGCCAATCAAAGCTTCTGTTTAAATGCTTTGTTAAATAAGAAATATTTTGATATTTTTTTCTCCTAATGATTTGAATGAAGGAAAAGCAGCATTGAACATATGGAAACGAAGGATATTGATGAGATGGTCAAACAGTTGTGTATTTTGAAGGCTAAGGTAGTTCAACATTATCATATAAGGGGTATAATTTCATGCACATAACTCTGAAAAGAAATTGTGTGCAGCATAATTGGGGATGCAATGCCTGTTAAGATCAAAATAACTTCTTTCAGAATGTTAATGTAGTGTTGTTTTCTGTAAATTTAATCACGTCACAGTGTTTATTAAAATAACTTTTTCTGTTTTACTTTTAATACATAAACACATTAAAATTATAAAAGAGTCATATGATTCAGGGGCTCCTGGGTGGCTTAGTTGGTTGGGCATATGACTCTTGGTTTCGGCTCAGGTCATGATGCCGAAGTTATGGGATCCAACTCCATGTCAGTCTCCTGGCTGAGCATGGAGCCTGCTTAAGATTCCCTTTCTCTCTCTCTCTCTCAAATAAAAATAAAAAAAAATTAAAGATTCAGATCATTCAGAAATGTATAATTTTTAACATATTTCAAAATTCCACCACCTCTTTCCCAAGTTCTCTAGGCTCCTTCATACATCACACATGTGCAGTCATTGCACCATACTCCATATATCCTGCAACAGGCCTTTTTAACTTACTGATAGATCTCAGAGCTTTTCTCAGTCACTGCTTATAATTCACCCTGTGCTGCTTCATGGTTGTAGTAGTCTACAGTTTGAATGCATCAGATATTTATTGTCCTTAAATTTGAGGACAAATAATCAAGATTTTCTTTAGGTATTTTTACATAGAATGATAGGTATTTCAGAAATTCCACATTCTGTGAACTGATATTAGGAGCATGGAATGAAATGAGGAAAGGGAGCTACAAGTAAGAGTAAATATCAGCAGAGGACCTTATAAAATTATTTCCAAATGCTTACTGCTATAAGTTTTAGGCCAAAAAGCTTATTGGCATAATCCATGTTTTAAAGAAAACGCAGACCTTGTAGATAACCGCAGATTTATGAAGTGTATAGTTCTCTTTTCTCTTCTTAATATAAATGCTTTGTTGTCTTTACCCTTTAGTTCTATTTTATCCTTTGGAATGTTTATAATTATTTTGAAAAATAATTCAGCTAATAGGAAGGGCTGCTTGCTTTTTTGAAAAAGCAAGACAACCAACAATTTGTGGACACAATGTATTTTGGTCATGATTAAGAACCAACTGACCAGCTATAGATGACAGTTTTATTAAAATATAAGTCACAGCATTTAAGATTACAAATGCATATTTTGTGGGGTGACAAATTGTTCTTTACCCACTATCCTCCCCCAAAGAGTGATAGTGTAATTTGACTATGGACTTCTACGCATTGGTTTTCCAGTTGTAAATTTAAAACATTTTAGGAACAGACTTAGATGCACCATGGTGGTCATTTAATGCATGAAGCCTGTTAGACCCAAGATTGAAAGGTGAAGGTTGCTATTTACTTTTTATGGGTCCAGAAACTTTCGTTATTTAAACTGTAGTCTATTTCAACAAAAGTATTTTTTAGTCTTTAAATTCTGTTTTCTCACTTTACTTTCTCAATTTTCAAAATTTTAATATTCAGTGATATCCTGTTTTGGTTCTATGTTCTATTCCATTATCTCTTTGCTTGCAGCAACTGTACATTTTAAAGCTTTTCTGAATTATTAAAGGACCAAATACAGTAGTGACATTCAGAGGCTTGTTAAATGAATAAAAGTGATGCCATGGAGTTTTCCTAGAGGTTAACATATTGTCAGTTGCCGTCAACTAAATCTCTTACAAGTAATGCACTATATAATCTGTTGAAAACCTGAGTTTTCAATTAACCAGTCCTCCAGCCTTCTCTTCTTTCCTCTCCTTGAAGAGCAGAGTATATTTATTTTCACCTGTGTAAGCCAATTATCTCCAGTCCAGATGTTACCGGTCTACCAGGGAATCTGACCTAGAATACTAGTCTATAAATTAGTTCTTTTTACACTTTATTGAAATGTGTGTGGTTTAGTGGAAAACATACACGTTTCTAATCTCCTGTTGCTTCTGTGTGCAGATTGCCTATTATGAGCCAGTCAATTTGCCTATACTATTACAAATCTCCACAATAATAGTCTTGTAAGGTCAGTGATGTGTCCCTGTTTTATACAGAAGGAAATAGACACTCAGAGCCCTGTAGTTACTTGCCCAGAGTCACAGAGCTGCTAAGAGGAGAGCTGGGATTCAAACCCAGAAATAGCAGACCTAAAAGCACTTCTTTTTAACAAACTGTTCCTAGAGAAATTCTGTTAGCACGTTGTAGAGAAAAGAATACAGATTTAGAAGGCAATCAGTTTGGGGGCCTTTAAGAACCACCTCAGCCACTATTAGCTGTGTGACTATCTCTTGATCTCAAGTTCCTTTTTTTGCAAACTATGGATAGTACTGCTTACCTTATAGGATTATTATAAAGACTAAATGGAAATGCATGTAAAGCCTTTGGCACATTGTAAGCTTTCAAAAAGAGTGACTATACTATCCCTCCAAGTTAAGACACCTTCTGCTGAAAGTAAATGTCAGCACTGACTAACATTAAAGAGAATTTTAATTTACTGTCCTGAAAACAGAAGATACTGATTAGAGTATTCCCATTGTGTTTTTCATTGTAGGTCTTTTGAAGAGCAGAACAGATTTCAATCCCAGCAGCAATGCAATTTGTAGTGGGCGTGTTTTCTTTTTCTTTTTAATCCTTTGTTTTAATCTCATTTGGAGTTGCAAAATTTTCTGAAGGGTCTTATGCTTGCTGCCTAGGGCCCTAGGCTGGAATTTTCTCTTAGCCTATTGATGTGGTGAGCTGTTGGAAGAGGTAGGAGTGATTTAGAATGAGATGGCATTAGGAAACAAATGAGTTGAACACATATTTTTCTGACCACTAGAATTTCGATTGAGCTAACCGGTAAATTTGTGAGTTTTATTTGCAAAACAAGTAAATTTCTTTGACTGAAATTTTCTTTTTCTCTTTAAAATTGTTTTTAGGATGCAGAATAGAAAACTGTGATTCTTGCTTTAGCAAAGACTTTTGTACCAAGTGCAAAGTAGGCTTTTATTTGCATAGAGGCCGTTGCTTTGATGAATGTCCAGATGGTTTTGCACCATTAGATGAAACCATGGAATGTGTGGGTGAGTAGTTTTTCATGTAACTTTCAAACGTCAACTTTTATTTTAACACCTGTTCCTTGAAAAAATTATGCATGCTGGATATACTTAACCTAAAAACAAATTGGTTCTCTTGTTAATTAGAACTGAAAATTATTTAAGTTCTTTGCTGCCTTGCTGAATTTTTTTAGGCATCGTGACATTGGTAGTGTCCTATTAAATCTTCCTACAAAATTTGCTAGTCATACATTGGCTAGGTTCAACTCTTTAAATGCTGGTATGTTTTTATCATCTGTAATACATACATATATTAGAAATTGTAAAAAACAAAATTTCAAGCAGTACCATGAACTATTCTATCACTTTTTAATGTATCTTAATTATGGAGCTTCCTGTTTAGCCATTTAAAAAGTTGAAAAGAAAAATTTTGTGCAAAATGTTTTGTGGATTATCTGCTTCATGTTGGAAAGTGTATTAAAACAATGTTACTTTTTACTAAATTTAGATATCTAGAATGTGTAACTTAATATACACTGTTCATGAATAGTTAGGAGTACATGTTTTAAAAATGTTACAATTTTTGAGTGTTTGAAAAACACTTTGCTATTTTTAGACAACTGATTAGAATGTAAAGATCTGTGAATGCCTACATTTTGATGAATGCCTAATCTAACGAATCTAACGTCCAGGTGTAATGGCATCACCATCACACCCCCTTCTCACCACCCTGGATTCTATTTGACATGTTATACATGTGAGAGGATTTATAACAGAATTGTGTATTAAATGAGACTTTGCATCCCCTTAAAATGGGGACTTAGAAAATGAGAACTTTTTTTCTGCAGAAATATTGTTGAAATAGTCTAATGATCTATTTGAAAATTTGCAGAGAACACATTCAAATGACAGGATTTTGAAGAAATGTGTACTTATATTCTTGTTTATGTGGGGGTTAATATGTTCATACAGGTGACACCCTATAAAAAAAAAAGAAAGTCATCAGAAGAGAATATTCAGAATGTTGAATTTCCTTTTGAGAGGCAAGACCCACACCCATTACAAATGTTCAGTGGAAACTCTTATGAAATCCTTAAGTATAAAAAATTACAAATAGAGCCCTATGTACTTCCCTGAGTAAAAACTCTTACATAGCTTTGAAAAGTCTATGTGTAACCACTATGCCTGCTGAGATCTGAAATGCCAAAATATTGTGTGTGGACTCAGGGCCTGAGTCCTCATCTGCTAGTGCAAAGGGGCTTTTGCATGGTGAATTTGGTGAGGAGGTTTAACTCTGCATATTTTTATCTTTTCATTCCCCATCCCAGGTGTTTGGAGGGGAGCCTACATCTCCACTATAGGAATTTACAAAATGAGATACTAAAAGCTTTTACATGAAAACCTACATTTGCAAATACCTGACCATACTTGCTTATAGTGATACAGAACACCAATTTAGGGAGTAAGAGATATAGACAGTGGTTTCTAGACAGCTAGTGAAAGGATTCTGATAACCAGAAGATGTGAAAACAAACTCCCTGTCCTTTTCCCTGAGTACTGGCTTCCACAGTAAAACTAACACAATTGTGAGTTGCCACGGGGGCATTTGGAATTAACCTGTAAAATTTTGTCTTCTGTCATAATTTGAAAAGAGGCTTTTCTTCTCTTGGTTTTAGCTATTGAATCTGTTAATTTCTGTTAATTGAAATCTGTTAATTCTGTTAATTGAATTAACAGAATTAACAGAAATCAATTCTGTTAATTGAATCTGTTAATTCTGTTAAAATCTGTTAATTGAATCAGTATCTTTAGAAGGGACCAATGGCATTCCTCTAAAAAATAAGATAAAAACAAAGTAATAGTCTTTAAATTACTTAAGTGGCAGTTCCTTGACGTAGATGAAAGTAACCCTATGGTCCAAAATATTAAAGTGTCTGAAAAGGGAATACAGGTCTTTGTGGTCTGTAAAACATAATTTATCTGAAGGAGGTGTGGAGAAAACACAGCTATAAAGTTTGACAGTGGAACAAATGGACACCAAATTGTTACCTGTGTTTGTATTTTTTTCTTTTTTTCTTTATTAGAAGGATGCGAAGTTGGTCATTGGAGTGAATGGGGAGCTTGTAGCAGAAATAATCGCACATGTGGATTTAAATGGGGTCTGGAAACCAGAACACGGCAAATTGTTAAAAAGCCAGCAAAGGACACGATACCATGTCCAACCATCGCTGAATCCAGGAGATGTAAGATGGCCATGAGGCATTGTCCGGGAGGTGAGTTTAGAGAATTAACGATGGTGGGCTCTGTGCTCTCTGACTTCTCTTCTCCCTAACCATCCTCCCTCCCCATAGAGGAAACCTAATAATATGACTGGTGACAGGGTAAAATGTATCCTGTAGTTACTAAGAGACAAATTCTTAAAATGTGAAGAATATAAAGTGAATATTTCACTTTCGTGATCCCTTGAAAATGATTTGGAAGAGTACATGACAAATGGGCTTTCTAAAATGAGAGTTTTACAATATGTGTGTGTGGGGGGGGGGGGGGGGGCTGATGTGCCCTGCAGATGTTGCTCTGAGGGAAGTGGCCAACTTTCAGTTGAGAAGAGTTTAGATTAGGAGGGTTTATGAAATCTGTAAAATCATCTGCATCATTACTAGTTGAAGATGACAACTTAAAATAAACTTGCCCAAACACTGGGAGGAATAAATGTTGTCTTAATGTTACCACAATTAGCTGGTTCCCTTTGTTTGGATAATAATTTGTAGAAAACAGCTACTGGTATGTGTGTGTTTATTCATGTCTTTGTAGTAATTGTGCTGATTTGCAGTAATTATTCTGTAATAACAGGATTAGGCCCATTTACAAATTAGGAGAAGCATACATAACTCAGGTGCTGGCTGAAGCTGAGTCAGTCCATTGAAATGCAGTTTTTAGCGATGTCACTGTGGTTCTTAAAGCATAATCGCTTGTTACTATTTATTTTATCACCAGCGGATGCTACGTTGCCAGAGATGAAGTGGGGATTTTTCTAGTGCACAAAATAGAAAGGCAAAAAAAAAAAAAAAAAAAAAAAAAAAAGCAAGTTGTGTTTGGAAAACTGCCCTTGAAAATAATCAAAACGTTTGTTTGCCTCCATTCTTGCTATTAGGACATAGCTTTTCAGCCCTGTAGCTGTAGCCCAGAAAGAGAATATATATCTGCTTAAATGGATTTATATTCCTATTATGCTTCCTCGTAGAGAGGTTTATGATCCATGGAGGAAGACAAAACTTTTAAGACTTGAAGACTCCAGTCGGCTTTTGAGAACTATTAGATCCAGATTCAGAAGCTACTATTAGGCAGGCAGATTTTCCTCTTGAATTAGTTTTGCTTTCCTTCACTGGGGCTTCGAAACAAAGTTTTTTTGGGTCTGCTTTTCACTAACAAGGATGGTTTTGTTCAGTTCAACGGAGTATTTTTGAGTCAAAATAAAAGAAAATATTTTCTTACAAAACTAATAAGGCACTTCTTGGATAGCTGAGAGCATTTAACCTGCAACCTTGTGCCTAAAAACAAACCCGATGTATTCAGGTATTGGAAATAAAGACTTTCTTTGTTGTATATTGTTTATGTAACTACCCCCCACCATCCCTCTTCCAGCAACGTGGCCCCCCAATTGTGGTTTACGTTAATAGCAAAAATTAACCTGAAAATGCTCCTATAACAAACATGCTTATGTGTAACAAGAGCCGGCACATTCCCCTCCCCTCTGAAATAATTTTGACCTACCCCAGGTCTGGCTTGAGAGTTTTGTAGATAACAGCTACATTGTTAACCTATAATGTTTATGGCATTTTTATATATTTTCTCTTGCTTCCAGCAATACTAAATAGAATATAACCTGACAGTGTCAGTAGCTGAAATTATGTCAAAACAAACATTTATGTATCATCTGCTAATAATCTCTTTTTGACCACTGAACCAGTAATGAACTTGGATTTAATTTCCTATTTAGGCTTTACCAAGCATTATTTATTAGGAGAGGGCAGCTATCACTCTAACCCCTGCATCTAAATTTTTGGTTTGATAAATTCAGTATTATCTAGCCTTTAAAGTTAGGAGGTTTGAAAAGTTGTATTAGAATTTGTTTTACTGTTTAACGTTTCATAAAAAGAACTAAAATAGAACTGCTGATAGAAATTGAAGGTTACTCTCCAATAAAAAAACTTCTGTTTACAAATGTAGGAAATGAAAAGTAGAAAATTAGTCTTGGAACTTGAGCTCCAATTGATAAAAATTGGCATAACTTCCAGTGGAGTAACCCACCTTGCCTCAGGTGAGAGAGGGAACAGTTCCTTTTTTCAGCAGGTCATGGTCATTAATGGAAGAATGGAGAAGAAAACCACTTTATCCCATTTTACATCTTGACTTGATTTCAGTGATCTGCTTTGACAAACCATGCAAAAATGTAAGTCGTAATCAGGTTGGGAATACAGGCATTTTTCAGATCTTTTCAACATATGTATGGATTTCTCTCCTGTTGGAGCCAATCTTAACCTGATTGCACACAAATGCAGCCTTAACCTCCTTCACACTAAAGCACTGGCACATTAAAATCAGCTGCTTTTGATTACTGGAAGGCAGAAGTTAGAGGTCAGCAAAATGGAATAGTCACTAAGTGTATAAGATATTACACTGAGATCTATTAGAAATGAGAACATAAATGGATAGAAGATAAAAAAAAAACAATGTAATGTTTTAGTATAACTTTTCTTATTGCATGCTTATTTGCCTTTTTTAAGAAAGAAAGAATACCTGGAAATAACTTAAGTCATGGATTGATTTGCATGTTAAGTTATTCAGTGTTCATTCTCCAACTTCTCTTTCTGATTAGTTGAGTTTTGGGGGCTTTTCTGATACTCATTCGTTGGGATTCTGGTCTAGCGATCACAAGATCTGGGTCTCTGCACCCTGTCAACTCGTTAACTCTGTGACCCTTGGCAAGTCACTTAACCTCTCTTGGCCTCTATTTCCTCATTTGTAAATTGAGGGTATTGGGGCGGGCAATTTCTAAGATCCAGTCCAATTCTAAAATCCAATGATTCTAAGACAAATCACCAACAGATATGGGTAAGGTCTGCGGTCGTCATGTAAGTCCAAGAGCATTGTTCATGCCCAAAGGACTGAACACTCTTCCAGTAGCTATAGTGTGCATTTGCCAAACCCTTCCACATCTGGCAGCTTTTCTCCCTCCTCCTGCCTCCTCACGGGTAGTCAACTATCCAAGACTAAGCAAGACTCTAAATCTGCCTATGACCTGTGGTTTAGCAAAGATAGCAGGAGGCTGGAGGAAAAAAGAGGGGATCAAAAAAGACCATGATAAAAAGAGGTAAACAGAGAGCCAAAAAAAAAAAAAAAAAAAAAAGAACAATGAGTGTAGGAAACAAGTGCAAAAAAGAAAGGTCTACTTAAAAATAAAGAGCCTACTTATTGTGGATATCTGTCTTCACTTTCCTTGCTCCATTCTGTAGGGACTAGTTTATTCTACTAATATACAGCCTGGAGCTTCAAATGGAAGGGATTTCAAGTCATGACCCTGTGCATTAGATAATATGTTAGTAGAAAAATACAGACATGCTGTTATCTTATATTTAAATGACAAATGGGAGAATAGAATCATAGTGCTAAGGTGTAGAGTTGAAAGATGTTCATGTACAGGGGAAACTGTTACTTGGGTGACTGTAGTCTTCAGGACTGGCCAACATAACCTCAACCTGAGATATTCTGTCTGTGTGTATGGCACTCCTTGTTACTTTGTAAGGTCCCCTGACAATTAACGTTAATTTATCAGGTATTATTGAGCACTGTTATGTACCAATCACTTGCCTAGGCATGATACTGCTCAGAGTCCTCACAGAACTGTTTCTAGTGGGAATCTTGGCAATCAAGAAGTAAGTGGATGAATGCATAATTTCACGTGGAGATGGAGGCTGGCAAGAAACACAAAGCAGGATAATGAACTAGTGAAAGATTGAGAATAGGAGTGTACTATTTTACATAGGGAATTTAGGGAAATGGAGGGAGTAACATTTGATCAGAGATCTGAATGAAGGAGATCTTCTGAAGAGCTAAGGAAGGATCTTTTTAGCTATTGACACAATGACTGTGAATGTCCTTGATTCTCCCACAGCATATTGGGGAAGAGGAAGAAACTTTAATCCAGGAAGGCTCTGACTGGTCCACGGTGATACGTGGCAAATTTCTAGTGGTAGGTCCAGGACTAGGACTAATGTCTTGCTGCCTGGGAAACCCAAGTTTTCCTCGTTCCTTACAATAAAAATCAAAGATAAAGCTATGGTTGTCTATCAAAGAAGCCAACTCTGAACTATTTCTCCCCCAATCCCAACACATCATCTTAGTTTTGCTCTACAAATACTTTAAAAAAAAACACCTGACACCCTGCGGTTACCAACCCCTCCCAGTATCTTCCAACTTGAAATAGTAAAGCATACTCCAAGAGTCATTTCATAAATGCCCGAGTATTGAACCACTGGCTTTGCTTTGATTCAGACACCCCTACAAAGTCCTGCTTCTTTAATTTTAGTGTCATTGGTCCTCTGTTGGGGGGAAAAGTGTGACTTCCAGATTGTTCTTTTCATCTTAGTGTGTTTGAGTCACCCTCGAGGCCGGCCTCTAAGGCTGCCTTGCATTGAGCCATGCTCAGCACTCGCCTGGGCTTACTTGCTTTCAGGGGGAAGGTCTAGGGATTTGAGTCCCACCTCTGCATTTTGGGCTCTGTGCCCAGCATGGCTTTGCTCTTTCTGACCCAGTGAAGCAATCAGACTTGATAAAGTAATTTAGGCAATGCTTTGACAGACACTTATAGCTTTCTGTCTCTTTGGCTTGTGGCTGCCTCTACTCACTGTGCAGCAGTTATTAGTACATTATGATGCATTTCTTAAGCCTTCATCATATTTTCTCAGAATTGTGCTAACTTTAAATATAGAATCTCCTACTATATACTATTTCAATTTGAAAATGACTCATTCCTTTTATGAGACATTAATTGACCTTCATCTTTTTTTTAAGAGGCTTTTAACTTGATAGGAAACAAAAAATACTATTTAGCAACTCAGAAACTTAATCTCTGCAAACATCTACTTTTTAAAAGGCAGCAGTAATAAGACCTCTCTAATCTTTGTTTTCTGTATATAAACTGACAGCAACATGTGCACTAGGTATTAGATAATAGAACTAAAGATGGTTGTGGATTGTGATGGATTAAACTGAGAGCAGGAAATAAGTACATTTGCAGTAGGATAGGGTCAAGAAAATATGCTTTAGACATATGTTCTTTATTTTCTACATTTTGTTTACATTTGAGTTGCAATTTATGTGGTCTGCTTTATGCATGCCAACCTCAAGAGTTGGTTTGGAAGAGAGGAGAAGAGAAAAACCTTTTCTTCTGAAACTTTCCGAGTTGTCAGGAATGTAGGTGCCGAATTTATGATATGAAGAAGAGAGCTTTCTGGTTGCCTCCATGTTTGCTATGCTAAATACCTTTCTATATTTCTTTTAAGATCAGTGATTTGTGTTAGTCACTTTAGGCATATTGTGCACTTTCCCAGGTACTCTGGATACATGGCAGCTAATTGTGATGTTTATTCTAGAGAGATTATAAACTGGGACAGTCATCACCTTTTAAATGTTAATGTATAATTATTATATAAAATTGACATTATATAAAATTGACATGCATAATTCCTGCATCGGTGGTCTGAACAATGAGCCTTTAGGTAGTGTCCTGTGACATGACCCCTCTCTCTTTATTCCCTTCCCTATCACTTTTTAGTATTTTAAATTTGCTTCCTGGAAAGTGGATAGGTTTTCGTGTTTTAGCAGTGATTTCTTTGAGACTTGCTTATTGTCACATTTCCGATGGTAAGGGTCTAAGGCTATGGGCTATGGGGGAACAGAAAAGTGGGCTCTAATGCACCATGCTTTGGGGATGATGAAAACTCAAGACACAAAGCTAAGTACGGTCTTGGACATGGACATGGAAGTCCGAGGGTGTGCAAAGCACCGATAGCATGGAGTCTGCAGGAAAGGCTAGAAGACCAGCTCTTCTGCCAGTTTCATATTGAGCCTGACTTGGTGCCAGCCTTGCCTGCCCGAGGGGGCCAGGGAGTGAGTGAGTGAAAGATGCCCCACCTTTGTGCTGTTCTCTACAGCAGCCCATCTGGGGTCTCTCCTAGCCTTGTTTAATTACAGTGAGGAGCAACATGTACTAGTCTCTTTTATGGGCACTTGTAAAAAGGATTTCTCAACTACACATGTCACCAAAGGCCTGATGTTCTATGTGCAAGAAGGCAAGGACAGAAAAATTCCAAAGGGGCCTTTGTCTTACACAGCAGTAAGCTACTCTGATCTTAATGTAAAATATATAAAGCAATTTTTACAACACTCTAAAATAAAAACAACTTTAATAGGACACACATGGTGTCAGTGGTAAAAATTTTTTCCCCCTTCTAGGGGACGTTTTTATTTTTCTTCCTTAGGAGATAAGAAAGCCTGAAGTATAAATCCCCTCATGGTTTCTTAGAACAACTTAATTTCCTCATCAGACACCTCTAGGATCTTTAAATGGTGTTGATAAAAATGGTGCAGGCGGTTTGCTCACTGAGATTTCCTGTAAATGCGTATCTAGCTACTGGACTGACCTAGAGCTGTGTGGTGGATATCGTCCAGGATCAGGAGGCAGAAAGAAAACATTTTAATGGAAATAGTGACAGAGTTTTACTAACATCTCAGAATGACTCATGTTGTCATCATACAGAAGTGGTTAAGAAGATACAATTATTCTGTGCAATAGAGTGGGGCACAAAGTTTCAGGTGGCAGAAGTTATTAGCATTTATTTAAACTAAACATGTAAAGGCAGTAGGTTTTGCTTTACAATCGACCTGTTTATGTAATACTTGGACCTACTATTTCTGTGTGTCAGTATTATTTTCTTCTATTTGAGGACTTTGGAAACTAGGAGTAAAATATTTGAACTTGTATAGTCAAGAGACATTGAACAATTGATGTTATGCCCTTATGTTCATTAGTCCAGTGATTTAATAACAACTTAATGTAAAAAGATATTTAATGACATGGTAAAACAAAATTTAAACATCAGAACTAGGACAAACTTAGAGGCTCAGGACTGATAAAGAAAATAGACTATATGAATACATGTAGTATTCATATTTTCAACCAACTGGTTGAAATAATTCAGCCAAAATTTGACCTTGGGTTACCTATCCAAGGCAAAGGGGAAAGGTAGATATGTTTTTTTCTATCTTAATTTCAAAGAAATGACAAATTACAAAATACAATATCAATTTAATAAGTTTTTGAATGGAAAAGTTGGTGTATATGTACATATATGCACATATGTGTATATTCACATAACATACACAAACATATATACACATATATGCATATGTGTGTATATGAATGTATACATATATGCACACATGTATGTACACAAAAATGAGTACTCATTCCAATTTCAGACACATGAAAGTGTGTGCCTGTGTGTGGAGGGGGTGGGACCTGCATCATAAAATTAAGGAAATTAATGATAATTATTACAGAAAACATTTCTGTTCCATAGGGAGACAAACACTAAACAGATTTCTCAAATCAAGAATCACATTCAGAGCAATGAACAGTATGGTGGACCATGTCTTTACCAATATCCATATCTCAAGCATGTGTTTTCAGAAGATAGAAGGCAGCTTGGGAGTGTTTATTCCTTAATGTAGCTGAAGGTGTAATCCATGAAAGTTGACTGTCTGGAGGCCTGGGCAATATGGAATTGAGATTTGTTGACTTATCAGTTGTATTTGAGTACAATTGTTCAGTAGGTTCTTTTAGTGAATAATGAATACATCTAGAACTTTGTGTAAGAGAATCCAGAAAATGTGCATTTGTATTGAGGGTCAGTTACTTTTTGAACTTGTCAATAACCATAACCGTGGTGTCTTTTCTATATAATACAATGTTCTTAAGTAAGATCAGGAGATGCATATTTAGATGCAGAGTTATTTCTGGTGATTATCTCAAGCCTTGCACTAATAATTTGGCCTTGTCCGTCCCCCCAAGGCTGACCTTCAGTTATTTTAATCTGTCAAAACTATTTGGTATGAGAGAACTACGTAAATTTTGAGTAAATTCTTACTGAGTGTAACTGACTTCATTAAAATATGTTGCAAGGTGACTTCTAATTTCTCTTTTGAGAAAATTTTTCCATTTTCATACCTATAAGTTCATTAAATCAATATTCAAACATCTATTAATACCTATGTTCTAAAGAAACAGGCAGATTGAAAGTGATACAAACAGATGAGTTTATAGTCTACTTAAGGAAGAAGAAAATGCACATTACAAAAGAATAAAAGCAGAGTTGAGTTGGTAAATGGTAAGTATCGTTTTAGGCTCTGGTGTTACAGAAAATATTTTTGGCTGTTGTGGCCAGGAGATGCTCCTTGAAGAACAAATTTAAATGATAATTAAAAGGGGTAGGTGGGAAACACATTTGAAAAGGGGAGGAGATTATTTTAGACTGAGAGACCATTGTGGGGAAAGATGTAGATGCCAAAGTGTGCCTCTTGTGTCCAAGAGAGGGTGAGCAGAAGAACCTGGCTGCAGCTCCGAGATTGTTAGTGGCAATACAAAAGCTCACAGCAAAAATAGAAGTTGCATACTGTTTGCCAAGTGCCTCTATGGAGAGGACAGGGTTTTTAATTTTACCTAGTACACAGTGGAGAGCCATGGGGTACTTGACTGTGGAGGTATTTTAGCAGAATGCTGGTTGAAGACAGAAGTGGTTGAGGTGGTGGTGTCTGTGAAGTGTAACTAAGTACGCTTCACATCCCAAATTTGGGGCAGAGCGTTAAGCAGAGTCTGAGTTTGGGAGAATTAACAGAGAATACTTATGGGTTCTGATGTTTATGCATTTTTCTGTTATGCTTGCTTTTCTAAAGAATGAAGGATTTTGCTTTGACTTGCGGTCCACTGTGACTCTTATCTTTTTCTGCCAACTTTTTAAGCCAAGCCGTTCCCTAGTTTGTATTAGTGCAGTTTATTTTTTAAAAATGTAGGCACATTTTGCATTCACCCTAACTGAACTATATTTACTTTCTAACTGCTATTTCCATTTGCCATTTACCAAGACCCTTGGATGTATTATTCTTTATTTTCTGGCTTATGATGTTAACCTTCTAATGGATTTCCTTTACCAGTCAGCTTGAAGTACTTTGAAAATTTAAAGTATACACATTAAATACTATTCAAAGATGAAAATGCTCCTACAAGACACAATTTCAAATGTATAATCTAAGGTGCTTTTATCTAGAATGTCATTTGCTAACTGTGCAAAGTGTTGGGTTAAGAAGGATTCAGAGTTAAATGCTAGGTTCAGGAGAAAACTGTACAGTTATCAATTTGTGGTGTTTGTGGCATAGAAAGCAATGTGTCCTGTATTCTCCCTAATTCTAATCCTTTAATCCATCCTGCTCTTGGCTTTCTCCTGCCTTTCCCTCCAATCTTCCAACACATACTTAGATGTCTTTGACAAGTAGTTATCTAGCTTCTATTTTATACCTGCAGTGATGGTGGAAGTCTGTATATTGGGGGAAAACAGTATGGAAAAATGTGGGAAGAGTTTTAAATTTGATGTGTCCTGTTTTCATCACTTGTTGAATGACATTGGTTTAAATTACTTAATTTCCCAAAGCTTTGTCTTATATGAAATGGGGATATATCACAGGATCATTGTAAGGAGTAAATTGGTACATATGCAAATGGATTTTATGATTCTACACTTTGTTGTAATTCTATTAATTCTATATTTACCATTCTTCCCATGACTGGCTTACTCTTGTCTCTTTATTTTCCTTTAATTTCTCCCCATCTCATGGCTTTGGCTATCATTCAGATGTGAAATCCTCTCCCATTTGAGCCCCAACCTCACTGTTCGGGCTCTTGATGGGCATCTTTCCCTAGATATCTTCCCAGCATGTCAATACAAGTGTAGCTAAAACATACCTTGTTGTCTTTCCAAAACCTTATTTCTCCTGGGATGATAATCCTTTCTAAAGACATCTCTAGGGGCACCTGGATGGCTCAGTTGGTTGAGTGTCTGATTTCAGCTTAGGTCATGATCTCACTGTTCCTGAGCTCGAGCCCTGCATTGGGCTCTGTGCAGCCAGCTCAGAGCCTGGAGCCTACTTAGGATTCCGTGTCTCCTTCTCTGTCTGTCTGTCTCTCTCTGCACCTCCCTTGCTTTCTCTCTCTCTCTCTCTCTCTCTCTCTCTCTCTCTCTCTCTCTCTCTCTCTC
>NW_024412417.1:18507133-18639978 GCF_014898765.1 Herpailurus yagouaroundi | reverse complement strand
CTCTCTCTCTCTCTCTCTCTCTCTCTCTCTCTCTCTCTCTCTCTCTCAGAAATAATAAACATTAAAAAAAACCTCCAAAGGCACCTCTAGCCTCCCAGTTACCCAGGCTCTTGGCCCTACATTTGTATCTCTTTTTACATTCAAACAAATTAGGGCTCAGACCTTTACTCAACCAGCTTGCAAGTATGCAAACCTGAGAAATTTACTCAATCTATCTCAGCTCCAGCATCTATATTATAGGGATAATAGATAATCCTGCTTCATAGGATTGTTATGAGGTTTAAACAACATCATTTAAAATAATCAAGGATCAAAAAACATAGGTTGTTATTAATTTTGTTTTAATAATCCTGCACCCAGCTGTGTTTCTCCACCATCCATTCATCTTTATTTCTGTGGCCTCTACATGAAGCCTTTATTTATGTAGAAGATTGCAGTAGTTTTTCATGGGCAGAGAGAGTATAGGTTAATTTACATCCCAGCTGACAGATGTGGCTGCATGTTCTAAGCTGAACTTGTTCCTCACGTACCTACTCTAATCTAGGTGTAAAATGGAAACCTTAAATTCTAAAAATGGCTGGGACAGCCATTGATTATCCTGATGAGCATAGGCCCTAGTACAGAGTAAGCCTCCAATGTGGAAAAGGATGAAGGTTGCAGGATGACTTGTACAGGTTAATGCTGGCTAAGGACGTGATACTTGAGAATACAGACCTGGAATCCTGGGACAATTTGAGTAAGTAAAAGTGAGTCGAGGGTGAAGGGGGAAAGAGAGTGAGCAAAAGTCTGACAAAATGCAAAGTATATAGGTTACCATTTATATAAACATGAAGAATCTGTTGAAATAGTCCATGTATTAGGAAGCAAAAGGGAAAAATTCGGGCAAAAGGTGTAGAAATAAGGAGAAGGAATGGGCTCAACAGATACTTCAAAACCAGTAAGTTACCAAATTAGACCTCCTGGATTGAACAGTGCCAGAAGAATTTGAGACTGCTTGAATAATTCTCACAGGGAAGAGAAAGTCTCTGTCCATTTGTGGTGATTCATTTATAAACTGCAAGTTGGGTAAGTGAATATTCAAAAAGGAATTAAAGCATAGGCATAACATATGATAAGTAGTTTATAACAACCAGCCACTCAAGGCATAAGAAAGTAATGAGCCCAAGGTTAGGAACACAGGTACAGATGTTCAACAAATTCAGTGATGTATGTTGCCTCACTGTACCTAAAGACATTTTTGTTTTGGAAATTCATTTTCTTAAACCTATTTATAACAGTAATCTTGAGGAAACCTATAGAAGGGAAGGAAGCTCTAGACCTAGATTCAAGAGTGCTCAAATTACATTCTGTACAGGATAGAATGGGGCAGTTGACCCTTGAACAGTGCAGGGGTTGGAGGCACTGACCATTCACATAGTCAAAACTCCATGTTTAACTTCCAACTCCCCAAAAACTTAACTACCAATAGCCTACTGTTGACTGGAAGGCCTTACTGCTAACAGTCAATTTATACATATTTTGTATGTTATATGTATTTTATACTGTATTTTTACAACCAAGTAAGCTGCAGAAAAAATGTTCAGAAAATCATAAGGATGAGAAAATACATGTACAGGGCTATGCTGTATTTATCTTCAGAAATCCTCACATAAGTGGACTGGTGCAATTCAAACCCATGTTCTTCAAGGGCAACCATATATGGTTTTTTCTTACAGCTTGCAAGGAGGCCTAGCAGGTTAGTGATCTGGTCTCTCAACCCTGGTTGAATGATAGTAGCTACTTTTTTCTTTATTTTGGAGGTTCAGCATGGATTTTCCTTTGTAAAAAGAGCATATCTTTCTATAAAACAAAACTTTACAGATGCACTCATTTATATTCTTTCCTTTACGTGTTTGAAGCCAAGGTGCAGGGTCATAGTAGATGCTAAAGGCAAAGCTTGGTTCTTGCTTAGACATCACACTTGGAACTCTTTCTTCCACACAGCCTTACCTTTCAACCCTCAGGAATCTCTGAGCATTCCTCAGAGGTAATACCACTAGGTTTGTTCATGTTATCACATATATATCCTCCATGGTGACTGGCCTTACATTTTTGCAATGTTTCCCCTTGGAATAGTAGTATAACACTTAGGATGGACTGAATTCAACAACGTATAAACTATTTGCAGGAGTACACTGCAAGATGCAGTGATGGTCCAATAAAAACAAAAAAGCCACTCTAGAATTTATAATTTTTCATTTGAACATACAAATTATATACAGTTAAAAATGGTATAAGCTGGACAAGCACATGATCTGCTCCAAGCCCAAATTTATTTCATCTTGAGCTGCCTCTTTACCATTTTATTCCATAGTTATTCTCTTGTTTCTAGGAGAAATTTCAGGCAGGTCTCACATCTTAACTGCTCATTTTCAGCAATACGATTCTGTGGTCACGTTTAGTCACTGATGTAGTCTTACCTTTAGTTATTACAATGTCTAGTCCACGATAATAACCATAATTAGAAACTTGAATTAGTAATAAGTCTTTGATTGTTATCTTGGACTTCTAGAAAATGTGTAACAGACTTTGGCTGATACAAAGTTTATTTTCCAAAATACCTCTGTATAGAAGAGTCTACTTTCTAAACTACCTCTTTCTTGAAAATTCTAAAGTAAATGACCCTCTAATGAAATGGTAAAACTAAATGCTAAAACTAAAATGCTAAAACTAAATACTAAAACTAAATGCTAATCCTTGGAAGATGTATATTATATAGACTTGCATCCCTTTTGCACTCTTTCATTTTATGTCAAAACCTGGAGAAGGAAACCATATGCCTCTGTCTTACACGTATGCAAAAATTTCTTGTAGTATTCTTGTATTTTCATGTTGAGAGTGGTATTGCTAACTTGAGTAATTTAAAGTAATTTCTGCCTCAAATGTAAAGTGTCTGTTGCATTTCAGATCTTCCTCCATTTGGTATAATTGTCAACTTGAAGCGCACAGACTGACCTAATACAGTAATCAAACATGCTTTGAATTAAGAGTTATTTGGCTCGCTTCTGTTTGAAGCAATGCACTTGGTATTGCCATTACAAGTTTGCCTCTCCTTTCTCAGAAACATAAGACTTGTATATCCCAAGAACCACCACATGAAATTTTCCACCAGGTGGATGACATGTGAGCATATCTAGTTGCAAAACTGTAACATGGGTAGTAGCCTAATTTGAACCATTCCTTTTATAATAGCTTACATTTATTAAGAACTTGCTTATGGAGTTCAAACATGGGTGGTGACCTCTTAAGCACCCATATTTTAAAACTTAAAAACATACAGCTCTCAAATTGCCCATGTTTTGTGTAACTTTTAGTGCTTAGTAAGAAATGATTCCACAATCCGTATTCTGCAATGAATGTGTAATTAAGGATGATTGAAAATTCAAAATTTGTGGTCACTTAGTCCCTTCATAAACATTTGCTCATGAGTGTGTGTGTGTGTGTGTGTGTGTGTGTGTGTGTGTGAGACAGAGAGAGAGTGAGTTAGGGGAGAGGGGGATGAGAATTAGTGGTTTCAGCACCACATTTAGGGAAATGTTCAATGTTGTGCTCAGCATTTTGTTTGACAGTTGTTACCTTGTTTTCATTGTCTCTCCACTTTTGTTTATTTCCCTGTTTCTTAAGCAGCCTGATGAAATCTCATCAGCTAACTGGGATTGAATTTTGATGAGTGCCAAGTTGCTTTGATGAAATCTAGTGTAATTATGTTAAACCCGACTTGATTTGGCTTTAATGCTGGCATTTTCCATATTGAGAAAATTAGTGCATTTGTCCGCTCCTGGAGAGAGAAGCCCAGTAAGAAACAAAGATAGCTCAAATACAAAAAGCAACCACAATTTAAGTTCATTTATATCTTTGTTTCAAAACTAGCTTTTCCAGGCATTCAAACCCTTTAAGTTTCAGCATCTGTTCCTTGTAATAGCAGCAGATTTGGAATTTGCTATTAGCCAAAACTACCTTCATCCATGAACTAGAAAACAAAAATATATAGTTCCTGTTGACCAGAAAAAAAGCTTTTGTGTCCTATTATCTGGATTTTTCTGGGGATGGGATAGGGCAAGAAAGATTTTAGCATTTTAAGTACAAAATATTGTTTCATTTTATCGACAAAGGAAAAACTGAATTTTAAAATTGTACTTCCTAGTGTTATTTCAGGTTGAAAATCTAATACTGTACAGGAGTCAAAGAATATTTGAGTCCAAAAACGCTCAAATTTACATCTTAATTTCTGATACTTGAGTAGAGGAAACTGAACTTTCTGAAATTTTATATAACTATAATAGCAGTATACCTCTTAGGAGAATACTATGATGTCAGAATTTCAAGAGATTTGGGCATTAGGTCATGGCACTGCACAGGGTGTTCAGAATGTTCACATCGGCTGAAGTAAGACCTTTAACTGCTCAGTCAGTGCACTTTCCCCTCCTCATATAGGAGGCCAGCAGGCTTCTGTCAGCAGCACTTTAAAACCGGATCCGGAATTGGAAGAGACCTCCCACTTTTAGTCAGTAACCATGAACTGACATAATATCTTTGAATTATCAGAAGATAATTTCCACTCTGGACAGTTCTTGAGGAGACTGGGCTATTCTGGGGACACTTAGAGATTATTCTGTCTGTTTTCTGCTTTGAGTTGTTCCCTGAAGTTACTGTAGAATTTTGACCTCTCAAGGCTGGCACAAAACATCCCTACTCTAAAACTCTTACAGATGGCGACAGTTTAATCAAAGTCAGAAAGCTGGTGGCAGATGAATGAAGGCAGTTCTGTGGCCCTGGGAGAAAGTTATATATGTTCTATTTCTTCAAAATCCTGTGTGTTGTGCCTTTATGTAACTGGATTCAAGTGCGTTTTCTTTTTTGTGTTTTCTCCCTGGTCAGTTTTTAGTAGGCACAACTTACCAGAATTATTAGTTACTAACTACAAAGAGTTCTTTACTGCATTGTTTATAGAGTGTTCAGTCAAGGACTGCTTTAGAATTACAGCATTACTGAATCTTGCTAACTGTGAACAGGATGGGTTCAACAAAATGCCAATTTCTCACTGGTTAGATTTATTCATGTTCTGACTCCCATATCCACTGGAAATGAACATTTGTCAGAGTGGTATCTATGATGATGTAAATTTAACGGTGTTTTACATTTTCAGTAATCCATGAAAGATCTGGCAAAGGGCTATCTTAATGGATTCTACAGCTGAAGCCCCAAAACACAAAATAAAAATAGTTTGCACTTACTATTTACAGTGTGTAGAAATTACCTTTGCATAAATGACTTCAGAATCTACTTGTTATGATGTGTGTGTGTGTGTGTGTGTGTGTGTGTGTGTGTGTGTGTTCACTTTTTAGGCTATTAGAGCTGTTAGATTATGTCAGCAACATAATCTAGACCAAGGATCTGGCAAAGCTTTTGTACATCCCAGTTCCTAGACTTTTATGCAGATTGATTTAGAGTAAGGCTATCACAGAAGATAATTTCTAGATAAAGAATGTAGTAGAGTGGCTTCCAACAGCTCTGTTCTCAGCTTCCTTTTTGGATTCTGACTGTGACCTATGTCATAGCCCTGGATGAGTTGCACATAGTCATTCCAAGGTTTGGATATAATTGCTGTCTTCTTGGTATAAGGATTCCCTGATCCATAGTCTTGAGAGGAACTGATAAAATAGGCACTTTCTGCTAAGACGGATGGTTTTTCATTATAATGGGTATTTTACAAAACACGAGCCATGATGAGTGAAGTGATTTAAGATTTGAAAAAGTTTAAAAGCTGCTGACATTAAAGCAAGAACCACATGCCAAAGGCAGGGAACACCGACACCATAAAAAAGTGTTGATGCCAGTTGCTTGAGAAACTCTTCAAGGAGGCATATTAAGGCTTAAAAAAAACTCCTTCCTTATCAGAAAGGAGTTGTGATTTGTTGCATCAATGGCTAAAACAGTTCATGTATTTGATTCTTCCTCATTTCATTTGTTTGTCAAAGCTTTTCAAATTGTGTTTTCTATACATCAAATGGTCTTTCAAAATTGTGCTTGTTTCTTCAGATTTCCAGGTCCTTCAAGATTTTTTAAACTTTTTTGAGAGTAGTTGACACACAATGTTACATTAGTTTCAGGTGTACGATATAGTGTTTGAACAAGCTTATACATTATGCTGTGCTGGCCACAGATGTAGCTATTGACTATCACCATACTGTACTATTACAGTATCATTGACTATATTCTTTATGCCATGTTTTTATTTCTGGGACTTATTCAATCCATAACTGGAAGACTGTTTTTTTTTTAATAAGAATTGCACCTACTTAAGGTATACAGGCTCCTTTTTATTTGGTATCCTGACTCTCCATTGCTTGCTAGACCTACTTCAGGAAGGGGTTTGTGGAGGCAAATCCTGAATGGCCTTGGGCCAAGATGCTATGAGCAAAGCATCCAAAGTGTAGAGACTGAGAGTTGAAGCTTTTCTGAGAGAAACAGACCATCTGAGTTTTTAATTAGAAAACTGCTCAAATCCACACCTCAGTGTCCTCTCCTGAGGCTCCTAAACCAGAATCTACAGTATATTTACTAGTGTTTTTCTTTTTTAAAACATGCAGTAAAAATGTAGAACCACAGCCAGGGGAGAGATGAAAGGGTAAGGGTGTGTATCTCAAGGGATTGATAACAGGATTAGAACTTTGTAGAAATCATTTGCATTTACAATACACACTTCTCTGAAGCTGTGAAACCCGGTGTTTTACATTTCAAGTTCCTTTTAGGCAAAATCCAACACCTTATCTGCTAAGCAGAAATGACTACCTCTGTGAAAATTTAAGAACTAGTCCCAAAAGCAGGAAGGAGTTAGACTAGCCTAACAGGAAAGCCATTCAGGACAAAGTCTTCTCTAAGTGAGTACCGTGGCAAAAAGGCAAGATTTCTCTCAAATTGTTTGTAGATGAAATTGAAGATATTACAATAGCGAAATCAAAAGGTTCTCAGGTGGCTACAAACTAAAACACTGAGGAAGCTGTGTTCCATGTGGACTTACGGGATGTCAGTTTGGATCTGTGGGTATTACCGCTTCCTTACAGTTGTCTCTGGTTCAGAGATGGTATTAAACAATTGTAGTTTTGTTTTTGTTTTTGTTTTTTGTTTTTTTAGGACAGATACTGTTTAGTGAAAAACACTTAAATAAAATCAGCATTGTGTTTGTACAACAGCCACAGAAAAATCAAGGATTGATTTTACTAGCAAGCCTGTAGCACACACTGGACATTGAGATTCTAGATGGTTCTTGTTACATTAATAGAATGTGGACAAGACACTTGGCAGTTAATGTATTGGCGTCTTTTGCCTCATGTTTGTCTGTGGCTGGGCAGGTGCTTCATGGGGATCAGTAACACCAGATCACAATAAATCTTTGAAATGCTACTTCTTTCAGCGTTTCAGGTGGTGCTCTTGCAAATGTTCTCCATTTGAGTGATTGAATAGCAAAGCAAAGGCACAGAGACAGCCTCAATGTGAATGCTAATTTAAACTGCTGTTCTAGTAACTTCTTAATCATTGTGTCATTTGGTTTAGTAACTTTCTTAGCCCTGCACCCTAAACAGTTTGTGATGGATCAGCTGTACTACCAGGCCATCAAATGTATTCATTTTTGGAAGCAAACACTTCATGGTTGTTTAAAAATCCAGAGTATTCACATGGGGGAAGTGTGGGAGGTTTCAAGTTTCTGAAACATTTCGCAGAAAATGAAGTGATAACAGTTCCTGCCGGTGGCCATATGACTCAATAATAACTAGAAGGAAAAAAAAAATGTTTGTTTAGGCTTGGCCAGAGTTAATAACAAGCCAGAGTTACAATCTTAGTTTTGCTCACAAACGTGTTTCCTTTCTCCGTGACCCTATTCCTCATCTTCTGCAGACATCTTGTATTGAGCTTTCCTGAGACCTGCCTTCACCCTTTGAGAGACATTCAGTATGTATTTTGAGTTGATTCAAGGCTTTTTCTTTGCCCCTGGTCACTAAAAACACAATATGAGCAAAATCTCAAATCTGTTGCCATAGTCCAGTGTCAGCCTGTGCTGTGGCAAAATGTGGGCAGCATTTGTGGTAGGAAGTCAGAGGTAAACAATTGGAAGTTTCTCATTTCAGTTCCGTGACTTACTGCCTCAGTTCATCAAAATTCTTTACTCTCCGGGATTGCAGGATACATTTGGCACCAACATGTGCTAACATGTGCTTTTGTTGTGTTTAAATTCCTTCTCAGCTTGGCTGGCCAGATCTTTATTTTATTTTGGTCTGTAGGCACATCTGTCACCTGTCTCTTCAGAGGTTATATGCCTCTGGGGAGGGACTCCTTTTTCCTGAACCTATGCTTCATGTTTAGTTTCCAAATACTTTTCACATTTCTATAGCCACAATCAGGTGAGCCACCCAATTTTTAACCCATTGGGTTGATGGGCTGGGGAGTTATGGCCTGTTTTATTGTATTTATTTATTTTCACTAAGTGGGTGGGATATTGTAGCTTTAATAAATGACTTTTTGTGCTGATAGTGTTGTGGGCTGAGAGACTGTGTATTTTGAAAAGAAAACCTTTCATTTCAATATGTTAATTCTGCAGGAATTTATAAATGAAAGGTTTAAGATAATGTATTTTAAGGAGGCGTCCTAGAGCATTTGCCTAGTAAAATGATAGGTAGTTTGTAAACTCTCACAAGAATGAAATTATTTGAAGATTTGTAGGTTAAACTAATTTTTCTGAATATGTCAAGCTCTGAATTCATAAATACTTTACTATAAACAGAAGCAAATTATTTGATTTAAAAATACCTAGAAATACAGCAGAACCAAAATTTTTAGCCATGACAATAAAACTCCCAAGTCTATTAAATGTTTTATCTCTTGTAACTTGAAATTTATACTCTAAATGACACCTAATGTTAAGGATATAAGAATGTTGTTTGATATAGTACTATACTGCAATTTCATTTCAAGGATCCTATTGTGGACAGTTTCAGGATTCTAAGCGGACACAAGAAATATCAGGCTTTATATACCTCACTCATATTCCCTGTGTATGTGTGTATATATGACTGAAAAGCATATTTTCTTAATTGGCCTGCTGATGATATGGAGAAGGGGTGCTCCCTATAATATGGATCAAATCCATTTCGTGAAATGCTCAGCTACTGAAAAACTTGGTGAAAATAACCTTATAGAAAAGTTACTAATGTAGAATTGCAAGTTCAGACATCTAGGGATAAATATTTTGGTGTCTCACATGTGGATTGCCTTTAATTCCTTGATTACTTGGCATCTCCAGTTGATGTCAACCTGTTCCAACCTTGATGCCACCACAACCTGAGACTCCATCGTTGGCCACCTGCCCCATCTGTTTTTTCTTAGCCCTCACGTGATGGGAAGCAGAATAGCAAAGGAGTAAAGAGAGCAAAAGCCTTGCAGTTACAGTTTTGAGATTACCTTTCCGATAACTGTTTGCCATTGGACACCTCTCTGCTACTGTTTTTCTTTCCGGCAAGATGGGGACAGATGATAGAATCTACCTTTCAGGCTTGTGAGTTTGTAAGGAGAATGCCAAGTGTCTGCATGTAGCTAACATTCATTTCCTGTGTGCTCGTGGCTGTTAGTGGGCACGTGCCATCTCCTTCAGCTGACCTCAGAAGGCTTGCTAGGACACTAGAGCTCTTCAGGTTCCAGAAGGTAGGAGTATTGTTCCAGATTCCTAGCTCTTTCTGTTAAACATGTAAACCCAGGTTCTTTATTCATGAGGTGCAAAGGGCACCTGTCATTTAGAGTGCTATTTTGTGGGCCTGTACATCAGTCCCAGGCCTTTATGTTTTTTGATTCTTGCCACTTACTTGGGCATTTGTTTTTAATTTCCATGTCTAGAGACCTGGTCATACTTTCCACAAATCTTGACAATCATCCTGGGGGGATAAGGACTTGTTACAGTTCGGGACCCAATAGCAAGCCATGAGATTGTGAAACTTAAAAGGTGAATATTTAGATTACCTCTATTTTGAGCCTTATCTCATTATGGGTATCTTTAAAAAAAATTTTTTTTAATGTTTATTTTTTTTTGAGAGAGAAAGAGTGGGGGAGGGGGGAGAGAGAGAGGGAGACACAGAATCCGAAGCAGGCTCCAGGCTCTGAGCTGTCAGCACAGAGCCTGATGTGGGGCTTGAACTCACAAACTGTGAGATCATGACCTGAGCCAAAGTCGGACGCTTAACTGACTGAGCCACCCATGCACCCCATGATGGGTATCTTTTGTGTTATTAATGTATATTTTCTAAAATAAGCTTTAAAATTATTAGCTTAAAGATTTATAGTAGTATATAATTTTTGTATATCTGAACATTTTTAGGCATATTCAAGTCTGAGTAGCATATAAAATATACATTAAATTATATACATAGAATCTTTTATATATAATATATATTATACATATATAATATGTAGTATATAAAATATATATATTATATGTATAATAATTTTATAGAAAGAGAAGATGCTTTGCATGTAATAAGCATATGATATTTTTTACCATGCCTAAATTATAAAGTTGACTACTTAAGATTTTCCTGCATTTTGGGACGGTTGTTTCTTTTTCTCAGTAATTCTCTTGAGCAAAAAGAATCAGGATGGAAAAATCGATAGCATTCCTATTCATAAGTATCAGCCAACTAAATAATGAGTAAACATACTAAACAGAAAAATAAAGTGAAAATCACCAAGATACTAATAGTGGTTGTTTCTTGGTGGTGAGATTAAGGTTTATGACAGGAAGGAGTGTAACACCGAGTGTTCAATCTTCAGTGTTTAATAGGTCCTTGCATATAAGTGGGTAGTCAGTATCTGAATGAATGTGGATGTGTAAAAATGTTCTTCTCTTATACTTCTTGCAATTTTAAAATTTTATGTAATTAACACTGTCTTAGTACTATAATAAAGAAAACAAATCCTGAAGTTATTGTATAAGAAAAGATTTTTGTGATTATCAGTATGAATATAATCTGTATTTTGGCTTATTTTCTTAGGATAATTTGAATAGTAGAGTTACTGTAACAAAGAATATTTTTTTGGCCAAAATTTATATTATCAAATGGCTTTCCAAAGAACTTATGTAGCCTTGTGCTACCAGCAAAGTATAACAGCCTCACCACACCTTGCTAGGATTATGTTTTATATTTTAAAACATAATTTTATTATGTTTTTAAAAATACTTCATTTTCAATTCTATTTGTTTATTAATGACGGGATCCCACTTAAATTTCTTTGCCAGTTTTATTTCCTGTTTTCTGAAATGTCTTTGTAACCTACACTCATGATAAGCAAGGAGTATGTGCATGACTTTAAAAGCTTAGGAAAAAAAGGACATACAAATTATGTGGTAATTTTACTTTTTCTTTTTAAAGATGAGGTTCTAAGAATTCTACAATTGCAAGGAGTTTGAAATTATCACAAGTTGGATACTTAGGGCTACTTTATTGGGTCCAAGTATAAGGTCTTTAATTTTTAGATGGACTGAAAGGAGTATAGAGTTGCACTAAAATTGCTGCATTTATAAGCTGTTGCATTGTACAAAGGTACTTTTAGCATCTGTTCTAAACTTTGAGTCTTGGGTGGCACCAGATAAGACAAATAGAATTAAGGGCATAATTGCTATTTTTTGAAAAATCATTTTATGAAAATGAATTTTTACCCTTTGAGGTAAAACTTGGCATATGTGTTCTCCCTAGAAATCTGTTCATGGGATTCAACATTTTTTCTAGAGCTGTTCATGTGGTGGTACTTAAAAGTTTTTGACATAAATATGTATCTTTTACATGGGTGATAAATTTGAGACCAGCATTTTTATGAGCATGGTAGTAGATGAAAGAGAATGAATAATTTAAATACATGTATATTTCATATAAGTATATGTGCAATCTCTTTGGCCAATTGCTTTTCAAAAGCTGATTATATTATGTGGGCTTATATTTATTTTTATAGCACACCCAACATATGTTGGACCCATGGATTAGGTTGTAATACTGGAAAAACTATGCTATCTGATTTTCATACTGATAGTGATGTGGTTCATTTAAACTCAGTGTCAGCTCAGAGAGGTATATGTATGTCTAAGTGAATCCTCCATTAGGCAGTGTTTACAAGGAGGTATCATGGGTGTTAGTTTTTCTATGACTGAACAACATACACAGGCTCGAACTCAGCCTCATGATCTAGTACTCCAGAATCCTCCAAACCTGTTCAGTCTCAGGTTGAGGAAATCATAGACAGGTGTCCCCACAATCTTAGCTAATTCCTCAGCCCAGCTTAAGGATCCTGTTACCTCTCTCTCATTTGGCACAGTTGGTATCCCTAACCTTGACTGTTCTCAGAAGATGATGATAATTTCTCTTTCTGGCTTGAATCTGAAGTACCTCACCTTTCTTCCTGTTTATCTTCAAACACTATACCTACTTTTCTTGTATCTTCTCATGGAAGAAACCTCTTTCTTTCAAGGCTACCCCATATTCCTGAGTCTTAGCCCTTTTCCAGGAGGACCTATTTATCTGTTACAACATTTCCTTTATTATATTTCCCTCCTCTGTCCACTTCTTCTCAGCTGCCTTTATTACCCCAGCCTCTGACCTTCATATTCCCACCGGGTTTTCCCACATGCACTGCAAATTAAACACATCGAAAATGATTTCAAATTCTCCTTTGAAACAGGCTCTCCCACCTGCTCTCCCTTCCCTACTCATTTTAGCCACAACCTGGAAAGCAACCCAAACTCCTTTGTTCTTACTTGCCTGGCCGTTTGCTCACCGATTCTACTCGATTCTACCTCTACAACTCGTTGCCTTCTCCTTCTCTCTGCCTGGTACTGCTCTTTGTTCTCTTGGTACATCTTCCCTACTTTGACTGGTCTGTCTTCTTGTTTCTTTTTTGAGACCAACTCTAGAAGACTATCTCTTTATTATGTAAAGACTAGAATCTTTAAGGCATTAGCTTGAAACAAATATGCACCTTTATTAAATATTACTAAAATTTCTAGGTTAAGTATTTAGTGATAGTGATAGTCTTTTCTTTTTGTTTCTCTCTCTCTTTTTTTTTTTATAAAAGCATGCGTTGCATTTATTCTATCAAGTGTGGTCACTTCATTTTAAATTTTTAGTAAACTTGTTTCATGTTGTTAGTCCCTAGTTTTGTGTCACTGGACCTCTGCAAATTTTATTGTATTTTACTTTTCTATTTTTAGTATAATATTTCTGTGACTTGATACAAATGATCCAATTAATTTTGTGAGTGCCTAGCATCCGAACATAAAGTAACACAGAGTGATAACATTCATGTGCTTGGACAGCATTTAAAGGAAAAAGAAAGGAGGCTTGTGTCAAAAGTGTGCTGCAGATCTCAGATTACCAAGGGCATTACTGGACTTCAGGTATCTTGGAACCATAAGTACTGCAAAACTAGGATTTGGAGGATATGCGAAGAATAAAGCCTACTTTATATTAACATTTCTTTTTACTATAAAGGAAATAGCATTAATTTGAAGAGAGTTAGTTTACACAAAGTAACTCTTGTTCATTGTTGGTTTCAATTTTTTAGGGCAAGATTAATAAGAATTATTAAGTAGTCTAAACCTTAAATTTGTGCCTTGTAATTAGCTTAATTTCATGTCACAGGTTTTTATGGGAGCCATCTAAACTTTTTTCTTCACTGGGAGAGCACTGTTATGTTTCCAGCCTGAGCAGAGGAAGGCTGGTTTTCATGTATGTCCTGAAACAAATTAGCACAGTTTGGTTAAAACAGCTGCCTAAGTGATGAGAAACAAATTGGATTAGAAAATCCTACTTGGTAGTTTAACATGTCAATTAGTTAAGTTAGGATTTGAACCGTATCATACAGTCATGAGATGGAAAATGACACACGGTGGTCAAGCCAAGTGTCTGGTAATGGGGCCAGCCTCAATCCCTGGCTCTGCTTTGATCAAAAAGGAATGGTATATTTCCCCTTCTGACAACAGTCCAGTTTCTCCAAGTGCAAGATGAGAATTGTACATTTAATAAGGCTTGATCAAGTACCCATTGTGAATTAGATGACTTATTTAGAGATGAAGCAACATACTTGGAAATCATTACAGAAGGCAAGGCTATATAATTTCAGTGCACTGGTGCTTTGTTATTCATTTTGGTGGTTCAGAATGCATCCGCACATCATGAGGAATCCTGGTGGTCACATGGTATAATGTAGGAAATTCACTGGGTCAAATATAGGAGTGGACTTAACAATGTTCATCAGCCGTAAGTTCAAAACTGCAGGATCTGTGCTCCTCCAGAACTTGGGAGCGCTGGGAAAGTACTGCAGTAAGAAGGACTGAGGTCTGGCCAAGAGAGCCTGGAAAGCGTAGATCCTCTTTTATCCTTATTCTTCTTGCAAACCCAGTTTCCTATACTCCATTCCTACTTTATTTCTAACTCTTGAAGCTCTTACATAACCAGGCTTTTAAGGGCAAAAGCCTTGGAGTTCAACTTCTGGTTCCTTGACTTAGTAGCTTTGTGACTTTGGCAGCTACTTAACTTCACAACCCTTTGTTCCCCCATTTATAAAATGATAATATCTACCTTCAATGTTGTGACAACTATTAAATGGGTTAACACATGCAAAATGTGTAGTGTCTGTGTATATATTAATGTTACCTAGGAATGACGTTGATAACATCAGTTCACTTAAAAGAATATGGAGAAAGCAATCCTAATGGTACTTGAGAAGTGGTTTCCAAACCACAGAGAGCATCAGAATCACCCAGAAGCCTCAAAATAGGTAGGGAAAAAGAAACATGGATTCTTTCTATGAATATTCTAGCTGAATTGGGCCTCATAATCTCCACTGGCAACATTTTTCCTCTCCAGCAGATATTTTGCCTAATACCTTCTTTAAAATCAGAGTTAATAGTCTAATTGCTTTGCATTTCTCTTCATAGTGGGAAACCTGTTTGGATAGGTGAAAAAAAAAAAGCAGCCAAGCAGCTTTTGAAAAGATGAAATTTTTATGTTTCTAAGTTTTCTACAACTTGTCCCACATCATTGTAAGATGATGGGGGGAAGGAAGGAAGGAAGGGAGGTTGTTCTTTTTTTTTTTTTTTAATGTTTATTTTTGAGAGGGAGAGATACAGAGTGCTAGTGGGGGCAGAGAGAGGGGGACAGAAGATCTGAAGTGGGCTCTGCACTGACAGAGAGCTTGATGTGGGGCTCGAACTCATGAACCCTGAGATTATGAACTGAGCCCAAGTCGGACATTTAACCACCTGAGCCACCCAGCTGCCCCAGGAGGGAATTATAGTGTCCATCAGAGATTTTGAAACTTAATTGAATATTTTCTACCTTAGTAAAACTGAACCCATTTATCTGTATAATCTCTTCAAGCTTGTAGTTATTGAAAAATTTCTATATTCTCTTTCCCTATTCTTAGCCGAGAGCAGCTTGCACATTATTTACTTACTTGGGTGCTGTTCTGCAAATTCGTCTATTTAAAGCTTGTGAGGGAGCCAAGCCACAGGATCTGGCTGACTTTCAGCTGCTAAACAGGGGGCATGTAACTTGCCATTGGTCCCCAACTGAGAGAACTGTGGGTGTAATTTCTTTTTTGGTAAACATCATCCTGAAGTGAATTTATCTCCTCTACGCATTTGTTTTCCTTTGAGTGTTTTCCTTTTGTTGCATGATCCTCACTTTGTTGGACAGAAGTACTTCTGTAGTGTTACTTACCCTCTCGAAACAACAAAATTTACTTTTGTGATGCTGTTTAAGTCAGAGGATATAAAGGAAATCCCATCCAAACCAGCAGTTACCATTCATCAGAGGTGGGCGGGGCAAATTGAAGTTGCTCTTGAAGTCAGAAAACCAATAGTCCGTGGCAAGACGGAGCTGGGACTGCAGGGCCACAATGTGGGCTTACGACAGTGTCAGGGCTTGTGGTCAAACCTACTCTGTGGTTTGACTCTGAGTTACGTTGTCTCATGTGGTTGGTTTAAGAAAGGTCATTCCTTGTCTCTCGGTGTCATTGATATTTTTTGTTCTCAATGATTCCCCTCACCCCCCATTTCTACCACGGCCACCAACATATATTCAGTGTTTACTGTGTGACATGAACTGGGCTCAAACTTCATTTTCTTATTTAATCACGACATTTTTTTTTTTTAATGTGGTAGGAAACTACTATTTCTCACATCTTACAGATGAGAAACCAAGGCTTAGAGAAGATACTAGCTGTGAGGCTTTGGAGAAAAAGTGGCAGAGCTCAGGTTTATGCTGGGGCTCTCAGTCCCCAAAGAGCATGTTCTTAACCTCTATGCTGTATTGCTTTCCTGAACTAAGATGATTGTTGGAAAGTATCCATGTTAGGAACTCACCACTTTTAAATGTTCCATACATAAAAATTTGGAATGGCTTTTCTCCCAGTTCCGTTATTTTAAAATAATGTAAGTACCTCTAGTAAAGGGAATCAAAAGGTTAGGCTAGAAAGCTTTATATAATTTGGCAAGACTAAATTTTTAGTTTCTTGTTTAAAATAAATATGACCTTTCAAAAGAAGAATAGGCAGTATGTGTTTATATAAAGCCAGTTATTTATGCAAACTTTGTCAGCTAAGTACTACATCTGTTAACTATATACTTTTTAAAAGGGTAGTAAAGGATGATCTAATAAGGCATAAAGATCATAAAGATTCTATGAAACCTGGTGGCCAATGATTTTTTTTTTTCTCTCTGAGAAATTGTACTTAACCACAGAAGAGGGTTTAGAGCTTAAATAGTCAAGGGTTCCTTGGTACTTAAAGTTGTTAAAAATACTTAGGTATTCTCTTGGGTCTCTAAAATACTCTGTCCAGGATAAATGGATGTAGACATATTTTAAGGCAGATGGATGAAGTAGATGAGCCTTCAGAATCCTGGCCAGCACTGTGATCTATTCTGTCCTGCATTTAATAATTCTGATTAGTCAGGAGATTTTTAGAATTTGACATTTACCATTGGTGTAAGTAAAACAGAATTGGACTTGACAGCTCTTCTTAGTCATGTAAACTTAAGTTTTAATATTTGAACATAAAACTAATGTTCAATGTCCTCTGGTTAAGAATGGTAACTAGATGGACTTGCCTTGGCCACCACCCAACCTGACTTGTCCCTAAAATCCAGAAGGAAGTTCCAACAACTAAAAACCAAAAGGACTGAATTTAAAAACAGAAGTTGAAGGCCATTTGTTATGCTTCTGATAGCTATGTCTACCTGAAAGCTAGAAATGGCTTCACTCCCAACCAGTGGACCCTGGGTGAGAAATGAAAGTTCTCTGCCAATGAGAGAACTGGACAGATGTCCTTTTTGTCCTTTTGTTGCATGACTTCTTTGTAACAACAGAATGGTAATTATAAATAGTGAATACTTCTAATATTCCAGATACTACATTAAGTGATGTTAACTCATTTAATTACTGCAATGACTGTACAGGTTAGATACTGTTACTATTCCCAATTTCCAGATGAGGAAATAGAGGCACAGAGATGACCAATATTAGCCGTGTGGTTTGAGCAAGTTAAGTAATGAAGTCAGATTCTGATCCAGAGGGTCTGGCTTCAGGGCTTGTGCTCCTAATGACAAGGATAAACTGTCCGTGAAGCTAGATTCCTCTTTCTTAAACCTTTCTCTCTAAAGTGTTTGTCTTGCAATTTCCTACAAATATTCACCAACTCCCAGAAAATAAATGCATAAGAAATAGGTGACACATTGTATCTTGGAAAGTGTGGTTCCTTTTAGTGGTATATAAGTCAGGGGGATGACAGAAAGAACCCTGATAGGAGTGACTGTAAAGATTATAATTAACATATTTCACTTCAGTATTCTAGAAATCCAGACAGTAGGTAAGAGAAGGTTCAATTCTAATTTAGCATAGTTAGAGCAGAGAAAAGTTGCCTAAACATTGAATTAGGTTGGGGAATGGGCATATCAAGTGCCACTCATGAGTTGGGATGAAAATAGAATTTAACCAACACCCAAACGTTCAGAGAGAAAGCCCAAAGGCAGCCCTCACAATTTATCTCCTAGATCCTGAGTAGACTTGCCCTTCTTTGAGGAGAAAAAAAGTGTGTTTTGTAATTGTCACGTAATGAGAGGAAAATCATTCAGAAACTTTGCCAAGTTCAGATTCCTGATATTCCTGCATGAGAAGAACAGAAGAAAAATTTAGGAAAAAATTTTGTCCTCAGTAGGGACAAACTAGTTTGTCAGTAGGATGCAGGGAAGACTTATTCTTCATAAGTTAGGTTGGGAAGCAGTGGTGCATGGGCTGAGATCAAGGGATAAGGTGATCCGATGAGAAGTGAGGTCAGATGACCCAAAGCAAGCTAAACCTAGAGCGGTCATAGGGTTTTCATTGGGGAGTGTCCAGTACAGAATTGATTGTTTGGAAAACAGAATAACGATATGGAGGAAAATCTTGAGAAACAAAATCTGAGAAGACAAGGACAAATTGATGAAAATGATGGCAGGATAAATGATAGAGACCAACAATAAAAAGTCTCAGTTGAAAAATGGCCCAGTTTTATAGAGCCAGAGATTATGGCCTCAGACTGGCAAAAGTATTTGAATAAAAGGGATAAAGAGAAAAGTCCACAACCATCTATAGGAAAGTACTTTACATCCAAAGCACAAAAATCAAAATCAGACTGTCCTGAGACTTACAGTTTTGGTGTCAAAAGGAAAAAAGAGTAGACTAGCGCCTACATTTTGAAAGATGAAGATGTAACTAGATAATCTTGGAACACAGCCAAGTTGTCTTCACTGATGTGCCATGCCACCTGAGTTGTCACCATTGCAGTATTTGCTGTAATTGCAGAAAACTTTACTCCAGCTTTGTGAAACAAATCCTGTCATAATAGGTTCACACGCACTTGCCAGCACAAACATTTAACTAGGGCATGAACCCAGGCAAGAAGGATGTGTGGCACATTTCAGTCTCCCCTCTGTGGTTCTCCCAGTAGGATAATGCATATCCTGGTTATCTATTACTGCGTGACAAATGTTCCAAACTTAGTAGCTTAAACTTACTAGTTTAAAACAATTATTGCTTATGAAAGAAATCTTATCGTCTCTGGTGATCTGAGAGTTGACAGGTTGCATTTGGAGGCTCTCACTTGGGGACATTCATTCTGCTGTGTCCATTGACTGCTAAAGATGCCTCCATCTGGAGGCTTCTTCCTGACCCGTGTGGCTCCTGGGCTGGCATGGCTGGAAGAGTTGGTGCTGGTTGAGTGTCTCTCTCTCCATGTAGTCTCTTCATGTGTTTTGCTTGGGTTTCTTCACAGTGAGACCTCTGGGTGGACCCAGAATGAAGCTGCAGGCTTCTTAGGAAGTCCCAGAAAATCACCTCTCTCATGCAAGTTGTTAAGGCCAATCCAAATTCAGAGTCGTTGGGGGTGGTGCAGGGAACAGAACAGACTCCACCTCTGGGTGAAGGAGTGGCAAATGCATACAAGGAGGGAAGTGTTTGTCACCACTCACTTTATTTCCTAAATCTGGAAGCTTTCGAATACCATAGAGTGCCATTTCTTGGTTTAACACAAATACACCTATGGAAGAGTTTATTTAGTTTTACTAAAGAGGTAATTTGGCTATTTAAATTATTTTTATTCAGAAATCCTTGGTTGGATTGTTACATAGATGTTAACTAAGGATTTTAGTGATAGTCTGGGAAATTATTTTATTATATATTTATTAGTGATAGTCTGGGAAAGGTATTTTCATAAACTGGAAATAAACTTTTTCCATTTCAAAATGGAAGACAGGCTCCACTATCCAAAAATGTGCTATTCAGCATTTTTTCAGGAATGGATTAGATCCAGGTACTGACGGTTCCTGTAGTGAAAGGGCATAAAGACACTGAAATATGCAACAGTTACAAAGTGTGATGTTCATATTCTCATTTCTTGAAAAAATATTTGTAAGATATCCTAAGAAATCAAGTAGTTGGTTAGCATTCATGATCTAGAACCATTTTTGTTTAAAGCACACACATGAGTGCATACACACGTCTTTGGTTAACAATGGTTATTTCTTAGAGGTTTTTATAAAAAAACATTTTACAGTGATTTTGTATTTTGTGTTTTTTTAAAATCTTTTAGTTTTATAATTTATTGTCAAGTTAGCTAACATACAGAGTATACAGTGTGCTCTTGGCTTCGGGAATAGATTCCCATGATTCATCATTTACATACAATACCCAGTGCTCATCCCAACAAGTGCCCTCCTCAATGCCCATCACCCATTTCCCCCTCCTCTCTGCCCCTCCCATCAACCCTACTTTTGTTGTCTGTATTTAAGAGTCTCTTCTGATTTGACTCCCTCTCAGTTTGTAACTTTTTTTTTTCTTTCTCCTGTGGTCTTCTGTTAAGTTTCTCAAATTCCACATGTGAGTGAGAACATAGGATATCTGTCTTTCTCTGACTGATTTATTTCACTTAGCATAACACCCTCCAGTTCCACGTTTGTTTACTTTTGAGAGAGAGAATGAGAAGGGGGAAGAGGATCCAAAGCGGGCTCTGTGCTTACAGCAGAGAACCTGTTGTGGGGCTCAAATCCATGAACTGTGAGATCATCACCTGAGCCAAAGTTAGATGCTTAACCAACAGAGTCACCCAGGTGCCCCAATTTTGTATTTTTAAAATAAATGTAGCTACCAAAAAGTACAAATAATTGATATGTATAAAGAACAATGATAAAATACAAAATCCCTGTACCCACCACTCAGTTTATAAAATAGACCATTATTGATGACATTGCCAAGATGGCAGAGGAGACCCCAGCCTTCATTCTCCACAAAGACTGGCAAACAAAAACGTTTCTGGGAGAGCTCTGGAGTCCACTTAAGAAACTTCAGCAACCCATGTGACAAAATACTTGATAGTAAATGATCAAAAAAGGAAAGAAGTTTCATTTGGGCCTCATCATGCCATCCCCCATGACTGCATTGCTCAGAGCCAAGAGGGAACACCCAGCTAGGAAGAATTCCCCTCTCAGCTTTCTCAGCCTTTTGGGGTACTGCATGAAGGACCCGCTTTTGTCACCCCATCCAGAGACCAGAAAAGCTGAGATGTATACAGATGGCTAGGAACAAGGCCTAAAAGCAGGGGCTACCAGTATCAGCCACACAGTGGGAGGAACCTCAGTTCCCAGGGACAACCTGCTCTGCAGATGAACCCAGTAGCTTTCACCACTGAAGAAACCAGGGTCACCCAGATCCCCGACAAATTTCACTAGTTTTCACCCGATGAGTACTCATGTTTGGTGATGCAGCTGCCTGAGTCCCTACCCACTCCCTGCCCTCCACCCCTGACAAAAGCCCAAGACCCATACAGAAAGCCAGTCCCTGTGGCTATGTGAGTGCAAGACACCAGCTTAGAACACTCCCAGCTGATCCTCACCACTGTGCATGCTCTTGAAGCTAGCCCCTCCACCTGCACCCTTGAATGCTGCTGGTCTGATGCCCAGCGCTAGCCTCCATTGTCACGTGCCCATCCATGGCAAGAGCTTAGAGCTATGAGAGTAGGTGCCTATAACCAAGGCCCCCACAGCTGCTTGCAGTTCTGGATCTGGCTCTGGCTCCTGTCCTTGGCCTGTACCACTGGGCTCACTTGCAGCTATCACCCCCAGCTTTATACCTGCATGCCTCTAGACTAACCTCTGACACTGGCCTCCACTGCCACATGCATGCCTGTGGAGGGACCATTCAGCTTCAGGAGGGCATATACATAGCCAGGGCTCCCGCAGCTGCCCATGGACCCTGATCTGGCCCTGACTTCTGTTACTGGCTTGTACCACTGAACTCACCTGTAGCTAACTATCCCAGCTATGTACTCACACACCCTCAGTCTGACTGTTGACACCAGCCTCTACTGCTGTGCACCAGTGATCACAACCATTAGCCACAGTCATGCACACTGATAGCCAGGGCCCCCAGAGTGTCCAGGGCAGCTGCAGTTGGCCTTCACCATTGCTACCTGTCCTGGCTCTCCCCCTGTGTGTGTGTGTTTGTGTTTGTGTTTGCAATAGGCCTCTGCCACTAATCAGGCACCTGCAGCTGGTTCCCTGCAGCCAAATGCATGCCTGCCACTGGCTCCAGCCACTACTGCTGCCTGCTTTGGTTCCTAGCCTCTGAACCTGAAGTTGTTACTGAGGCTCCCAACAACCCTTACAGCTTCTGCAGACCTCTGCAGCAGTCACCAGGGACGTGTGGTTATTTAGTTGAGAGGGTGCCCACTCTTAAGACTCTTTGTCAACATTGTACCAGAATTCCTAGACAGAGTAATTAGGCAAGGGAAAATAAAAGGGATATAAATCAGAAAAAAGAAGTAAAACTATATTTGCTGATGACATTATCTTGTGTATATAAAATCCAAGATTCCATCCCCAAACTGTTATACCTAGTAAATGACTTTAGTAAAGTTGCAGGATACAGAATCAATGTACAAAAGTAAGTTGCGGTTTTGTACACTAGCAATGACCTATTGAAAAAAAAAAAAAGAGTCCTATTTAAATAACATCAAAAGATAAATGTATTCAACCAAGGAAGTGAGTGATTTATATGCCAGAAACTATAAGATTCTGACGAAAGAGACAAATCAAAAGATATCTGATGTTCAGGGATCAGAAAAGTTACTATTGTTAAAATATCTGTATTACCCAGAGCCATCTATAGGATTCAGTGCAATCTCTCTCCCAGAGTGGATTGATAAAATTTGATCTTACCTCCCACAAATGTTTTTAATGGGATATGGTAAATTTATTCATCTGGAAATTTAACTTCTTTCCCCTTTTAAGACCTCCATGTTTGTAACCATGATTTTGAATTCAACTGATTGAAAATAACTTTCACACCAGAGCAAAACTATAAAGAACATTTGTATTAAAAGCAATTTACCTCTAAAAAAATTTCTAATGGCATTTTTCACAGAAATATAAAAATTTCTATTTCACAGATATGGAAAAATTTTTGTGGAACCATAAAAGACCCTGAATAGCTAAAGCATCTTGAGAAAGAAAAAAAGTTGGACGCATCACACTTACTCATTTTAAGCCATATTACAAAGCTATTGTAATCAAGACAATACTGGCATAAAAACAAACACCTAGAATAATGGAACAGAATTGAGAGCCCAGAAATAAACACATGTATATATGGTCAACTTATACTTGACAAGGGAGCCAAGAATACAAAGGATAGTCTCTTTGATAAATGGTGTTAGGAAAACTGGATATCCACACGCAAAAGAATGAATTTAAGCTCCTATTATACATCACCAAAAATTAACTCAAAATGGATTAAAGATTGAAACATAAGGTCTGAAACCATAAAATTCTTAGAAGAAAAAATAGGGGAAAAACCCCATTGTACTTTATTTATTTTATTTTATTTTATTTTATTTTATTTTATTTTATTTTATTTTTAATGTTTCTTTATTCTTGAGACAGAGACAGAGTGTGAATAGGGGAGGAGCAGAGAGAGAGAGGGAGACACAGAATCCGAAACAGGCTCCAGACTCTGAGCTGTCCGCACAGAGCCCGATGCGGGGCTCGAACCCACAAACTGTGAGATCATGACCTGAGCCGAAGTCAGACACTTAACCGACTGAGCCACCCAGGTGCCCCCATTGTACATTTAAACTAGACCTATAGATGAATTATTTCATTGCTTTTTATCTACTCTATATTTTAACATATTGCACTTAATTTTTAATGTGTACAGTTACATGTATACCAATTTTAACTGATAATATATAAAATTCTTCCAAAGTAGCATATGAGTAAAGAACTCTTCATCTGCTTGACACCATACATTTAGATAAGCTTAATGATTAAATTCCTACCTCAAATAAAACCTGCTGGCACTAGGGAATGTTCACTACTCAATGGAAAAGCCACAGTGTTTCAGTCAATCAGTGTGGTCAACTTGTGAAATGCTCAATTTGTGGTGTTATATGGAATGAAATTGAAAAAAGATTTATGCACAGATATTTTCTTTTTACTTTAACTTTTTTTATTATCACAGTTTGACACAGAATACATTCACTTTTTGCTACTAGAACATTAATTTTCTGTCTTGATCTTGTGAAGAGATCTAGGAAAGATAGCATGAGGAAGAAATTAGGAATCAAGGTTATTAAACATGTCAGTGGCTTCTGGATTTCTGTGCACTCCAGGTACAGAATGAGTTATACAGGAATTAGTTTACCTCACTTGAATCTAATGTTACCAGATAAGTAGCTAATACATTTTTGCCTTCAGAGAATCCCTTCTCTTTGCATTTTTTTTTATTCCTTTGGTAATGGGAGTGTGGCCAGATACATTTTAGCCATAGTAGAAACCATAGCCCATCTTCTATTTGGTTCTCTTCCTCAGCCTTCAAAAACCTTGGATTTCCCATCCTAAATAACCCCTTGCTATCTGCTTCCATCTCTCTCTTGGAACAGCAGTCTCTAGTGGAGCCTTCACTTCTGCCTCTTGACTTACTCCTGCCAGTCTGGTCTCTGCTCTGTCAGCATTACTGAACTCCTCTTTGACGTCATTGATGATATCCTAATATCCAAACTGAAAAGCCACTTTCTTTTAGTTTGTTAAATAAAAATTGTATTTAAGGTGTATAACCTGATTTGATATGCATATACATGATGAAATGGTTACCACAGTCAAGCTAATTTACATAACTTCTCCCATAGCTACGTGTGTGTGTGTGTGTGTGTGTGTTTGATGAGAGCACCTGAAGTCTCTCTCAGCAAATTTCCAGTATTCAATACAATGTTAACTATAGTCATCATACTTGTACCTTAACTTTAATGCTTAGAACAAAATGACGTATGATCCAAATGTTGCCATTTTGTTTTTGTAATATCTCTATTGCAGACTTCCTAGAGGATTATGTTTTTAGAGACTTTATGATTAGTCTCTTTGGTGTTTCTATAATGGAAATCCTTAAAATAGGATTTATGACAAAGTTATCCTTATATCAGCTTATAAGTTCTAACAGGTAGTGTTACAGTAAAGCTTTGAAAATCCTATCCTGTCATAAATAAAATGCTTCCCTGTCATTTGGGTGACTTTAGGGATTGATATCTAAATGAGGAGGTATTTATGAAATGGTACCCTAGACCAATTTGTCTTTGAGTTAAATAGAATCCATGATAGTTTTTTTCTCCCTCCCTCCTACCATACAACTTCCTCTCATCTGGACTTGTTTCTTTCCATATTTTGTTTGTAAATACAGGAACTGGGAAAGAGCTCTAAAGTCATGCTTTGCCCTTAGTTAAGAGGAATTATTTTTCCATATTTCATGGCATAAAACCTGTACCCTTAAAGGAACTTTGCTGTTCAAGCAAAAAATGTTTTGTCAGAGCCAGAAAAATAGCACTGATTAGTTACGACTCCAAGCCATAAACTTTTACCATAGAGATTTTGCGACTCTTTTTGAGTTTACTGTTTTTAATTCCCCAGATGTTTTAATCTTTTATTTAATGTGTAATTTGGCCATAATACTTACAAAATAGAATTTTAAATGCTCCATGATGCACACAAATATATTTAAGTAAACTGTCTTCTCAACCAGTATACCCAGGTGTAGTTTATGGAGGGATATGTTTTAGGTACATGTGCACTTACAATTTTTTTTTTTACATTTATTTGTTTTTGAGAGACAGAGTACAGTGAGGGATGGGCAGAGAGAGAAGGAGACACAGAATCCAAAGCAGGCTCCAGGCTCTGAGCTGTCAGCACAGAGCCCGATGCGGGGCTTGAACTCACAAACTGTGAGATCATGACCTGAGTCAAAGTCAGATGCTCAACCCACTGAGCCACCCAGGCACCCCACACATGCACTTATAAAGATGCATACACCTGCATCCCTCAGAGAAATTGTGCACAGTAATTTTTAGGATGGACTACTTCATTGCTGTCAGTGACCTAGAATTTCAGATTAAATTGAAGGGTCATTAAAATATAGCTGCAGTTGTCTTTAAAACAACTTGATTAATGGTATAATTAATTTAGCTTTTAAGAAAACATGTAAATCATGAGCCCTGGGTATTATTTTGGTGAGATTTAGAATTTTTTTATAGGAAGATGTGGAAAATGCCTACTTTAAGGCAATTTAAAATACTTTATGAAGTGTTAAGTGTATCAAAATAGAAGTATTAATCCTTACATTTATTACCCATGCATTTTGTCAGTTTTGTATTAGAATCAAACTGATTAGAAGTGATTTCCATAAATGTCTTGTCTTCTGACTGAATTCTGTACTACTACTGTAAAAAAAAATGCTAACCTAATTTTTGAAAATGGTAAAGCAGGAAAGCTTTCTATTCTCAATAACTCACTCTCCGACTTCCCTGATAAAGGAGTTATTATAACCATGTTCTATCTTTGTAGCTGTAACTTTTTTTCATTAGCAACATAATAGTGAAAGGTAGAATACAGTTCTTTTACAAGATGATTTTTTTATATGTGAGCCTTAACATCTTTTTTTCACAGTCTTAAAGTCCCTTTTTTTTTTTTTAACCAACTTCATTTTTGGTCCCCTCATTTGGACAGGCTGGCTTAAATGATTGAAAGCCAAATGAGGATGCAGTATCTGAGTATAGTAAATGTGCACAGCACTTTGCCCACCCTACAGTTTTGGTGGGCATGACTTCAACCGTTAATAGGCATTTTTAATTTTTAACTCAACTGCACTGATGCATTTAGCTCATGTTTAAACACAGGTCCTGAGTCTGCTGCCCTGCTAAGATGGTGAGAGTGTTGCCTTTTTTTTTTAACATAAATTCTTAGTGATTTCTCTATATGTTTTTTTTTCATGGAACTCCAGGCGATGTCTTTACTATAAACATAGTTGTTTGGAATGTGAATCTCCTCTTGGATATCTGATTCAGTGATGATTCATTTTAAATTGTTTCCATTAGGTCTTACATCGTTTCATGTTACTTGTAAACTTTTGGTTTCTCATGTTTTCTTTTGACACCTAAGTTAAATAAAACTGATTAGAGTATAGTGATATAAGCAATGCTTGGGAAATACTATGGATACTTATTGTGTGTATATGTATGTATGTACATGTGCAGTAGCTTCCTTTGATTTTACTTTGTATTCTACGCTTAAAAGTCAATATACTTCTGGAGAGTAAATTACCATTTTCAGTTGAGGAGAAATAAAGCTAATTTATTAAAGATTAGGATGTTTATAAAAATCCTTACCCATGTTCTGCTCTTTTAATATTTGGCAATCACAGACAAAGATATTAGGATTCAAGATAACTCAGCAAAGTTTTAGACTTCTTGAAACTTTATTAGAGATTTGATGTCTCTAATAATCATTCGGTGTGTTCAACATGTTATTTAGAGTTCCTTGTCCAGTATTTTGCTTCTAATTGAGATCCATCACTGCTGCTTGGGTGGTTGACAAAGATTCTACATTGACCATAACATTTGTTTTGTTTTTACTTGTAGACAGAGACTATTCATTTTGGCAAATACTTGTTTACTTTCCATGTTCTGCAAGAATAACAGTGAAAAAAAAAATGCCCTTTATCATCCTGGTCTTGTATCAAAACAATGATGGGCCCAGCCTTCATTTTATGAATTTGATGGTCCAGGCATTTAACCGTGAATGACCTGTTCATAGGGTTTGTGGGAGCCTCTGATTAAAGGGAAGAATGTTGTAACGCTGAGCTTCTTCCTCTCTTACCTCTCAGGACATCACATTTATATCACACAAAGGTGATGAGAGAGAGATTAGCACAATGGATAAGGAGGGTAAACAAAGGGAACAGATTCCCTGAGTTCAAATCAGAGCTCTGCCATATGCTGGCTCTGTCATCTTAGGTTACCTTACCTTTATGATCTTCTGTTTTCTTTTCTGCATAGTACTACTAAAGATACTATCTATTTCACAGAGGTATTTTTGGTATGAAATGAGTTGTACATAAAACACTGCCTGGCACATAGTTAACACCTATGTGGTGGTGGTGGTGATTAGCTAACACCTACATGATGATGATTTAATAGTTTGGAAGAAGCTCAGAGTACCTTTCTGAAAGAAAAAAAGGATTTGTAATATGCTCCCTTCAATACAGCTAATATTTTAATACCTCTCATATTAAATATTTGACACAATATTTGTGTCACCTGGTCTGAAAGGGAATTACTTTCCAATTTTTTTTTATTTACTTTCCAATTTTTGAAGTGCCAACTCTATATCTTAGATATATATCTATATACTCTCTATATATCTATATACTCTCTATATCTATATAGATATAGATCCTTTAAAAAGAGTCCCCCAACTTGATAATAGTTCAAATTTATTTTTTTAAGTTTGTTTATTTTTGAGAGAGAGAGAGAAATGAATGAATGTGGGGGAGAGGCAAAGAGAGAAGGGGGGTAGAGAGAGAGAATGAATGAATGAATGAATGAATGAATGAATGAATGAATGAATCACCAGGCAGGCACACTATCAGCACAGAGCCTGATGTGGGGCTTGAACCCATGAACCATGAGATCATGACTTGAGCCAAAATCTGACGCTTAACTCACTGAGTCACCCGGGTGCTCCTATAATAGTTTTTTTCAACTGCAATTTTGGGTTTTTTTGTCCAACTCTTTAGAATTTCTGCAAACTAATTAGATTGTCTTTCAAAAAACCCAGAATCTTGTTAATTGGGTGAATTGAGACATAGAGTAAAGTAAAGCAAGTTTCTGGTATATAACCACAGGAGAAATGAGTCCTCTGTAACATGAGTGATCTACACCTTAGCTTGAGCATAAAGATAAGGGGCCCTTTTCCTGGCTGTGTGCCTTCCTCCTGACACAGGGGTAGCTTGATTTCTGTTGCTTTCTTGGGGCATCATCACAAATGGAACCAAGGGAGGGGAGTCCCAGCACAAAGAAGTTTGCTTCATTTCACAATTTGGAAGCTATTTCTCAGCTCAGTTGGGAAGGAGGTTGTCATTTACTTTGAAGTGCTCTTACATCCTCTTCCAAAGTTCTTTCTCCTGCCCACGTCCTTTTCCTCAGAGTTTTATACTCTCGACTTGTGTATACTCTTAACTTGGTGCTGAATCACCTCTTGAAGCTTAAAAACAATTCTGGATTTTCTGTCCTGAAGGTTTCAGTCAGGAGTCAGTGGATGGCTAGGGAACCTATATTTAAAAAAAACCTCCCTGGAGGATTCTATGTCTGGCCCATGAACTGGCTTTTGGAACCACAGGTCTAAACTTCCAATTCTCAGCTGGAAGAGAAACATCCTGTGTTTTCTTCCCTTGGGCTTTACCATGGGCACGCTGTTGATACTGAGCTGGAAATGCTAAATGTGTTGCTTGACCTCAGGAAACTGAGGCTTTGAATGCCTTAACCCCAGGGAAGAATTAAAATGAGAAGTATACATTGTAGGGCCAGGCCCATGGGGAAACTAATGTGGCCCAAGGGAACCCTGATATACTGGGGGACTGGTTGGGAAGATTGATGCTTTTTTTCATCCTAGTATTTACTTATTAATTTGTTTGTTCAGCAGCCATTTAAATGATTATGAGATCAAAGACATTTTGCTGGGCACAAGGGATGCAAATAGTATAGTGGAAAGAATACAGGTTTTAGAATCAGCCAGATGTTGGTTTGAATCCTTGCCGAGCTATGTGATTTTGAGCTATTAACTTCTCTAAACTTATTTCCTCATTGGCAAAATGGAAATAATGCCTACCTTGCAGGCTGTCATAAGGACTATAAATAATACACATGAGGCATCTCATATAAGTTAGCATTCATGTGGCAGGTATAGTGTCTGGAACTGTACACACATTTTCTTTGCCCCTCATAGGTGGTACTATTGATATCAATTTAGAAATGAGTAAGCCTTTGAAACAGTAACTGCTCCAAGATCACTAGCTTCTGAGAGGAAGAGCTTTGCTTTCAATCCAGGGCTGTCTGACCCCCAATCTGATGTCCTAACCATGTATCCTAGATGCCTGCTCAGTCTAGTGTCATGTACTCCCCCCACTCCAGACTAGACCTAGGTGTGACCCATCCATGGGCTGGCCAGGCATCGATGACTCTGTGGCAAGGCGTATTGATTCCCTCTCTGGGGACTATGCAATCAAGACTAGAGACTGAGGTTGTTGTTACAAAGCTTAAAGGTCATGGGGTTTACTCAGGGCTAGGTTGCCTTCATAGACCATGTGTAAACTGATGCTGAGGGCAGAAGCCAGGTGGAGTCCAGGAAAAGCAAGAGAGTTCATTTTATGATAGATGATAAAGACCAGGTGGGTTAGGTTCTTTACCACATTCAGTGTGTAGATCTAGCCCATATATCTTTGCTCTAATTCCTCTTATTAGTTGAGATAAGTTTGACTATCGGCAACATGATTTTTAGAAAGACCAGGAGTCTAACCAGGACTCTAGTGGCATTAAAATGTAGCTATGCGTAGTTATTCACATAGTAGCCATGGTATACAGGCAAACAAAATTGCAACAGAAAGTGATAAATTTTTTAACAAGAGAGGTCTAAAGTGCTGAAGGGCACAGAGGAGGGAATGCACTTATGATCCTTCATGGAACATGTGTCTCCTTATGTTCTCCTGTGCTGGCTGTTTTCATGTAAGGCTCACTCCTTAGGTGGAGCAGTAGGCTTGGACTGATAGCCCGTTCTTGGACTTACCTAATATGTAGCAATTACTGATTCATTTTACTTGTAAGTATGTCTTCAAGTTCCAAAGAAATTGTTTGGAATCCAAATTAAATAAATGCTTGCCATATGATGATAGTCCTAAATATAATAGCTTGGACTCCTTTTTTTTTTCTTTAATGGTTATTGATTGAAGACCAAGAAGAGGGTATTAAATCCTCTTATTCTAATGGAATTATCTTAAAAGGTATCTTCTGGTATAGCATGAAGTCAGCTATGGAGGAACTTGAAACTCTTCTCTGGTTATCCCATTGGTCCTAATCAAATAAAATCAGTTATATCATTTTCTCTGCAAAACTGGATGTTTTTCTGACTTAAGGGTACCAAATAAGCCTTATATTTTTCTGCAAATTTTTAGTGAATTTAGGGTGTATAGCTGTACAACATTCTAGCAGAATGGTTTGAATACTGATTTTTTTTCACAATATGCAGTTAACTAAGAAGACGTGTAAAGCGCTTACAGTGCATGGTCCATATTAGGAATGACCACCATCTCATTTGCCCTACCCAGGAAACGTATAGATTGCACCTTGCTAAAAGAATAAGCATTGAATCAATGCAGTATACATTTACAGAAAGTCTTAGGTTACAGATGCTATTTATGCAATTCATAAGGGGTTTTCAGTTATGAAGAGGGTCAGAGAACTATTAGTTGTCTTCTAAGACTTTTCTCTTGGAAAAAAAAATCTAAACTATGTCCTTAGCCAGTAATCTTTAAAGCTGTTAAAGAATATGAAACCTGCTTCCCAGTCTAGCGCAGCTGCTAAGAAGCTATAGGAGCTTGGTTAGGATGCTCTAGTTTTTCTGTGCCTCATTTGCTTCATATCTTAACACTTGGCAGAGTTGGACTAGAGCAGGGGGTGGAACATATCTGCTATACTCTGTCTCTCTACCTTCCCAATTTGGCCAAATGATCAGCATCCTGGGAGGCCAACTTGATGACAGCCCTTTGTCCTCAATCAGCACCTGACAATCAGCTCTTATACTTTTCTTAAATCTGTGTGCACCCCCTGGACCAGAAGATAATGAAGATAATTTTTAGTTTTACAACTCTATTCTTATAAATAAGAGATCCAAGAAAAGGACATGTTCTTTACAGATATTTTATATTAACTGCCCCATAAGAAAATGGCAACCTGGATGTGTGAATAATGCTTTTTCCCTAAATCACCATTTGAAAAGCAAATTCATTTGACTTTTCTTCTCTCATTAGCTCCCTTGACCCTCAAACATCTTTTTAAAGGATTACAGTTACACTTTTCCTTGTGCTGCACTTGGACCTTGCTATGTATCCTTTAGTCCACTATAGAGCTTTAAAGGAAAAAAAAAAAAAAGCCTCCAACTGGGGTTAAAAGAAAGTGTTTAAGAAGTTAGAGCTCCAAAGCTCCCCGGCCTGCACACTTTTTACACCAGAAATACTAGTAAAAGTGAATTGTTGCCCCCTTGTGGTATTTTTTCACACAAGTGAAATTGTAGAGTATAATTTTAATCTATGCCACCTTGAAACTGTCTTTGCGATGAACTTAGTTATTATGAAAAAAAATTAGGTATTTTTGAAACCACCTCTTCTTGTTTATTTATTCTCATCTGTCTTAAACTTTATAGGATCTTGTCTTTGATATTTTTTGAAATACCAGATATCTAAGAGCTTAAATCAAATGGATGACCAAAATTATATGGAAGAAACCCAAATATCATTGAAATTACTTTTCTGTAGTCCTTGGCACTTCAAATGAGTTTGTAGGGTCTTGGGAATATATTATTGCCCCTTTTATAAGTCATGTTATATACCTGAAGATATTCTTCAGAGCTATAAAATAGGGAAAATTTGAAATACCATGTCCGGGAATGCTTAGTTGTGATATAGTTAATTCATAAGGGTTCAGGTGATCTTTAGGATTAGATTTTCTTCCATTTTCATTATATGGAATATGAAACAAGATTTTAAAACCAAATGGGGCTTCCTTTCAACAAAATAGACTTCATGCCCAATAAAATGCTTCATAGGAAGAGTGTAGAGGTCTTATGGACAAAGAAATCCATTTCATACTATTCCTTTTTACAATAAAAACGTGGCAAACTCTTAAAAATAGAACAGTAAAACAGTCATAATTGGCTTGATTTTTTAAATAAATCATAAATGTATATAGGAATTCTAAATGATTTTCATGTTTGATTAGAGAAGTCCATTCTGTCAACCATTTTCTCTTTTGGATGATTGTCCCTCTCCACTAATAACCTTGAAAGTGAACAACTACTTGCAAGCTATCTGAAGATGATGGGTAGGTTTTTGAAGCACCTGCTCTTTTATAAAGATGAAATGACTAAGTGACTACTTGGCAGATTTCCACATTATGTCTTGAAACTGAAGATGCCCAGTGAAATCTCCTTAGTATGTAACTTATTTTTCAACACTGCAAAACTTGTTGGTTTGTTTCTGGATTATTTTGCTCTCAAAGAAAATTTGATCACAGTCAGGAAATAGTCATTGAAGGATTTGCCAGTCCTTTCCAAAGACATTTTTCTGTGCAATATTTTTAGTGTAAGAGAGATTATTTCTTAAAAAGCAGATAAATGTCACTAAAAACATGAATTAAAGAATTTTGTACTATGAATAAGGAGACAGAGTGGATTCATTTGCTTTACTTATTCAAGGTCTTGCCTTGGAGTCTCAGCTAATGTAAAAATAACCATTAATATGTTATTGAGAAGTATTATAGACAGTGCAAGATTTTGATCTCAGGCTATGTAGGACATGCCGTGGTAGATCCCAGTAATGCTCATCATATTTGTCTACTTGAATGCCTTTCTAGATTAAAGCAGCTTTGTGAACTAATGTCCATCCTTAATGCCAGAAGTGTTTAGGTAGTCCAGTAATTGTTAAGCTTTTATATCTTATATCCAATTAGGATTGACCATTCCACTAAAAAGTCTGCTTACCACCAGAGGAGGAATGTTTTGTATTATATCCTTTTCCTTATAATCTATTTATGATAAATTTTAGGGACATTCAGCTTCCCTTGGGAGCAAATTTAATTGCTGTCGCTGTAAGATACAAAATACTTCATAGTTGAAAACACATTTCAGTAATCATAAAGAAAGGTCATGAAAAATTGGGTAGTAGGAAATTTCCATAACTTAGGAAATTTTTTTTCAGAATTTTATAGTAAATATCTTTATGCATAAATCTCTGTCCAAGTTTAGGTTATTTTCCTAGGACAGATTCCTAAATTTGGATAAAAAGTTATGAATATTTTAATGCTTTTGTATGCATTGCCAGATGGCTTTTAGAAAGACTGTATCAATTTTATATTCTCATAATGCATCCTGATGCCTGTCTCTCTACATTCTCACGTGAATCTTGGCAGTAGCAACTCATTTGGCATTTTTAATTGTGAAATTTGGTTACTATATTAGCTGTTTTTATTTCCCTTATGGATTATATTTAAGTCTTTTGTATATTTTTATATGAGCTTTTAAGATATTTAGGAGCCAAACTGGCATTTTCCCAGAGAATCATCAATCACCCTTAAATAAATAAATCTCTGTTGCTACTCACTCTTGGGCAAACTCAAGTTGCCCATGTGAGAAAAAGAAATTGCTCAATTGTTATTCATTGTCTACAACTCAGTCCTTGTGAAGATGTGGAAGCAACTTTCTCTGTTCTAACTTGCATGTGTCTTCTGAAGTACAACAAAATCCCCCAGTGTGGTGCTTACCTGACCTTTTTGTCCCTCTTGAGCTGCTTTGAAGAATGACAAGATCTCTGAGATGATCCCCAAGTCCCCCTGGTGAATTTCATAAATACAATGAAGCCCAGGTTTCAAGTTAGCATCACAAAATTGTCATTAAAATTTAATAGGAATTCGTTCTGGTTTCAGATGATCACTTTTGTCACAATTATGGATCTAAGAGTAGAAATACATTTGTCATAATTGTTACTTACTTTCCTGTGTGTGTGTGTGTGTGTGTGTGTGTGTGTGTGTGTAGAGATAAAAGGGGAGATTTTTGTTATTTTTTTCATAGTCAAAGCTACTGAATTTTTTCTTCACTTTTCTTTCATTGCATTACAATTAGAAAGTCTTCCTCAAAACACTTAATCACCTTTATAGAAATCCTAGGCAACCTTTGTAGCCTTCCTGGGGATGTACAAGAACCATTGCTCCAATTGGGAAAAACTATTGCCTAAACCTAGTGAAGGAAAAACCTTTTGAAGACCTTCCTCAACTTTGGGGTTTATGAAGGAATGAAATTCATGTCTGCCAGGCAGTGGAGTCAGTATTTTCACAGCTTCATGCAATTTGTGAGTCTGCCTGATATCTTGGTTGAAAAGAATCTACCCTATTTCTGATTCTAATAGCAGTAATCTACAGCTGGACGTTAGGAGTATTTCCATAAGGGGCTGTTCACCTTTCTCTGTAGAAGAGTCGATAGGTTATCCTGTTGGACCATTTCCACATGTGTGCAAGTCAATGTAATTATGTTGGTTAGAGCGTGGTTTTGATGGTATTGTTCTAACTTCATTTTGATGATGATCTTGTGATATTTTAGACAACTCTCTGATGAAAGAGGATCATGGCATCTTCATTCTGTAAATGTAAAAACTGGGAGTCACAAGTGTGAGGCTATCTCAGTTACAGACCATACTTACCTACCAGCTCTTCTTCGTTCTGCCTTTCTGTATTAAACCCCATTGCTTTCCTTAACAACTAAAATATCTAGCCAGTCTTCTGCATCTAGCCAGCCAGACAGGGTTGAAGAGATTCAATGGATAGTGATTTATCAAGGCCACTGTATTTTTATTTATTTTTTATTTTTTTATTCTCTAGTTAGCATACCATGTAATCTTGGCTTCAGGAGTAGAACTCAGTGATTCATTTCTTATATATGACAACTGGTGCTCATCCTGAAAAGTTCCCTCCTTAATTTCCATCACCCATTTAACCCACCTCCATAAACCCTCAGGTCTATGTATTTAAAAGTCTCTTATGGTTTGCCTCTCTGTTTTTATCTTATTTTTCCTTCTCTTCCCCTATGTTCATCTGTTAAGTTTCTCAAGTTCTACATATGAGTGAAATCATGTGATATCTGTCTTTCTCTAACTTATTTCACTTACCATAATACCCTCCAGTTCCATCCATGTTGTTGCAAATGGCAAGATCTTATTATTTTTCATTGCCAAGTAGTATTCCATTGTGTGTGTGTATACACACACACACACACCACCCCACATCTTCTTAATCCATTCATCAGTTGATGGACATTTAGGCTCTTTCTATACTTTGGCTATTGTTGATAGAGCTGCTATAAACATGAGGGTTCATGTGCCTCTTCAGATCAGCACTTTTCTATCCTTTGGATAAATTCCTAGTAGTGTAATTTGATGGGTCATAAGGTAGTTGTATTTTTAATTTTTTGAGGAACCTTCACACTGATTTCTGGAGTGGCTGCACCAGTTTTGCACTCCCACCAAGAGTGCAAGAGGTTCCCCTTTCTCCACAGCCTCATCTGAGTTGTTAATTTTAGCCATTCTGAGAGGTGTGAAGTGGTCTATCATGTGGTTTTGATTTGTATTTACCTGATAAGCGATTTTGAGTATCTTCATGTGTCTGTTTAAGGCCACTGTATTCTTAAAGCACTCAGGACAAAGATATGCAGAATTTGTCATTAGAGCTGGACATACCTGGAGGTTGACAATCTCCTCATAAAACTCCAACCTTTCTGTGCTGATCTTGGGCAGTGTATTTTCCAGGTGGTTGTTCATGAACTAAAAAGAAAGTTAAATGCATGAGTTGAATTTGGGTGACTGGCATCATACTTGCCTTTAGATGCTTCCTGTACAGGGTGAACGTGCTTAAGCATGTAAACTCATTTGAAAGTGTACAAGGCATTCTCCAAGTCTAAAAAGGAGGAAATATAAATTAGCATGCTTGTATGTCCAATATAACTTAATTTTCAAATATATAGATAAAAACAGGGATATATATTTTCAGTTAGCTTTAGTCTTATCAGTTAGAGTTCAGAAGAAAATATGTACAAGACCTTTTTTTATACCTTAGGTTAGGTTATATTTTAATATTTTTTTTATTCGAGTTCGACTTTAAGTCAAAACAGCCTACTTTGGACCACAAAATATTTTCAGTTAATTTAGGCCTATCCGTGGTCAAATCTTGGCTAACCATCTTAATTCTTTGGTATTTGCGATATATCCTACATGAGAAATGGGGCTGACCAAAAAGAAAACCAAGCAATGAACCAAAAGCACAGAGGTGTCATTCAAAAGAGACTTTTGAGGAAAATTTTTAGGGTTGTAACTAGGTCTCCCAAGTTATTTGGAACTTGGTTATTTGGAACCAGTACTATATAACTTATCGCCAATGGAATAATTGTGCAATATGAAAACTTATATAAGTTTTCAGAAGCATTGCTGAAATTTTGGCCATGCTATGAACTATTTTATGCAAATAGTGAGTTAACTTTCCTATCACACAATGTTTATATCAGCCAGCAAACCCAAAGACCATTCAATATTGACAATTACATCAGAATGATTTATTAGGTAAGTGGCATGAAATTGACCCTCTCTTAAAATAAGAATTTCCAGTCATTCAGTATAGATCTTCTGTTAGTGAAAGCAGTACACATTTTTCATATGAAAAATTAAAATGGTGAATGTGAAAAGATTTAACAAATACTCAATATATTTTTATCTTAACACATTTAAAAATCTAGTAAAATTATTTTTCCATGTACTCAATTTCAATTTGCCTTTAAAAGAAACTCTAGGCTTTAAATAAATCAAATATGAGCTCATTTTTACAATGTAGTCAGCAATGATTTTAACTAAGGTTTTTGTTTAGAAAAAAATAATTGATGCTTCTTTTTAAATATATAATTTATGTTAAGTATTTAATCTCTCTGACCTCATTAGGTGTGTCTCATCATTAGATATAATGTTACTAAAGTAGTTGTAACTTTACAGCTTCTTTGATTAATGATGGTTTGGACTAAGGTTTCACTGGGTAGGATTAACTATGTTTAAAGATGGCAAGCTGCCATTATAACATTAATGCCAGAATTTAATAAGAACCAGAAAATAACTTCAAGGACTTTAATAATGTGAGGGCATGATCATATTCTGATTATTTTACTGTAGTGTCCTATTAAAAATAAGTTATTCTTTATGTTGTGATAAAGTTTTACTCCACACACACAGAATATCAACTATGTGCCAATCATGTGATTGTTTTCCATGCTCAAATAAGATAATATATGAGAAACATCTCCCTTATTTAGAAATCTCCTAGCCTTCTGTAATCTAGTGTTACTGATTTCCTAAGGCATGGATCTATCTCCCTAACTTCTGGCCTGTTTCTTTCACATTTCTTACATTAGCTGCCACCTCCATTGTCTAGACTGAACAGTTGACCAGATATGGCCCTGTAATGAAGGGTGGGAAGGTTGGAAAGCATGCATTAGAAGTGAATGTCCTATTTGTGGTACGGATTACTACACAGGAAGAGAAAAGTTTTGCAGGACTATACTGTTAAAACACTAGTCTGTTGAGGGAAAAATCTTTCTGTACTGAGGGTATATTGTAATGACTTCATTTCTGCAAAATACAGGTGCCCTTGATGCTCTTTACTGTGTTAAAACCTCCATGATTCCTATGTGTTTAGAACCAAGAGGGAAATGGACCTAACACAAATAAATGCCTGCTATTCTTTGCTCTCACATTCTTAAGTATACATGCTTGCAAAGAAAAGCTGAGACCTTGTAAAAACTATACACCATGACTACAAGATGTAAGAAGTAAAATACAGCAGAGGCAAAGGGAGACTAGATGCAAAAACTCCTGATGCAGACAAACCTCACCCCTTTAGCTCACAGTCTGGGCTTCCTGGTTGTGAAGGCAAAGAGGAGAAATAGGATTATGTGGTGGGTGATCTTCTGGTTGTAAGACACATGTCATCAGTTTTTCAGACACGAGCATTTTTCTTGTTTGCCGTAATAAGAATAACTTATTCCAGGGGATTGGTAGAAGAAGCCATAGCCACATAAGGAGTGATGTCCCCATGAATTTTTATAGAAAAGAAGAAAGTATTTCACTTATGTCATTGCATACACCAGCCTTTGGAGAACAGGGAGGGAATAATGTTAAAAGCAAGACATTTTTTTCTCCCAGGGGGGCAGGGAAAAGGGAGTTTGAAACTTCTGGTATATTTACTGTAGATAGATGCTTATTTTCTTTCGCCCCACTGACCTGTGGAGCAGTAGAAAGATGTAAAGATGTCTAGTAAAGGGTAGCATTGTTAGCAGTCGGAGGGGATAAATGGAATTTTTGTGGCAGGATGATATTTGCAAGACTGATCAGGCCGCTGGGAGGTTTTTAAATATGCCAGTTCCCTATAACAGGAAGATCAGTCTCTGTTTTAGACAGCATATCCAATTTAGTAAATTATTATTATTCCGTCAAAATTAATGTGAACAATTTTCTCTTTGAGGCTGCTTTTTCCATAGGTGATGTTTTCCAGATGGGCTTTGTGTAAAACTCTTAATGTTTTGTGTTTTCTTTCCTAGAGAAAGAGCCTTTTCTGACATGTCTTCATTTCTTTCTCTTTCCCTCATTGTAGGAAAGAGAGCCCCAAAGGCAAAGGAGAAGAACAAGAAAAAGAAGAGGAAGCTGATAGAAAGAGCCCAGGAGCAACACAGTGTCTTCCTAGCTACAGACAGAGCTCATCAGTAAAATAGGAGACATGTAGGTTAGATTTTGGGGGATTTTTGTTTTTGCAAAAGTGCACAAAGCTACTCTCCCCGCCTGGACACTGGTGTGTGGCGTTTATGCTGCCTTGACCAGTATTTGTTCCCGGTAATGTTGTGAAAGGAGGAGCCACGAGCGTGGTCTCTGTTATTTATGCTTCAATTTGCATCTGGAGACTGTGAAGGCAGGAGCTCACGGCCTGCATCGGTGGAAGAGGGAGTGGGTGTCCAGCATGTGCCTTGGCTCCACATGCACGGAGGGAACGTGGCACCATGGAGAGGCAACGGCCGTGAGGCCCCAGACCACCACTGGAGAACAGACTTGTGCATATTTATGGGAAAGAAGACACTCCGCAGGCAAAGTGCTATTTCACCTGTGACCTTGATTTCTCACGTTGTGTATTTGCAAGGATAAATGTATGTGGATATCTGCTTTTAGCTGGGGGTATGCTCCAGGGATTCCTGCTCAGTATCACATCAGCTCCAACATGTACATAATCTGTGGGGCCATCGATAAACCTCTTACTGTATATTTATGCCTTCTTTCCTGTAACAAGTCATACCTGATTAATATTATGTCACTTTGTTTCTAGATGTTCCTAACCATCGTCCAGTAAATGACTTCTAGTTGTGCGAATTGACGGATGTTTTGTTGCCCCTTGAAATGTAACTTTTCTTGGAGGGCTTATTTCTCGTTGTAAGAATAGGATAAGCTAGTTTGTACATAGGCTCAAATGACCAGTGTCAAAGAATCTGAATATCAGTAGAACTTCCCCACTCCAGCTCTCCTCCTACAGATAAAGCAGCACGTGTCAGGCAGAAACTAAAACTCCCTTTACGTCTAAGAGGTGATGACTTTATGAAACACAATTGAAAACGCAAGGAATTACATGCAGTCCCTTCTAGTACTCATCATGCAGTTTCAGAGGCTAGAGATATTTTCAAACTTTTGCTTCAAGCTTCAATATATATATATATTTATCTAAAACCATCCCTGACTTACCAGGACAGGGTACCTACCAATATTCTTGGGTCACTGTAGAAATTACCATTGTGAGACCATGCATAGAATTTGAGAAGAAAACAGTATGAATTCCTGTAACTGCTGCTCAGATCTTAACAGGTCTCCTTTGAGCCAGATCCGTATCCTCTCCAAGACAGAAGAACATGATGGCGACTTCCCTGGGGACTTTTGGAGCAGTTGTTTCAAAAACATCATCATATACTTGAGGAAATCAGCTCTCAGAGAGCTTTGAATTGGCTTCTTCTATAAAAGCATCATTATCTTCCTGGCTAATTCAGATGAAAATTAAAACAAAAAAAAATGGTACAGATGTTTAAGGAAAAAAAAGCAAGGTAAAGCATTTTTTCTCACCTTGCATTGGCAAAACTACCTCTTCAGCATTTTTGTTTTGAGTCAAAAGCATCTTACCAGTGAGTATCAATGTCCTATACATCATTATGAGAATATTGTTGCTATGAGATAAGCCATATATGAATGTTGTACACAACTTTAGGGTTTGCATTTAATCCTAAAGTGCTCACCTCGTTTCATGTCTATTTACACTATATTCCTATTTACTAAGTGGGGAAGGGGCTCCTTTATATAGTGCTTCATCGTTAATAAGTCAATATCTGTTCTGTTTCTGAGATGTTCTTTTCATGCATTAAAAATCTTCAAAATTATTGTTTGTGGAAGTTTTCTTTAGAGGTACATTTAGAGCAAAAAGAAATACTTTAATGGAGTGAATGGAGTGGTTAGGCAGTGTGGCTCTAAAATCTCTACTCCTGAGTTCTAATCTAGACTCTGAGAGTAGCCTGGGGCAAATTATCTCTCCAGGTCTCTGTTCCTCATCTGTGAAATAGAGGTAACAGTAGTATCTACCTGTAGGCCTATGTTTTGAGGATTAAATTAGGTAAAATGTGTAAAGTATGGTCAGCACAGGGTATATACTAAGTGCTATCCAAGTTACCTGTTATTAATTGCCTCTTCTTGGCTAATTATTTCAAAAACACTCATTTCTCTCTATATTTTTGAAAATTTCAGTTCCTTTCTATCTATTGCTTGATGCCTAGGCATCATTTGCCCCAATTTTTATTCTTTTTTTTTAATTTTTTATAAAAAAATTTTTTTAAACATTTATTATTGAGAGACAGAGACAGACCGTGAGCAGGGGAGGGGCAAATCCAAAGCAGGCTCCAGGCTCTGAGCTGTCAGCACAGAGCCGGATGTGGGGCTCGAACTCACAAACCACAAGATCATGACCTGAGCTGATGTCAGATGCTTAACTGACTGAGCCACCCAGGCATCCCTGCCCCAATTTTTATTCTTATGGGAATTGATTTACAGCTGATATATAATCTTCCAATTGTAAATAAAAGACTCTTACTACAGTATCATTTATAGCTTTCTGGGAATACAAAGAAAATCTCGTGGTTTTCTATAAGTAGCTTTACCATTCCTATATTTATATGATGTATATAAATATAGACCATATGAAACTGGTTCCCCCCTCCAATATTTTCATGGAGCTTAGCATCTGTAAAAGTAAATGATGGAATCACAACTTTGTCAATTAAGTTTAGGTAGGGAAAATGGGTGAAGGGAGTCAAAAGGTAGAAAGTTACACAACAAATATGTCATTGGGAAGGCAATGTATAACATGGCGACTATAGTTACTAATGCTATTGCATATTTGAAAGTTTCTAAGAGAATCTTAAGTGTTCTTATTACAGAAGCTTGACAGACAAACACTTAGGAAAAGCCATTTTTATGAATGTCTTTGTTCTTTTTCAAGATGCTAATACCAATAATTGTATGCATGGAATTTTCATGTTTTGCTAGAAACATGTGGAGAAAAGATAGCACTTAGCCTCAAGTGTGTGACTCCTATAAAGGTCATGTGTGATTCCTCCTCCAGCTTCATATTTTTTTCTTTAAAGGAGGGCTGTGAAGAGAAAGAAAAGGGCATCATCTGTTCATGTTAGAGAAGTTTGTGCATAGTAGATATTACTTGATAATATCATTAGACAAGGTAGAATTAGTAACCCTGTGAATGTATATCTTGACCAATCTCATCATCTTCCCTCTTCTTTCAAAAGGAATAACTATTTCACTTATGCATCTGACCCCCTTCCTGTTACTTTGGGGGATCTTCAGTATCCACTTCTAGAATTTCTTCAGCCCTTCCTCTTCTCAAGTCACCATTTCATCAAAGTCTTCACGGTCCACATTTCTGAAAACGTTTGTTCATTAATGGCTTGTTCCCTTCTCGGCGATTTCTTCCCACACCACCACACTATCATTGTTCTGACAAAGGGAGCAGTGATGTTCCCCTTGCTAAACACAAGGAGGACATTTGCCTTGATCTTTTTGTATGTGTCCTGTCTGCTCTTTCCACCAAGTTTAACTTTGTTGTGCCCTTTTCTCTAGGAATTTCATTTCTCATTTGGCTTCTATGACAATCTTAACCAGGGCATTGTACTTCTTCTTAGTCTTTTCAAGTTCTTTCTTGGCCTAAATTAAAAACACTGAAGTTTCATAGGTGAACTTACTGTTTAATCTTTTACTCATTTCCTCATTTTGCTTGGGAAATATGATCTTATGGCTTCACATACCATCTGTATGCTCTTGGTTTCCAAAACACATATTGGTCTCCAGGTCTTCGTTAACAATTTCCAATCCTCAAATAAAGATATCGACTAGGGAGCCCACACTGCCCTCAAGCTCAGTGTATCTAAAACAATTTGTTACTACCTCAGTCAGGCTCCAGTCAAGGAAATAAACTAGTCAACATATTTCAAACAGGGAGTTTAACAGTGATAATTGGTTATACAGGTAATAAAGGAGGTGGGAAGCTGAAGTGGGAATGACAAGACTACCCAAAGATTAATAATAGGAGGAAGCCACTATTACCCCTAGGCCAACCTCTTCCTGATAACAGGAAGAGATTGAGTTTCCAGAATCTAGAAGGCAAGGCTACCCAGCTCAAGCTAGAACTACAGCTGAAGCTAGAGCTGCGAACACGGAAAAAGATGGAATGAAAGAAAGCTTATCTGGTAGGAGGAAGCTAAAATGTAAATCTGGTCAACCTGAGAAATGCTGCCAGAGGCAAACAGAGGACAAAACACCCTGGATTCTCCTAACCTTCATATCTCCAGTCTTTTACCCACACCTGCCATTGCCCAAAGCTATCTGGAAACTAGGGAGCCTGAGTAATGTAGTTCTCTGTGACACTGAGTGCAACAGAAGGACATAGACCCAGGAGCAATGAGCAAATGGTCAACATAATCACTGACATCTGCCCCCAAAACAATTCCTCTTCCTGCCGTCCCCATTTAGTAGTTAATAAAACCTTTAACTACATAGTTGGTTACATGAACACTCTTGTATTCATCATTTACTCCCATTGTTTCCTACATCTAATCAGTTCTATATTCTAGTGAGCCTACCTCAGAAATCTCTCTTGAATTTCTCCCCATGTCTTTGCTTTCTTTGTGCTATGGCTGTGCTAAGTTCTCTTTGTATCTCTTGTAGACTGTTTGTTATCCTAAATATTCTTACCTCCAGCTTCACTCCAGGTATTCATTTGTATTTCTACTACTTCTTTTTCTGTTAATATATTGGTGGGTTTTATAGAATAAAATCTTGAATTTTTTATATGAAACACAGTAACCTTCTAACTTCCTCTTTACCCACTTATCTTGTAGGGATCATGAAAAGACTGAATGCATTGGGATTATCATTATTATAAAATCTTCAAGGGTTTCTTTCAGGTAAACTCAGACATGCATACCATAATGGTTGATACCCTTGAATCATGAAGGCAGAGATGTAAGGGCAACTATGACTTTAAAAGTAGATGGTGGGCCACCTGGGTGGCTCAGTTGGTTAGGTGTTCAACTGAGGCTCAGGTCATGATCTTGAGGTCCAGTCTATGGGCTTAAGCCCCACATTAGGCTCTGTGCTGACAGCTCAGAGCTTGGAGCCTCCTTTGGGTTCTGTGTCTTCCTGTCTCTCTGTCCCTTCCCTGCTTGCTTGCATGCTTGTTCTCTCTCAAAATAATAAGTAAACACTAAAAAAACCCCTTAAAAGTAGATGGTGAACACACAAAATCTGAGAGGTCAGTCTGAAAACTGTGTCCAAGATTTAGACAATTCCCATATTAATCTAAGACAAATCACTACAATAAACTGCCATGTGCCACCTCCCCCAGCTTCAGAAGACAGTGATTGGTGAACTAAACACAAGCCTTAGAAACCTTCCCAACAAAGGTGTTCCAAGGAAACATTGCTAAGAGATTGAAGTTGCCAAGGGAATTATCCTCTCTTTTGGATTCCCAGGTCCACTTAATGCCTGAGATGGTGATAACTGTCTTCTCTCAGAAACACTCTCTGGAGTATTCCACGAAATAGTTTTCAAATATTTCCACTAAGACACCCTTAAAGACAGGAAAATAAAGTTGTAAGTCTGGGATTAGAACCTTTATTAGCAGACTAACTCCTCCTCAGGTTTTTAACCTCAGTCTCTGCGACAGCATGCTCTCCATGTGCACATCCAACATTTATTTGATTCTCTTCTGACTTTGTTTCTTCCCATTGCTAATTTAGTTATAAGACTCTGTCACAAGGTCTGTTTTTGAGAAAAGGGGTTAGCAAACTTTTTCCATGAAGGCCCTGAGAGTAAACAGTGGGTTTTATAGGACAAGTGGTCTTGGTCACAGCAACTCAGCCATGCGACTGTGGTACAAAAGCAACCCTAGACAGTATGTAAACAAGTGGGTGTGACTATATTGCAATAAAAATTTATTTACAGACACAAATATGGATTTCATAGTTTCATAACATAGTATTCTTTTGATTTTTTTTCAACCATTTAATACATGTACAATTGCGGGGCGCCTGGGTGGCGGAGTCGGTTAAGCGTCCGACTTCAGCCAGGTCACAATCTCGCGGTCCGTGAGTTCGAGCCCCGCGAGTTCGAGCCCCGCGTCAGGCTCTGGGCTGATGGCTCAGAGCCTGGAGCCTGTTTCCGATTCTGTGTCTCCCTCTCTCTCTGCCCCTCCCCCGTTCATGCTCTGTCTCTCTCTGTCCCAAAAATAAATAAACGTTGAAAAAAAAAATTAAAAAAAAATACATGTACAGTTGTTGGTTTGACAACCACACAAAAACAGGTGGCAGTCTGGATATAGCATAAAACCTGTGGGTCAGTGAACTATCCTTGCAAATTCTGTGAAAGGCTACCTCTAATTCTGCCTCTGAAGGAGTCCATTAAATGTACTGAAGGCCTATGCCATTTAAAACCACCTTGTATGTGGCCAAGTCTCAAAGTTCTATTTTCACTCTTGATTATCTAACTCTAATTCTAGTTTTCTCTCTTTATTTGCCGTAGGATATCATATGTACTTTGGGCCCAAACCTAAAGTGAAATAGTAAAAACTCAAAAATCAAATTTTTTTCTGCCTAAGTTTTCTCCTATTTAACTTTTTCATTGGTATAAATAGCACTACTATCTTCTAGTGTACCTAAGCCCCTGCATCCTGATGGGACAATCTTGTACTTCCTCTTTATTCCATCTTCAACATCAAGAGATCTTCCTTATTTTTCTGTAATGTGCGTCTGTGGTGTACTCTTTGTTTTAATCTATGTGAAATAAAGCACTGGACTAATTTTAAATGCAACCAAGAAAACTCTTTTTAAAAATGATTATTTGTTTATACTTACTGGCATCTTTATTTCTGGGATCCATAACTCCTTAATTGTGTTGCCCATTATCTTAGTTTTTCTTTCCATTGGAGTGTGCCTTCCATTTCCTGCCTTAGCCTATGAAAATTGAGTGTGCAATGAGTGCCTTCTAAGAAAAAACTTGGTAGGCAATGATTGCAGTGCCCCTGCCCTCCAGCTTGTTCATTTGGAATGGAAGATGATTTTTAGACTAATATTGTATATCTTCTTGAGCTCCTCTACTATGGAGACCACAGAATAGGCTATGTGGTAATGGAAGGAGTGTCAAGAAAGGCATCTCTGGGAACTTTGGCATGAGGTCTGGATGCTGAGTATATGAAGATATAAAAAGGATATAAAAATGGAAAAAAGTAGCTCTGACACTGGAACCAGCCAGGACAAAGGCCCTAAGGTGCAAACAGGACAGCAAGGACCAAAGTACAGACAAAAGGGAGGAGTTTTTAGAGTATAGTCAGGAGGAGCATGGAACCAATATAAAGTCAGGAATATTCAAAGGATGGGTCATGAAAGCTATGGCAAAAGCTTTAGTCTAGGTGCTTGGAAAACCACTGGAGGATTTAAGCAGGGGAGTGATATGATTTGGTTCCTTTACCCTATTCACTAGGGGTGCTGTGTGGAAGGTGGGTTTTCAGAGTTAAAGCAGAGAGACAAATTAGCAGGTTATTTCAGTAATCAGATGAGAATATGACTTGGGCTGGTGGATGGCAGTAAAAAAGGGGAGAAATGGTTATATTCAGGACATAGTTTGGCAGAAGAGCCCACACACTTGCCAATGAGTTGGACGTAGTCAGTAGTCATGGAAGAAAAAAAAAATGGAACTGAATTATGTCCCCTAGGTTTCTTGCCTTATGCAATAGTATATATCAGGAAGGTGAGGAAAATTGGGGAATACGTAAATCTATTTTTCATAGGATAAGTTTGAGATGCCTGTTTGATATTTATATGTTTGATATCTCTAAATCTGGATTTTAGGCAAAAGTTGAGATCTGGAGACATATCCAGTGGGGTATATCAGTGTATAAATGGCACTGAGCACCAAGGATGCACATGGGCTGATGCAGAGAGAGAATGTAGAAGGAGAAGAGACTTAAAAGCAGTGGATCCTTAGATATCAACCAGAGAAGGAGACACCAGTAAAGGGACTTGAAAAGGTGTCCTGGGAGAAAAACTAGGAGCAGGTAGTTGCTAACCGTGACAAAGAACTTGGATTTAAAGTTTACATAGTTTCCTTCCCCCTCATGTTAGAATAAAAATCTAAGAGAAGTGAAGGACAATTAGGAAAAATTTGTAATAATTGAGGAGTTTGGTCTTCTCAAATTGTTTTCCTCATTGTACACTCCAAGAGTGAAACTAACCAATACCTTATAATCTCCTTGAACATGTTTTCAATGTAGAAAGACTTTAAATAAGTCAATGCTCAAAAATCTTTGGAAACTACTCTTTACACAAATGTGATAATGATACTTAATTTCAGGTTACTATATCACCTACCAATTTCATCTACATTTATGATGAAATAATTATCTCAATGACCTAAGAAAGAATTTCCCTTTATTTCTTTCAAATTTAATAAACTATATCAAGTGAACAACAAGCATTTTGTGAATTATAGGTCCTTGGGTTTGTAATTTTCAACAATGAAGATTTTTTTAAAGTTGTAATTATTGAGGTACTTTTATAACAGCCCTCTGATGTAGGACCATACATGTTTGAACAGAGTTAAGTATTACACACACCTACATAATCATGGTATTTAACTGGAAAGCAAGAGAAGTGTTAAAGTACTTTTTTTCAGTGTTTACTATGTAAAAGAGAATAACTAAAGTTCTAACTACTTTCATTACATTTTGAAATTAAATAAATATATTTTTAATCTTCTTTCCCATCACACATGCTTCTTTCAAATTTATTCTTTCCTATATATACTACCTGGAAAAACTAAATTTGACAGAAACACTGATTGCATACTCATAACCAGTTCTCTCCTTTCTGACCAATCATAAGCATCCCATTTCTCAGTATTCTTATAGCTGGGTGAAGCCTTATGATTGATTTTAACCAATGGAATTTTGGCTTAAAATTATGTGTATCACTTCAGAGCTAGGGCATTTAAGAGCATATATCTGTTCTGTCTCTTTTGGCTGTCCATAAAGGTAGACCCACAAGATGAAAGCACCCTATATCTCTGAGTCACTGCATGGAAAACAGTTTCCTTCCGTGGTTGCCAAGCCTTAATCATACTTTGCATGAATAAGAAATAAACCTTTACTGTATTAACTACTGAGATTCTGGGGTTATTTGTTACCTTACATGGCCTGGCATTACTCTATAGTGCAGTTTCCCAGTTTACTTTTTCTTGGGATTAAGAAACTATCAGGGTGCTGAGTGGCTCAGTTGATTAAGCATCTGGCTCTTGATTTTGGCTCGGGTCATGATCTCACAGTCATGGGATTGAGCCCTGCATCAGGCTCTGTGCTAATTGGAGCACAGAGCCTGCTTGGGATTTTCTCTCTCTCTCTCTCTCTCTCTCTCTGCCCCTTCCCCTCCTGTTCTCTCTGTTTCTGTCTCTTTCTCAATAAATAAACATTAAAAAATACCTATCTTACTTATTAGTTGAAACCTGATCAGTAGATCTATAAACGCAAAAAAGTCAAAAGGATATTTGACCAAAATAATTGACTTGCTTAGGTTTAGAATTAGAACAATGACATATACTTTTAGTGAAGTGTCCCATTTTGATGGCAGAGATTGACTACCATTCTGATGGTAGTACAATAATTTGTTGTCAAACTTTTCCAAGGATTCACATAATATTATTAGATAGTCAAGGTAGCACGTAATCTCTATGGGTTTTTTTCCACACACCTACCCTATGCCACAAGACTAGGCAATCTATAAAATGCTATTAGTGGATGGTCAACGAGATGGTGAAATAGGAGTCTTCTTAATTCTCCTCCTCCCACAGACACACTGAGTGTACAGCTAAAGAATAATGACCTCTGAAAGAGATCTAGAAACTAGCTGAGTGACTCCCACACATTGGGCAAATGAGGAAATATCCACACTGGAATGGGTAGGGAAGACTAAGACAGACATTCACCACAAACCCCATTCCCATGATAGCACCATAAAACCAAGAGGGAACTCCAAACTCCCAGTGTCTCCATGAGAAGGGAAGGGTTTTGACCCATATATAGCACCCCAACATTTGTTTTTGGAGAGGAAGAGAGAGAGAGAGAGAGAGAGAGAGAGAGAGAGCGAGCACAAGCAGTGGAGAGTCAGAAGGAGAGGGAGGAGAGAATCCTAAACAGGTCCCCCACTCAGTGCAGAACCTGATGCAGGGCTTGATTCAATGACTGTGAGATCATGACCTGGGCTGAAATCAAAAGTCAGATGCTCAGCTGACTAAGCCACACAGGCACCCTTATAGCACTCCAACTTTTAAGACTCCTGTTGAGGAACAGGACCTCTAAACACTTATCTCTGAAAGCCGGTGAGGCTTGTGTCCAATTGTTAACTGTTGTGAACACTCACTGTGGCTATGTCCCTATGGTTCAGTGCAGAGGGAACAGGCAAAATTGCTCATCTCCCAGTGTTTCCCTGAAAGAAGTCCATCTATATACATTAAAAGCTGCTATCTGAGTGCTAAGCTTCTAATTTAGCACACATCTAGGGGCTATCTGTAATCCTCCCTGGAGACCACAGGAACCACGACACCTCCCTTGCCATCTTTTTGTAGCCAGCTACAAGTCAGCAGTATTTTCCTGGAAGGAGCCTGTACACATGTCTGCACCTCAGGTTTTGTGCTGTCACCTGAGGGACAGGTCCCTGGATTGCCTGGATCTGATAGCCAATGGGACTTCCATTCATAAATCCCACAGAACTGTAGCAAACAAAAAAGAAGTTCCCAATTGGCTATTCTCTCAGGGCTCAGTGCAGAGGAAACAGGCAAAAATGCCCATCTCAGTCTTTCCCAAAAAAGTGTTTATCTACATACTTTAAAAGCTCTGCCTAATGGTCAGGCTTCTAATTTAGCATGCATTTAGGGGCTGGCAACAATCCTTCCTGGAGATGAGAGAAACTAGTGGACACTTTATCTGCCTTCTCCCTCTAGCCCACTCCAAGTCATCAGTATCTCCTTGGAGTATATACATGTCTGGGACCACAGTTCTCATGACTGCTGCATGAAAGACAAGCCTCCAGGTCTCTGGACACTGATAGCAAATGGAGCTTGCACATGTGACCCCACAGAAATGTAGCACACAGAAGCAGCTCTTAATGGGTACAGAAGCAATCCCTTCTCCTACCATGGCTATAACTCCCAGCACAGAGAGATGAAGCAAAATGGTCATCTCCCAGTTTCTTCCTAGAAACTACATACTTTCCCAGCTTCTGCCTGAGGGTCCAGCTTCTAATGAACCTGCATTTAGATGATGAATATGATTCTCCCCTTTGGACACTGATGGGCCTTGGCATACTTTCAACTTCTGGGAGAGACTAAGAACAAAGAAGCCAACTAGGACAATCACAAATGTTTGAGAGATAATCAAGAGCTTGGGCTGGGATAATTGACAAAGTTCATCTCCTAGAGAAGACTTTTCTGTGAAAACTGGGAGAGATGGCTATTTTATCTAATGTGCAGAAGCCAACACAAAAAGTCAAGGAAAATAAAGAAACAGAGGACTATGTTCCAAAAAAAAAAGAGTAAGATAACTTTCCAGAAGCAGATTTGAAAAAATAATTTTAAGTTTATTCACTTTGAGAGAGAGAGAGAGAGAGAGAGAGAGAGAGAGCGAGCGTGAGCAGGGGAGGGGCAGAGAGGGAGACACAGAATCCAAAGCAGTCTCCAGGTCTGAGCTGTCAGCACAGAGCCTGATGTGGGGCTCAAAGTCACAAACCATGAGATCATAACCTGAGCTGAAGTCAGATGCTTAACTGACTGAGCCACCCAGGCGCCCCTCCAGAAGCAGATTTTTATAAAATGGAGACAAGTGGTTTACCTGATAGTTCAAAATAATAGTATAAAGATATTCACTGAGGAGAGGAGTGCAATGAATGAACAAAGTGAGAAATTTCAACCAGTGGGAAATATCAAAACATACCAATCAAATCAAAGAGCTGAAAAATGCAAGAGTTGAACTAAAAAAATTCAATAGTGGGGTTTAACAGGAGACTAGATCAAACAGAAGAAAGGGTCAGCAAACTTAAAGACAGGGCAATGGAATTTATCTAATCAGAGGAACAAAAAGGAAAAAAGAAGAATGAAAAAGCTTAAGAGACTTATAGGACACCACCAAGTGTACCATTATATGCATTATAGGGTTCTTAGAAGGAGAAGAGAGAAAGAAAGGGCAAAATGCATATTCAAAGAAATAATGGCTGAAAACTTCCATAACATGGAGAAAGAAATATACATCTAGACCCAAAAAGCCCATAGAGAACCAAATAGGATGGATTTAAAGAGACCCATACTAAGAAACATTATAATTAAATTGTCAAAGGTTATAGATAAGGAAAGAATCCTAAAAGCAGTAAGAGAAAAGCAACACATTATGTACAAGGGAACCACCATAAGACTATGAGCAAATTTTCAGCAAAAACTTTGTAGGCCAGAAGGAAGAAAGATGATACATTCAAAGTACTGAAAGAAAAAAAAAAAAACACCCTACCAATAAAAATACAAAGTTGGCTAGAAAAGAATTGAAGAAGAGAGAAAGCAGAAAAGGAAACTAGAGGCCAATATTTCTGATGAACACAGATGCAAACATTTTCAACAAAATACTAGCAAACTGAGTTCAACAGTACATTAACAAGATCATGAACCATGATCAAGTAGGATTTATTTTAGGGATGTAACATTTGCAAATCAATGTGGTACATCACATTATCAAAATGAAAAATATAATCTCAATAAATGCAAAAAAGCCAAAAAAATACAACATCCTTTATAAATAAAAGCTCTGGGTAGAAGAAATGTACCTAATTTAATAAAGGCCATATATGACAAATCCACAGCTAATATTCAACAGTGAAATGCTGAAAGATTTTCTTTTAAGATCAAGAATAAGATAAAGATGTCTACTCTCCTAATTTTACTCAACGTAGTATTGGAAGTCCTGGCCAGAACATTTAGGCAAGAAAAAAAAAAGACATCCAAGTCAGAAAGGAAGAAATAAAATGGTCTCCATTTGCAGATGGCATGATGTTATATATAGAAAACCTAAAGAGTCCACCATAAAAACCCTGTCTTACCTAATAGACAAATTCAGTAAAGTTGCAGGATAAAGATCAATATGCAAAAATGAACTGTGTTTCTATACACTAACAATTAAAAATAAGAAACAGAAATGAAGAAAATAATCTCATTTATAGTAGATCAAAAAGAATGAAATACTGAGGTATAAATTTAACCACAGAGGTAAATGATCTGTACACCTCTGGGTATTGATGGAAAGAAATTGAAGAAGACACAAATAAATGGAAAGATTTCTCATGTTCATGAATTTGAAACATTAATAATGTTAAAATGTCCAGACTACCAAAGTTCTCTGCAGATTCAATGCAATCTCTATCAAAATTCCAATGATATTTTAAATAAATAGAACAAACAATCCTAACATTTATAAGGAACCACAAAAGACACCAAATAGCCAAAGCAATCTTGAGAAAAAAGAACAATGCTGGGGGCATTACACTTCCTGGTTTCAAACTATATTACAAAACTGTAGTAATTAAAACAGTATGAAGTTGGCATTAAAAAAAAGACACTTAAACCAATGGAACAGAATAGAGAGCCCAGAAATTATCCTATGCATTTATAGGGAATTAATTTACAACAAAAGAGCCAAGAATATACAATGGGGAAATTGTCTTTTCAATAAACGGTGCTGAGAAACTGGATTGCCACGTTAGAAAGAAACTGAAACCCCATCTTATGTCATATATCAAAAAATATCTGAAAATGGATTCAAGACTTAAATGTAAGCTCTGGGACTGCTAAACTCCTAGAAGAAAACATATGCGGTAAGCTTCTCAACATTGGTCTAGGAAGTAATTGGATATTTGACACCAAAAGCAAAGGTAACAAAAACAAAAACAAACCAGTAGGACTACATCAAGCTAAAAGCTTTTGCTCAGTAAAGGAAATCATCAACAGAATTAAAAAGAAATCTATGGGATAGGAAAATATTTTCAAAACACATATCAAATAAGGGATTAATATCGCAAATATATTAGAAATACGTACAACTCAATAGCAAAAACAAATAACCCAATTAAAAAATGAATAAAGGACCTCAACAGACATTTTTTCCGAAGATGATATTCAGATGGCCGAGAGGTACATGAGAAGTTGCTCAATAAAACTAATATAAGAAAAATGCATATGAAAACCACAAGAGATGTCACCTCACACCTGTTAGAATTGCTATCATTTTAAAACTAACAAACTAGAGATAAATTCTAGGGAAGATGTGGAAAAAAGGAAACCTCTGTGCACTGCTGATAGGAGTGTAAATTGGTTCAGCCACTATGGAAAACTGTGTATGGAGGCTCCTCAAAAGTTAAAAATAGAACAATCATGTGATACAACAATGTTACTTCTGGGTATATATTTGAAATGAAACAAAATCACTACTGAAGGAGGTATCTTCACCCCCATGTTCATGGCATTATTTACAGTAGCCATGACATGGAAACAACCTAACTGTCCAATGAGGGATGAATTAATAAAATGTGTGTATGGGGTCGCCTGGGTGGCTCAGTCAGTTAAGTGTCTGACTCTGGCTCGGGTCATGATCTCACAGTTTAGGAGTTTGAGCACTGCTTGGGGCTCCATGCTGACAGCTCAGAGTCTGGAGCCTGTTGCAGATTCTGTGTCTCCTCTTTCTCTGCTCCTCCCCTGCTTGTGCTCTGTCTCTCTCTCTCTCTCAGAAATAAATAAACATTAAAAAAGAAAAAAGAAAATGTGTGTGTACGAATTTTTAATCACAAAGGAGAAAGAAATCCTGTCATTTGACTACATGGCTGGAACTTAAGGACATTACTGTAAGTAAAATAAATCAGAAAAGACAAATATTTGCAATCTCAGTGATATGTGGAACCTAAAAAAACCCTGAACTCCTGGAAACAGAGAATGGGCTGGTAGTTGCCAGGGGCAGGATCTGGGGGAGGGACAGGGGAAATGAATGAAGGTGGTCAAAAGGAACAAAATTCCAGTTATAAAATAAGTTCTGGGGATATAATATACAGCATGATGACTGACTATAGTTAACAATACTGTACTGTATATTTATAAGTTGTTATAAGAGATCTTAAAAGTTCTCATCACAAGAAAGAAATTTGTAACTACAAGGAGATGGACATTAACTAAATTTATTGTAGTAGTCATTTCACAATATAGACACATAGCTGTTACATTGTACACCTTGAGCTGATATAATCTGTCAATTATAATGCAATAAAACTAGAAAGAACAAAAATAAATGTTGAATAATCAAGAAGTTAATCCCAAGACTTTAATCCCCAGACTTTAAAAATCTGTCACACTCATTTTAATTATTCCAAAACGTAACATCTTCATAATCTCCATTAAAATGGTTCTTATTACTCCTCCCAATTCCCCCAAAAGCCCACGATGACATATCACCTCACTCGTCTTAGGATGGCCATTATAAAAAAGACACAAGATAGCAAATGCTGGCAAGAGTGGGGAGAAAGAGAACACCTGTGCATTGTCTGTGGGAATGTACACTTGTAAAGCTCAATGTAAAACTATATTGAGCTTCCTTGATGAGTTAAAAAGAGATCCACCATATGATACAGAAATCTCACTTCTGGGTACATATCTGAAGGAAACAAAATTATTCTCTTGAAGAGGTATCTGTACTCCCATGTTCATTACAGCATTATTCACAATTGCCAAGCTGTGGAAACAACCTAGGTGTCCATCAACATGGACATGATGAAAGGATCAAGAAGATGCGATATCCATATAAAATGAAATGCTGTTCAGCCTTACAAAAGAATAAATCCTATCATGTGTGACAACATGGACAACAGGGAATTATGCTAAGTAAAATAAACTCGGGCAGAAAAAGACAAATACTGCATATTATCACTTATATGTGGACACACAAAAAAATTAAACTCATAAAAACAGAGTAGAAAAGTAGTTGCCAGGGGTATGGAAAATAGGGAGTGGTTAGTAAAAGGCTACACATTTTCAGTCATGAGATGAGGAACTAATGTATATCATGGTGTTTATATTAATAACACTGTATCATATAGTTGAAATTTGCTAAGAGAGTAGAACTTAAATTTCCTCACCAAAAAAAGGGAGGGCATTAGATATGTGAGGTGATGAATTTGCTAATTAACTCTATGAGGGAAACCCATTCATAACATGTATGTATATCAAATCCTCATGTTGTACACTCTAAATATCTTAAAATTTTGTCAATTACGCTTCAATAAAGCTAAAAACTGCTGTTAATGATAGCTTATATTTATCCTTTGTTAATGAGGTTAATCTTTGACTGCCATAGCATATCACATTACTGACCACTCAGCCCACAAAAGACATCTTCATCCAAATCCCATTTATTATGGACTGAATTATGTCCTCCTAAAATCTATATGTTGAAGCCATAACCAACAATATGACTGTGTTTGGAGGTAATTAAGGTTAAACCAGGTCATAAGGATGGGGCCCCAATCCAGTTAGACTGGTGTCCTTATAGGAAAAAGAAGAGACAACAGAAGCGTGCATGCAGAGAGAGGCCATGGGAGGATACAGTAAGAAGACAGCCATCTCCAAACCAAAGAGAGTTGCTTCAAGAGAAACCAAACCTCCTGACACCTTGATCTTGGAATTCCAGCCATCTGAACCATGAGAAATAAATTTCTGTTGTTAAACATATAGTCTATGGTATTTTGTTACACAGCTGTAGAAGACTAATACACCATTCTTCACCAGGTTGCCCTTGGCATCATCTCCTCCATGTAACCTTATCTAAGTCATCACTGATACCCTCCTTCTCTGAATTTCTACAGTAAATGTAACTCAGGACTTAATATCACTTTTAAATAAAAGGCTATAACTTTGTTTTTCAATAAGCTAATTATTTTTACCTCACTAACTGGTTGTAAATCCCTTGAGATGAGAATCCATGGTCTATATCCCATCTTTTTATTCCTCAAAATTTCACGTATCATAGCTATTCAGTAAAGGATTCTGTTAATGGCCCGGTATTTTCTTTCCGATTTTTAATTATTAAAATTTGAATCAGCCCAAAATCCCAAGAAGAAAGTTTTTAGAACAGACGGGCGAATTTTTACATTATTTGTATAATTTTTCAGTTACATTAAATTTATCTTAAAGATGTGATTGTTATACTATAAAGTACTTCCTATCATGTATCTAAGATAATTGTGTGTCTGTGATTTTGCTCAATGTTTACAAGGGGAACAGGGCAATTTATCTGTTTTAATTAACTCATAGTTTATCAGATTAGTTCTCAATTCAATGTAATTTGCAAAGTGACACTTGGTCAAAGTTTTAATTAGGGAAGTAAAACATCTGTTTTAAGTGTGACACCTTTATTTTTTGATGAACTAAGTGACTTGGGATGAATAGCTATGGGTTTCTTTTACAACAAAGAGCAAAAGTGGACTCATCCATCTTCAATCAGGAGCTATACTCAGAATTATACTGTAATAGTTTGAACTCTTTTATACACATATTCATTTAGAAAAAGAACAGGACTCTGTATGTATATGTTTCTCTGTCCCTGTTTGTGTCTTTATGTGTTTCTCTCTGCCTTTTTCCTCTCTTCTCTCTGATCCTACTCCCGACAGCTTTGTCCTGTTGGTCTGTGTCTGTCCCTGAAAACACAAATCATTTTCTCTTGGATATGCAGGCAAAATACTCCTGAAAGTTCTTGGTGTTCTCTAGTTTGTTCTGAAATTACATTATTAAGAGCTTACTGAGCAAAACTCAACATTGATCAAATGGAAAAAGGAAGCACCACTAAGTTACAGCTCCAAGCAAAACCACTTTATGAGTGTGTGGCTGGACTGCACGTTAATGACACCAGTGCCCAGGTGGCCAAATTTATGTCCACCCTCTTGATCTGATAATACAGAGCAGAGGATGAATTGGTAATGAACCAGGCTGAAAACAGATGGTGACTCCATGTGTGTTTGCTGCTGAAAACCTACAAAGGGGAAACATTAAATATGTGTCTTTAGATTTAAATTAGTGCATTTCAAAAACACAGGCTGTTGAGCTTTTGAAAACAGGCTGGCTGAATGTGTTTCATCTTATAGTTTTGAACTCTGATGCATTTTGTGGAATAGCAACAGGCAAAACGAATGGTATGTTAGTTACCCTTTCTTTAGCTTCTCAATATCAACGGCGCTCCACTGTAATTAGGTGCTTTGTGCAGTTCTCTGTCATTAAATTTGCTACACCCTAATTAGGAAAGTTAGAAAATTCAAAAGACCACCATCTAAAAATTGGCACCAATTATTAAATATATTTTCTCAGATTATATGATTTATTTTTACTCCACAATACTGATTGAGTTTAGTACTGACATGATTTGTTTTAAAACATTTTCTTGATATACAAACAGTATAAATGTATAAAATAAAAAATGTATCAAAACATAGAACATTCTACTGGCTGTATAGACACTTGGGCTGTACTGAGATATTTATTTGGGTCTGAATCTATCCAGAAATGATCATTTCTTTGATTTGCATTTTAAGACAAGTAAAGCTGGTTCTTCAATGCCAACCCAAACACATCCCAGAATAATTTGAGGAAAAGCTACCACAAACTCACCCTATGATTCTGTGAGGGCCTTGGATGATTTAATATAAAACTACATAAAAATGAGTATAGTTGAAGGTTGGGTAAAGTTTATAACAAGTCCAGAATTTGGCCTGGACTCTGTAGACAATGGAGTTACAGGAAATGGGAGCCCAGATAAAAGAGGGATAAGAGTGGTTTACTCCCCACCTCACATCTCACATCTGCTCTGCATAAATCTCTGGGCTATTATTACCTGAGCAATTTCTTCTGTGTTCTTCCAGGTAAAACTCAAACTGTCCAAGTTCAAGGTGGATTTGATTTAGATCTTGGACATGCCTGAGTTTACCCAAAGTGGCAGAATTTTTGAGTGGAGCCAATTTTATACTACTGTGTGAATTTACTTCTTAAATATAATCTCTCCCTTCCTTTTGGTTTAGTGGTGGTGATGGTGGTGGTAGTGATGATGATGACTTTGGGAGGATTTATTATACTTTTTAAAGCTGTTATGCAAAGATATCAAAATCTTTATCAAGTGTGCTCACCAAGGAAATATGTTGAATGGCAGTTATTTTCACAAGCCTAGGAGAAAGGGGAACATGAGATGCTAATGGAGTCTTCCTAGAGGGTCCTGATTCTACTCCCTCTCTCTCCTAGCTTCCTGCCCTCCCTTTCTGCCCTTCATATTTTGTCTCTTTCTTTCTTACTGCTCCCACCTCTCTGTTTTCCCTTCATCTGTCTCAACTTGAGAAATACAATTTAGGGAAAGTTATGGTCCATGGTTTTTGTTGGAAATTATATGTTATTCAAAGCAAAACAAACTCAAAAAGAACAATAAGAATCTTTGCCTCTTGTCACTGTTTCAAATGTGCAAAATACCAGAATTAAGGTTCTAAACTGTCTGAAAGTCTGAGCAGCTGGAAGTGCAGGTTCATAAATTCTATAATAGGAATAGGAGGACTTGATGGATTGATTCTTCATGATGGTACTTCTGCTCTGTGATCCAAAAAACCACTGGCTGCTCCCGTTAGGCTGAACAATTCAAACTTGTAATTGTATCATAAATTCCCTGAAGACATGGATCTTGGGTTTTAATCATTGTTTTCCACGTCATTTAACATAGGTCTTTGCATATATCAAATAATATTTCTACAGTGATTCAAAATGTTTATATATATGACAAGTATAATATGTAGGCATATAGTATAAAAATTAAAAATACACCTATAAAATACATTAAAATTTTGGTTCATACAAAAATTGTGAGGTATGACAAGCAAGTAGTGATATGCCCATTTGACACTACAGAGACAGAAACGGTATGAGTGATTTTATTTCAACCCCATGGCTCTTTTTACACCAGGCTATCAGATAAAATATTTATTTAGTAATCCTTGAATATAAAATTTGCAGCCAAATGGCCCATGAAAATGTCTGACAAGGATTTCTTCCCGGACTCAATGGCTATCATAACTAAATTGAAGACATGTTTCTCTTCTCTTATTCAAAATTTGGACATCAAAGCTTGGCTCTGTGTAATTTAAATAATTCATACAAAGCACTTATAAAGCATATTTAACATCAATGTTGAACATGAAATGTCCAGCAATTCTACCCACCTTAAGATAAATAAGACCTGAGTTTGCACACACCTTATAAATTCTCAAAACACACATGCCACTGCCTGACTATGCATTAGTAGGGCACATGAAAAATACATGATGCATGCCCTCAGGCAGCATGAAGTTTAGTAATGAAACAGACCTGCAAAGAGACACTCAGGGACATTGAATACAAAGTGTTAAAATTGAGCTATAAACAAAATACTGTGCTAACACACAGAAAGGTTCTGCCACCATTTTCAAAGAGACAAATTTTTGTCAATTCAGTAGTCCTGGTCATACGTGTTTTCTTTGACATTTGTCACTCTGAAGTTCTCCCCCAAATCCAGGGAAGATTTGCTGTTTTCCTGCACCCTTAAGGCAGTGCGGTATAAGTTGCAAAATTGGACAGTTGGTGTTTGCCATGGTGCTGATTTCCAAACGACACTTTCTTGAAAAAATGATAAAGGAGCATGTTCCATGTTCAACATCAATGCTTTTAAGGATTAATTAGGGTTCACATCCATACTTGGAAAATTCAAATACAACCTAAGTGTTTTTATAGTCTAAATAACAATCATTGTGTTATGAGCCACCTAGGTGGCTCAGTCAGTTAAATGTCCCACTCTTGACTTCAGCTCAGGTCATGGCCTCATGGTCCTGAGATTGAGCCCTGTGTTGGCTCCATGCTGACAGCATGGAGCCTGCTTGGGATTCTCCTCCCTCCCCCTCACCCCCCGGACCTGCCCCTGTTCATGCTCTTTTTCTCTGTCTCTCAAAAATAAACATTTAAATACAATCTTTACTATGCATATACATAATTTTAGGTTTGAATTTTTTTAATGTTTATTTATTTTTGAGGCAGAGAGAGACAGAGCATGAATGGGGGAGGGTCAGAGAGAGAGGGAGACACAGAATCCGAAGCAGGCTCCAGGCTCTGAGCTGTCAGCACAGAGCCCAACGCGGGGCTGGAACTCATGGACCGTGAGATCATGACCTGAGCCTAAGTCGAACCCTTAACCGACTGAGCCACCCAGGCGCCCCTAGGTTTGAATTTTTAACAAAGATGGAGGTATCCTCAAACACTAAAAACATGTTAAAACTGTTTTAAAAATCATTTTTAAAATATAGAAAGGTAAAACAGAGAACACAATTGATCTATAATTCCTTCTCCCCAAAGAGCATAGCTTTTAGCATTATAGTGTTTATTTCTACTTTAAAACATATTTTTTCATGTTTATTTTTGAGAGAGAGAGAGACACACAGAGTGTGAGCAGGAGAGGGTCAGAGAGAGAGGGAGACACAGAATCCAAAGCAGTCTCCTGGCTCTGAGCTATCAGCACAGTGCTGATGCGGGGCTTGAAACCATGAATGGTGAGATCAGAACTGAGCCGAAGGCCAATGCTTAACTGACTAAGCCACCCAGGCATCCCTATTTCTACTTCCTAATGCATTTATACATTAAAAAACTGAAATCATACTGATTTATATGTGATTTTATAATTATTTTATATTTTATTTTATCACATATAGTTACCCTGTATTATTAAAATAACATAAATATTTAGTATATAATTTTAAAAACATGTCTCCAGAGGCAAAGGAAACAAAAGCAAAAATGAACTATTGGGACCTCATCAAGATAAAAAGCTTCTGCACAGCAAAGGAAATTATTGACAAAACTAAAAGGCAACCAACGGAATAGGAGAAGGTATTTGCAAATGACATATCACATAAAGGATTAGTATCCAAAATCTATAAAGAACTTGTCAAATTTAACACCCAAAAAAACAAATAATCCAGTGAAGAAGACATGAATAAACACCTTTCCAAAGAAGATATCCAGATGGCTAACAAACACATAAAAAGATGCCCAGCATCACTCATCATCAGGGAAATACAAATCAAAAACACATTGAGATACCACCTCACACCAGTCATAATGGCTAAAATTAACAACACAGGAAACAACAGATGTTAGCAAGGATATGAGAAAGGGGAGCCCCGTTGCACTGTTGGTGGGAATGCAAACTTGTGCAGCCACTCTGGAAAACAGTATGGAGGTTCCCCCAAAATTAGAGTTATAAGCTATGACCCAACAATTGCACTACTAGGTATTTATCCAAAGGATACAAAATTGCTGATTCAAATGGGCACCTGACCCCAATATTTATAACAGTGTTATCAACAGAAGCCAAATATGGGAAGAGCCCAGATGTCCATTGACTGATGAATGGGTTAAGTGAAATTAGTCAGAGAAAGACAAATGTATGATTTCAGTCATCTGAGGAATTTAAGATACAAAACAGATGAACAAAAGGGAAGGGAAGCAAAAATAATAAAAAAAATAGGGAGGGGACAAAACATAAAGGACTCTTAAATATAGAGAACAAACAGAGGGTTGCTGGAGGGGTTGTGGAAGGGGACATGGGCTAAATGGGTAAGGGGCATTAAGGAAATCATTGAAATCATTGTTGTACAATGTGCTAACTAACTTGGATGTAAAATAAAAAATAAAGTAATTAAAAAAAAGAAAACATGGATACACACACACACACACATATATACATACACACAATGGGTTACTACTTGGCGATGAAAAAGAATGAAATCCTGCCATTTGCAACAACATGGGTGGAACTAGATGTACTATGCTGAGCAAAATAAATCAGTCAGAAAAAGACAAATATCATATTATTTCACTCATATGTAGAATTTAATAAACACAACAGATGAACATAGGGGAAAGGAAGGAAAAATAAGATAAAAACAGAGATGGAGGCAAATCATAAGAGACTCTTAAATACAGAGAACAAACTGAGGGTTACTGGGAGGGTAAGGGCTAAATGAGTGATAGGCATTAAGGAGGGCACTTGTTGGGATGAGTACTGGGTGTTGTATGTAAATGATGAATCACTAAATTCTACTCCTGAAACCATTATTACACTATATGTTAATTAACTTGGATTTAAATGTTTAAAAATTGGAAAACAAATATTTATTAAACACATCCCAATGTTTTGGTGTTATAGATGCAATGTGCTTCAGGAGAAAGTCCTAAAATAGAAATTCTGGGTCAATAGGTTTGCATATTTTTAAGATTTTTAAAATTATGATTACACATTACCATATAGAAAGTTTATCAAAATTTGTATTCCCATAAGTAATGCATGAAAGTATCCCAAAGAAGCAGATTTTGAGATCTTATTTAAAGGAAAAATATTAACAAAGACAATCATTATTTATAGGTAGAACAAAGAGAATGATGGTAGCTAATGACCACTGCTTATTAGATGACCCCATTATTCAGTAAGAATTGTGCTAACTTAACTATATGAGATTTAAAAATTTATTCATATAGCCTTTTTAATTCTCTGATGTTAGTTTTATTATTACACTTAACTCTAAGCTCCTTCTTGGGAACAACTGTGTCTTTAATCCTTAACTTTTCATGCCTTAGTACCCAAAGCATTCTAGGACGTTAGTGATATACTTAAAATACACTGACTGAATTATGTAGACACAAATCCAACTCGGAAAAAGAATTTTCTGCTCAAAGCTTGACACAAAGTAATAACATATTATCAGATTGTATTATGAGTAATTAAAGCTTTATCCTTTCCACCAAGCTAACTTAGGCAGTCCGTACAACATACATTGAATTAGATCAAGAAATAGAATCCCTTCCCTAAATAGTTCACCAGTAGAGAAGATAGACATGCAAGCAGGATCAGCTATGTATGTGAGTCTGGTACAAGATGAAAATGCAGAGCCTTTTCAAAAATTAAGAATTTTAAGAGAGCAGCAGTGTAGCATTAAACCACTACTATGTGGGGCCCTGCTAAGTGTGGACAATGCATGACTGCAAAGTTCACACACCCATGTATTCAGCTCTGGAAGTAAGCGTGATTGTATGGTACAGGATAATAAATGCCTAAATGGAAGTGTGTATTAAAGTATAATAGGAACACAATGGAAGTGGTGTTCTCATTCTGAACAGTTCTAGTGGCTTCACCAATTAGCGTATAGTAATCAAGATAAACCTGGTTGCTTTTAGCAAAATACTGCAACCAATGCAGTCAAACATGAAGAAAAAGAAATAGATATATTCGAGCCTTCTGCATCTATTAACCAGATATTAGACAGCATGCGTTATTTAAAGACTGAATCTGACATTTGGAGGAGAAAAGAGTCATTTTCATGTATGAAGAACAGTGAGGCAAACATACGAGATAAACACCAAATATGTTTGTGATTTTGTTTCCTAATCTATGGGAGCCAAGGAAACTCACATTTTATTCTTTTTTTCCTATTCCAGTCAAGACAATATAATTCTAAGAAAGCAAATGAAAAATATTCCAGGATAGGACATCAATCGTTTTTTACAATAAGAGTGAACAGACCAACAGACCTTTTGGCTTTTCTTATTTGGATTAACTTCAATGTCTAAAAGTTGCTAAGTAACACTTTTAATACTAAGAGATTTCAAGGCCAGGGAATTAATGATCCATGACCCTATTTAAGAGAAATATTAGTGCATCATAAGGCGAGATGGCTGAACACAGTAATGGGAACTTTGGGTAATACACTTAACCACTTTCATGTGCTACTTTTTCATCGCTGCTTATGGTCAATTTGGCATGACACAATTTTTTTATTAGAGCATTTACCAAAATTATTTCATCATTATCTCAAGTCAGCTAATAATTACATGGGAAAATAATGATATGGAGAGAACAACCATCGTATGGTCATTACCATTTTGAGACAGTTATTTCTAGATCTTGTAAATGTTTAGAACATAGTAAGTGTAATTTAACCTTTCAATATACATCTCATGGGTTCATTTCAGCAAAACCAAACACACACACACACACACACACACACACAGACATGCACACATATACACACATAGTCCTCTCACAAACCTTTCCCTGTGCTGGAAACACTTATCCACTCTGCCTTGGACTTCAGCAACTGGGTCCTCCCCATGAAATTTAAGCCAACAACAAAACCACCACACAGAGAGGACTCAACCTGGGCAGAGAACAATCTCTGAAGGTCTCCTGAAGCCAAACTTGGCTAAAACCTTGTCAGCTCAGAGTGAAAGGGAACTTCAAAGGGAGTAAACAGCTTCTGTGGATTTGTGGCCATGGGAGTTTTAAAGTTGAATAAAACCCCCCAAATTGGCTTGGACTCATTCTGCTGAAAGCACAAAAAGTTTCAGAGGAACACATCACCTTTTAAAACAAATGTTTTAATTTTTCTATAAAAGACATTGGGTTTTATATTTGGAAAAGTTCTCAAGTAGCAATCTACTTTCTAGTACCAACAGTTAGACCCCTAGAGTTCACATTAGATTACTTCATATGGCCTCCAAGAATGGAGACCTTGGGATAGTTGGGAATGTTTTAGGGAGCTCTGGAAAAAAATCCTGGAGGCGTTCATTTTGGCTAACATACGAAAGCCTGGGATCCTAAGGCTAGGTTTTTTTTTTCCCCTGAAGCAAGGAAAATTGCTCACAAATTGCCTAAATCTGAGGCTCTATCATTTTTATGATAAACCCAGAAGGTTGCTGCATAAAAGTGACTTATCCTCCTTACCAATATCCAGGGGAAGATGGTTGAGGATGACAGATGTCTAGAAATGCCCCCCTGTTCTGTGTGGATTTCCAGTCAGATCTTTCTCAGTGATAACCTGGCATCCACCCTTCAGAGATATACATACACCAGACATGTGATAACTTCATTGTAAAGAAGTATCACTTGAAGTATGGCATGAAATAACCTGGACATTTCCCAACAAACTGGTAATTCTTACTTTTAGGTGGGTAATTACACAATTTGAAATTGAGAATACCTAACTAAACTCTCTTTCCCATCAAGTTGAATTACATTTACAAACTTCATCACAAGGCAAGCAATAGCCACGATCTGTAACATATCAACTATGACTCTGGGTAAACTTTTTCCCAGTATGACCCCCAGGTTCCTCATCTATGAAATGGTTTAAAAACTGTTTACAAGTGTTGAGAAATCCAGTGAACTAGTGTATAAAGTATTTTCTATATAGCAGACAATAAATACAAGTTGTAGACATATTATGCATTATAATGTCAGAGAACCTTGAAGTAACATGCAGCATGACTTCACAGCCTTCATGAAAAACCTCCCTCATCTCTATACAACTCAGTGTTCATCACCCTATATGAGAATAGACATGTTCATACACAAGTCATTGGTCCCTGGAACTGCTGTACTGAAGAAAAGTTGTAGCCTGAGCTCCCGTAGGATGTAAGACCTTCCATCCTTATGCCATAATTTTCTCTGTGACTTCCAAGCATCAATGATCACTGCCTCTCTTTTGTCTTCATCCTGTCTCTGCTTCTTGACCAGTTATAGTCTCTCTAGTCTCTTAAAACTTGTCACAGAACTCTAAATTTTACTGTATTTAATCTATTCTTCTTCTCAATGCATAGACAGAACTAAGGAAATAATCTCATGCACTTTCATGTTTCAAATCTGAGGAAAAGTTAATTACAGAGGAAAATTAGGTGGTTGGGGACAAGAGTTGTAAGGAGGATCATATTCTTTTTTTTAACATTTGAAAAGGTTCAAAGTGCATTCTATCAAAACTTTAATAGTTTTAAAGTGGAGAAGATGAAAGTGTGAGTTATTCTGCTGTGAAGATGCTTTGTGGAAATGAGCAAAAAATATTCAAACAAGAAGCAGCCCAAATAATCATTGAGCATCTGAAAGGACGTTCATTTCCAGTAGTGGAAAGGAAAACAAACTGAAACCGTGTTGAAGTACTATTTCACGCCCGTTCGTTTGAATACATTTGTATCTATGGCTATTCCAGGAATTAGTGAGAATGTAGGAAAGTAGGGATTCATATACTGTTGGGAGGCATTTTACATTACTACAACATTTTGGGGGTGATGTGATAATATCCATAAAATCGAAGCTATGCACATTTCATGATCTAACAATTTCACTTCCAAGTATACCTCTCAGAAACGATCACATATTTACATGTGGCACCTTGTATAGCTATGAATGTTGTTGAAGCAAGGTTGTTAAAAGTCTATCAACCAGACCAAAAATAAATAAATCATGGAATGTTCACATGGTGGAAGAGTATGAACAGAGAACTGATTGAACTAGCTCCATCTAGATCAAGAAGGATGTATCTTACAAAGACATTTTCAGGAAAGCCTGGTTTCCCAGATACCTAGAGTATGATGTTATCTATGTAAATCTTAGAAATATACAAAGCAGTTCTGTATGTATATGTAGTATACATGGATACATACGTAGTAAAAATATAAAGAAATGCATGGGGTTGGTAGCAAAATCAGGATAGAAATTACTTCCTTTGGAGGAGGTATCACTGGGAAATCAGAGGGTCTGGTACACAGGATATGTCAACTATATTGATTATGTTTTATTTCTGAAGCTGAGTTCATCATGTTATTCCCCAAACCCTTTTGTATCTGAAATACTTTACAATAATTTTAAAAAATTTTGAAGTATAAAATCAGACTTGGGTTTTAGAGTAAGGAAAACATAGGAGAAAGGAACTAACATTAAACATCTGATCTTAACATTAAACACTTCATATTTGTTATATTTTTTAATCCTTATTGTTGTCTCTCCCATTTCAGGTGAACATCTGGAGAAAGTATAAGTACCAGAAAGATATTTGAGGCTGTAACAGAGATTTGACCAAGTCTATTTGGCTCCAAAGAATTGATACAGGACATTGCAGGGAGAGGGGGAGAAGTTCCAGCTCACGGAAAGATTACTGAGGACACCCCATAACAGGGGCCTGACAAGTTGCCTTTCTCCTTCTCTTTTATCTTGTAATTCAACACCTTTGACAATTTTTGCTCCCTTACTTACATGTAATTATCCTTAGCAGACAACAAGCTATTCAAGTTCAAGGTTTGTGTTTGATTCATCGCTATAGTTAGTCACATGCTGCTATTAGTGCTCAGAGCACAGTGGGTGCTTAGTGCATGCTGGATGGAGGAGTGAGTGATAGATAATGACACAGATGTGCCAATATGATCATATAGAGGCAATCTCATCATTCATTGCTATGAACATACTGATTCCAACATGTAAAAATCAGTACAGACAAGGACAGGTAAATAAAAAACAGAATATTTAGGCTCAGCTGCAAAATGAAAGGGAGCTACATGCTCTATTATGGGGGCAAAGTAATTCCCTTCCAAGTGGTAATTAAGGGAGATGATTCTAATTTGAAACTGGTTTCCTAATTGATGTTTGGCTTTTAGAAATCTCACAGGCCTTTAAATTATATATATTTTGTTTAACTCTTTATAGCTTACCCCCACCACTACCAAACCCCAAAAATTCCTTCTTAAGATTGAGGAGGTGAGTACACATAAAGGGTCAAAATATTTACCATTTACTATCCAGAACATTAATTTGCTATCCTAAGCCTCAAAAATATTAAATATGAAATTATGAAAAATTATGAATTAAAAGCATTATCATGAAAAGCTTTTAAGCTCAAATGTCACCAGTCGAATCTTCCCTGACTATCTAAGCTAAAAGAGCAAACTCCTCTCCATCATTCCTATCTGTCAACTTCCCCTGCTTTACTGTTCCTGGCAATGACATAGAGTCTATTTCTAGGTTAGGCATGTCACCTCCTCTACCCAATAAAATATAGTCTCCAGGAGGGCAGGAACTTCACTTGCATTGTTCACACATATATCCTTGGCACCTGAAATAATGTCCAGAAGATGAGAAATCCTAAATAAATAGGTTAAATGAATGAATGCATGAATGACTGAGTCCATCTTACATATGCAATAATCTTTAGAGGTTTTCATTTAACAAATCCAAGTCTTCTTCTGTAACTATATTTATCCACATCTTCAAATATAGTGAACAGCAGCAGTTTCTTTTTCTTCCTCCTGCCGCCTCCTCCTCTTCTACAGGTTTATTGAGGTTTAATTAACAAAGAATTGCATAGATTTAAATTTTTTTTTCAACGTTTATTTATTTTTGGGACAGAGAGAGACAGAGCATGAATGGGGGAGGGGCAGAGAGAGAGGGAGACACAGAATCGGAAACAGGCTCCAGGCTCTGAGCCATCAGCCCAGAGCCTGACGTGGGGCTCGACTCACGGACCGCGAGATCGTGACCTGGCTGAAGTCGGACGCTTAACCGACTGCGCCACCCAGGCGCCCCAAGAATTGCATAGATTTAAAGTGTACAATGCATCCAAAAGTTTCTTTGTGCCCTTTTGTAATCTCTCTTTGAACCCCTCTCTATCCTCAGGCGAATAACAAGTTGCTCTTTGTCACTGTAGATAAATTTCTAGAATTTTATACAAATGGAATAGTACAGTATGCGCTCTTTTTTATCCAGGCTTCTTTCATTCAGCATAGAGACTTATATTTGTTGTCATATATATCATTAGTTCATCTCTTTTCATTGCTAAATAGTATTTCATTGTACGGATATACCATAAGTCATGTATCCATTCAATAGTTAATGGGCATTTGGGTAATTTCCAGTTTGGGGATATTACAAAAGAACTGTCCTGAAAATTCATATGCAAGTCTTTATGAAGATACATTGTTTCTTTTCCCTTGAGTATATTCCTAGGAGTGAAATGACTGAGTCATACCATAAGTTTAAGATTTAAAAAAACTCACAGCCTATTTTCCAAAGTGATTGTACTATTCATTCCCACAAAAATGTATGAGAATTCCAATTGATCTACGTATTTACCAACACTTTATTGGTCTTTTTCATTCTTTGATATTCCAATAAGTGTGTAGCGGCATATCACTGTGTTCCTACGTGTGTGCTGTTAGCGTATTCTCATGTGCTTATTGTTTTCATTGTATCTTTTTTGGTAAAGCGTCTGTTGAAATATTTTGCCCAATTTTAAAAACTGGATTTTTTATTTTTTCTTATTACTGAGTTTTAGGATTTCTTTATATATTCTGGATATACTTACTTAATGAGATAGGTCATTTGTCCTATTTTCTCCCAGTCTGTGGTTTGTCTTTTCATTTTTTAAACAATGTCTTCAAAACGCAAAAAAATACCAGGGTTTCTTTATTGAACAAATTTATGAAATGCCACACTCTGCTAGGATCTAAGAATCCAGATGCTTACTGGAAAACAAGATCCCTGCCTTTAGGGTGTGTACAATTTAGTATAATGAAGCGCAACCAGGGATCAATGCAGGAAATTGGGATTAGTGCTAGCCACACGTCAATCTATATGAATCCTGGAGGTTGATATTGTACATCCAGGAAAGACTGTGGTCCATCCTTTGCAGAACCAGCTCCTAAAGGAATCCCTTAACCCAATAATACTGTAGGTTGGTCTAGTTTGACTTGCCATGTGTCAAAACAAGAAACAATGAAATAAGGCACATTTATCTAGAGTTTTTCTGAATTGCAAATGGCCAAGTATTTTAGTGATGTACTTTCATTCTATAAAATATCTACTGAATATTCTGTGCTACCTGAAGTTGAGGGAAATGAATGATTTTTATCCATGGTAGCTGTAGAGAAATATGGTCCAAATCCATTCACATTTTGATAAATACTGGAATAGGCAACTAAGTCTTAAGATAAAAAGAGTGTGTGCGCTTATTTGGAGAAATTGCAAGAAAGACAGATTCTTAGCCTAAGGAATAGAGAGTCATAAACTAGGAAGGGTAGATGGAACATTTTTTTCAAGTGGTAAGAAAACATTAGCAATATTGAGCCAAAATGATCACCAATTCTAGGGCCCAGAGACACTGTACCTCAATAGTGACCACAAGATTTTGTGCCAAAATTACTGAAAGAATAAAATGGTGCTATTGATTGAAATGTATGTTTCAGAAAGAGTACTGAGTTTTGAGTTAAGAATAATTGATTAAATACTTTCATTTTGGACAGAAAGAAAAAACATTCAAATGGAAATGCCCAGTAGGCAGGGCTAAGTGTGACTGGTGCTTACAGATTTCTTAGCACTAGAGGAAACCGATTATGAGTCATCAACAAAAAGATAAACCTGAGAGTAGATACATTTTTAAAGGAATGTGGAAATAAAAAGAGTGCTGGGTAGAAAATGAATACTGGGAAGGAAAAGGACCTAGAATTATCATTCCATAGAAGCATTGAGTTAAAAGTAACTCAATTATTTTAATCTCTTCTGCAATGGGAAAAAATAAAACTTTTTACAATATCTGATGTGGCCAGTAGGTATTTGGTTGACAAATGGAGTATTTATAGGTTTTTAAGATAGCCTATTCTGTTGCCTGACAATTTAAACAACTGGAAAAAGCCTTTCTTGTATTGAACGCCATACAACCAAACTATTATCTTTGACTTTGGTTACAGTTCCTGGCACAGAATAGGCATTCAAGCAATGTTTGTTAGATGACCAGATGGTTCTCCTTTTGTTCTTAGCCAATTCAGTAAGTCTACTCTTTTCCATGTGTAATCCAGATGGCTGAACAGTTATATGAATTTTTAGCTGCATAAACCAAAGTAACTTAAATTATTGTGATGGTCCATTGTGTATCTCCACTTGACTTTTTACTTTTTGAGGTTAATGTTCTGAATTTACAAATTAAATCTTTTATGATATCTAGACAAACATTTTTAAGAAGATAAATGAAGAAATGTGTCACATGGCTTCCTTCTCTCTAAAAGTAGGTGGTGTTGTTTTGAGTGGAGATCCAAAAGGAGACAAAATTTTGTACAGTGGCTTTGGAAGAGGGTATTTAAGATATACAAAGATTTCAGAATACCAAACAAATTGTATTTATGGGCCATGATGGTCCCATAATTTACAGAAAAATATATATCATTATGGAAACTGGAGAAAAAGGACAATGAGAGGATTGCCTAATTCAGAAGACAAAGTAGAGACATTATAAAATGTGACACTAACATGTTGGACCATGAAAGCTCTCCCATCTCAGATTTTTTCCATATCAGAATCCTACTTGTTCTTTTATTCTGTAAGTCCACGTGAGGCTAGGAACTGCATCTCTGGTAAGGAATTATGCTTTAGAGTACACCCAAGTTCAGGTTTCTATAAGCAGGAAGATGTTTGATTTATGGGTTGCTCAACCCTCATTTAGAAATGGCCACAGATAAACTACATCACTTTCTTGGATAGTTTCTGGTACTCAGAATTGACAGATGGTTGACAAAGATCATGACTATTGTTTTAGTTTCCCATCCACTAATTGCTACTATAGCACGCTGATTAAGAGCATGGATTTGGGAGTCAAAGAGATCTGTATTTAAATTCTGGTTTTGTTGCTTACTAGTTTGTGTAAGCAGTACTACATTACTTAACATCCCTGGTTACCATTTTTCATCTAAAGTGGGAATATAATAGGTAGGTTGTTATAAGTTTTAAATGGTTGTTATAAGGGTTAAATGAGGTAATATATCTAAAGTGCCTTGCTTAATGGCTGGAAGAATTTAAAAAACTGTTATTGGGTTCCTGCTCTTCCAGAATTCTTGACCTTCCTATTATAAGTGCAATCTATATTCTCCCATTCTCACTCTAAGGGACACTCATGACCTTACAACTTAGGGATCATATTAAACACTTATGATTCAGAATAATAAGATCCTTTAGGTATTATAGAAAACTGTCATTTGAGCAGAAGTCTTAAATTTGTTCCAGGATATCCTGAAATGAAGCAGATGTTTAGGAGAGGGAAATCAGTGAATAAACAATGGCATTTATACAAGGGCTGATGATATTCAAGAAGCAGCTAAGCTTACCCACCAGTTACAAACAAAAGCAGTTGCAAAGCTGCGGACATCCCCACCTTCACAAGTACCTGCCCTTGCAAGGTCTGATCTCCCAATAAACTGAATACATAGAGAAGACCAGGGCAGCACAGAGTATATGTGGAGGATTATACAAGTACAAAACTGCCCCAAAGGAAGAACGCAGAAGAAACTGACACACGCATGTACAGTGCTTAATCATTCTTCAAATTTTGAGAGAAGTAGAAATGAAAAATAGGCAAGGAATTGGTATAATTATTCCTAATACTCCTCAGACGGTTGGAATTCCTGTTTTATTGGCCCAGGCAGGAACTTGGAGAATTTGAAAGGATGTCTGCTCTTATATACATCAAATGTGGGTGACTCCAGAGGAGAAAGAGACCCTCTCCTTTTTTCATTCTGTACTGAATAGGATACAGCCATGTCAATTCATTTCAGTATAGACTGTGGCTGCTTTCCTATCACAACAGCTGAGTTGTGACAGAAAACATGGCCCACAAAGCCATATATATATATATATATATATATATATATATATATATATATATATATATCTTTATACATATATGTCGAATTATATATATATATTCATTCCATATAAATATATGGAAGAGTTTACAGATACCTGATCTGGATCAATTACCCAGGAAGCACAAGGATACCTTTTCCTCTCTGTTTTTCAAGTAGCATAAATGGCAAAGGGACAGTCTCAGCTTCTATTTCAATGCAACAGTTGCTACGCCCCATGGTGGAAGAATGTGTCTCTTTGGTGCTAAATTCTCCAACCAGAAAAGCTAAAAGTTTTAGGGACAGTGAAAAAAAATGTTTTATAAATGGGTAATAAAGTGCAGTAATGGGACATGTCACACCTACATCCACCCTTGGGTTTCCAGGTCCATGTACTCTAACTTTGGGAAAAACAGCACTTCATCTCAGTCACTGGCTCAGAATGTATGTTACAGCCCAAACTTGGAAGGTATTAATTGCCAACTGGTTCTCTAACTAAACCTTTGATGATCCTTATTTTATATGGGTAATGAGGTACATGGCAAGACTAGTGAGCTCCATGAGGATCAGTCCACAGCCTCATTCTTTAGCTAAAAATGAGTTTCTTGGTAAAGCTATGCCATCTTAGAATATTCTAACAAAGAAGTTGTGGATGTTATTTTTAGCAGAAGCATGGCGGGTAAGGGAGGCAAATCCAAATCCAGAAATACTTATTTCATAAAGGCAAATCATTGTCTCTTCCATGATTGCTGAGGCCTCAGTGGTTGTGCCCCCAAAATTCATATGTTGAAATGTTCATCCCCAAGGTGATGGTATCAGGAGGTGGAACCTTTGGGGGTGATTAGGTCTCTAATAAAAGATCTCACAGAGCTCCCTGAACACTTCTATGTGAGAATTGTAAAGAAGTTTGTGATCGGAAGAGGACCCTCATCTATACTGGCACCCTAATCTCAGACTTTCAGCCTCCTGAAGTGGGAGAAATAAATTTTTGTTGTTTATGAAGCACCTAGTCTGTGGTATTTTGTTATAGCGACCAGAACTAAGATAGTAATGGTAGGGCTGCAATATAATCAACATTTTATCAGATATTTGGCTGGTTCTCTACGGACTTAGTACTGGTGTCTTCAGAATATTGTGTATCCAAAGTCGGGGTAATCTGACCAGCCTTGATGAGAACAGTCTATGCTATCGATCTTGCATAAAATACATCCTTACCATCATGGCACATTGTTCCTGAGCCCACTGATCAAACAGTTGGGAGCCTGGGTGGGAATGAAGTTGATTTGACATACACAGGATGTACCATCCTGTTCATGTTACTGTTGAGTCTCTTCACAAAGGAGATCGTTAGTGAACATTGACATATGACATGACTGTTCTCACACTTCAGGCCCATTTTGAAGGGGCCAGAGGACCCTTTACAAAACTTCCTTGACACTAATCTGCAAAATTCTCCCTTCTGAGTCTCTGACCAAATAGCCAAACCATACCTGAAGATCAATATAGACACATGCCTTAGACCCTCTGTCCTTCAAGGCAAAGTGGATAACCAACATACCAGCAGTCATTACTTTGTGTGGTTCTGATATGCAAAAATTTACTTATTATGGTTTAGTTTAATAAATTTCATGGTTTAGTCTCAACACAATTAAAAATTTAGTTTCCACGTATATTAACTATAAGAAATTGAATAAAGTATAAACTTCATTGCCAACTTTTCAATCCACAAAATCGCTATGTAAACAGATGCACATAATGATCAGTGACCAATTGTGTCACTTCTTTCAAAGTCTATTACTGATTGGTCACTGCTTATCTGTTATTTAGTACACACACAGCAAAGTATGTCATTTGATGTCTCTTTGTCTCCCATGATAAACCTATATGAATTTTTTTAAAAAATGGGTAAGTGGAAAAGAGATTAGCCCATAAAGATGGACATGTGACAAAGAAATGAAACTATTAATGCTGGAAGTGAATTTTAAATCAAATGTAAATGGAATTATATAAGAAATGGCTGACCATGGGAATATTGAAAATTTTTTTTGCCATTTGAGAGACTCTAAATATGTAACCAGAGGAACTCAGTGAAGGCAAACTTATGGATATAAATGAAGAAAGTGGTGTGACAAGAGGTGAAGATATTCCAGAGGAAGTGATGCTAACAACAACAACAAAAGCACATAAGAAACATTAGAGGAATTCTCAGAGATACTTGAGGACATTGTAAGTGCAAAGGATAAAATGTTTGACAAATAAAAAAGAATATGACAGAAGCCTTTTATTTCAATGAGGTCCCAATAGTTCATTTATACTTTTGTTTCCCTTGCCTCTGGAGACATGTTGAGTAAGACATTGCTGCAGCCCAGGTCAAAGAAGTTTTTGCCTGCTTTCTCCTCTAGGATTTTGATGGTTTCCTGTCTTATGTTTAAGTCTTTCATCTATTTTGAGTTTATTTTTGTGCATGGTGTAAAAAAGTGATCCAGGTTCATTTTTCTGCATGTCACTGTCCACTTTTGTCAGCATCATTTGCTGAAGAGACTGTCTTTATTTCTTTGGATACTCTTTTCTGCTTTGTCAAAGATTACTTGGCCATACGTTTTGAGGCCCATTTCTGGGTTCTCTACTCTGTTCCACTGATCTGAGTGTCTGTTTCTGTGCCAGTACCATACTGTCTTGATGATTACAGCTTTGTAATACATCTTGAAATCTGGGATTATGATGCCTCCAGCTTCGGTTTTCTTTTTCAGGATTGCTTTGGTTATTTGGGGTCTTTTCTGGTTCCACACAAATTTTAAGATTGTTTGTTCCAGCTCTGTGAAGAATGCTGTTGTTATTTTGATAGGTATTTCAATGAATATGTAGATTGCTTTGGGTAGTATTGACATCTTAACAATATTTCCTCTTCCAATTCAGGAGCATGAAATATTTTTCCATTTTTTGTGTCTTTTTCAATTTCTTACCTAAGCTTTCTATAGTTTTCAGTGGATAGGTTTTTCACCTCTTTGGTTAGGTTTATTCCTAGATATTTTATGATTTTTGATGCAATTGTAAATGGGATTGATTCCTCGATTTCTCTTTCTGCTGCTTCATTATTGGTGTTTAGGAAAGAAATGTTCAGCAAAACTAAAAGGCAACCAATTGAATGGGAGAAGATATTTGCAAATGACATATCAGATAAAGGGTTAGTATCAAAAATCTATAAAGAACTTATCAAACTCAACACCCAAAAACCAAACAATCCAGTGAAGAAATGCACAAAAGACACGAATAGACACTTTTCCAAAGAAGACATCCAGATGGCAAACAGACACATGAAAAAATGCTCAACATCACTCATCATCAGGGAAATACAAATTAAAACCACAATGAGATACCACATTACTCCAGTCAGAATGGCTAAAATTAACAACTCAGGCAATGACAGATATTGGCGAGGATGTGGAGAAAGAGGATCTCTTTTGTACTACTGGTGAGAATGTAAACTGGTGCAACCACTCTGGAAAACAGTGTGTAGGTTCCTCAGAAAATAAAAAATAGAACTACCTTATGACCCAGCAATTGCACTACTAGGTATTTATCCAAGGGATACAGGTGTGTTGTTTCGAAGGGGCACATGCACCCCAATGTTTACAGCAGCACTATTGACAATAGCCAAAGTATGGAAAGAGCCCAAATGTCCATTGATGGATGAATGGATAAAGAAGATGTGGTATATATATACAATGGAGTATTACTCGGCAATCAAAAAGAATGAAATCTTGCCATTAGCAACTACGTGGATGGAACTAGAGGGTATTATGCTAAGGGAAATAAGTCAGTCAGAGAAATATATCATATGACTTCATTCATATGAGAACTTTAATATACAAAACAGATGAACACAAGAGAAGGGAAGCAAAAATAATATAAAAACAGGGAGGGGGAGAAAACATAAGAGACAAATAGAACAAACAGAGGGTTGCTGGAAGGGCTGTGGGAGGGGGATGGGCTAAATGGGTAAGGGGCATTAAAGAATATACTCCTGAAATTACTGTTGCACTATATGTTAACTTGAATGTAAATTTAAAAATATTAAAATATAAATAAATGGAGAACTAAGGCTAAAAAAAAAAGAATATGGCAATTCACTAAGGCATAGAAAAGAAAGCTCTTTCCATTTTGTAATTTACACAAGGAGACAATCACTGTTTACACTACTTTTGATAAGTTTTTCCTTTTTTTGTAAAGAAATGTGTTTTATTTTTTTAATTTTTAAAAAAATGTTTGTTTATTTTTGAGAGAGACAGAGTGTGAGTTGGGTGGGGCAGAGAGAGAGGGAGTCAGAATCCAAAGCAGGCTCCAGGCTCTGAGCTGTCAGCACAGAGCCTGACACGGGGCTCAAACCCACGAACCATGAGATCATGACCTGAGTCAAAGTTGGAGACTTAATTGACTGAGCCACCCAGCTGCCCTAGAAATAAAATACTTTAATTTTCATGTTTCTAATGTTTTAAATTACAGTAAATTGAATAAATATTAATTTTACTATTTTTATTTCCCTATACATTTATAATTTATAGCAGGAAAGTGTTTAATGCTTGACAAAAATTTTTAAAGTTCACAGAACAACACAAAACAACAATAGTTTTTCCCACTCATTACTAAGATTGCTCTTCAAAGTTGCATCTTGTATGGCCATTTTTACAATCTCAAACTAATGTGCAAAGAGAGACATATTAGGAGGATTCTGCCTATTAGGCTCTCCATTTCCATGTTTCATCCAAGGATATTCCTGGTCATTTCAACCCGATGTCAGCATATCAAGAATAAGAATCGTCAAGGTAAGCTCAGTATTTTTCTTTCTTGATCACCTATCTTAAAAGCTATACATAGATAGTAGTGGCACAGGAGTGGTTTCAATGGAAATGCAAGCTAACTGTTCAAGCAGTTTATAATTTCAAGGCGCTGCCCCACTGCACTTCCATTTGAAGATGGAGTGGTGTGGACATGACCAACTTTATTTTCTGGTGTAACAGTTAGTACCTAGTTCTTGATGGGTAGCTCAGGTTGCACAGACATCTTGTTTTCCAGAGTCACTCTCTGTCAGGGCCCTATTGTAAGCCCAGAGCTGTTTTTCTCCAAAAGGGGAATAGTTGTAGAAGAGCACAGTTTTTCTCCACAACCTCTACTGTGATTCTCTTATTGGGGCTTACCAAAGAATTCAAACAACAACCTGACCTTCTAAAAATGCTTTAATTTATTTGGCTCCACTGATTCCCACTGGTTTATACTTGGACAAGCTGGATAACTTTCTCAGGTTCTACTCAAAACTAGCAGACCTTTGGATCACTTAGTACATTGGTCAGAATACTAACCAAAATATGCTGTAAGTTGTCTCAACAGTCTAAAGAGGTCTAATAAATGATACCACTAGTTTTTGACACATAAGGGGCTAGGTATAGCAATTTATCTTTCACTTTGGAGAGAATACCTGCATACTCCAGACTACTGGATCCCCCAGAAACTTAACTAAGGTAGAAAATCCTTGAACTTTTGTGGGTTTTACTTCCCACCTTCTATCCTACAAAAACATCTATAACATCTGCTACTTTCTGTTTTCTAGTGCCTCTAAAAATGGTGTCAAAATGTAGACTGATGGGCATCCTGTAGGATGTTCAATCAAGCTTCCTGAGAATTCAGTTATGGATCAGGGTTGGAGAGGTTACCTAATTCTAGGTAAAGTAGGAAAAAATTACTGCTCCCCCTGATGAATGAAAGCAAGTTGCTTTTGGCAATTCCTGGTTTTGAGCTAGAGAGAAAGCATTCACTATGCTCAGTTCCAGACACCAGGAGTGGTGGTGTTTTGTGCCAGCAGAAACATCTGAATCAGTAGTTGCAATTGAACTTGCAATTATATCTAATATTTATGCCTTTTTAACTTTTTCTTGTCTTATTGAGCTTTCTGAGACATCCACTACACTGTTGAATAGGAGTGGGGAGAGTTTACATCATTGCCTTTTTCCTAACCTTAGAGGAGATTTGTTCAGTCTTTTTCTTTAAAGTGCAATATTAGGTAGCCTTAGGATGTTTGTACATGTCCTTAGAAGGTTGAGGAAATATTCTTCGATTTCCAGTTTGCTAAATTTCTTTTTTCTGAGTAGGCATGGAATTCTGTAAAATATTTTTATGCTTACATTAAGATAATCACATGATTTCTTTCCTTTTTTTCCTGATAAGGTAATAAATTACTTTGACTTTTTTAAAAAATGCAAATCCAACCTTAAATACCTGGAATGAAGCTCTTTTGGTCATGATGTATCATTCTCTCACACATTGTTCAGTTTGATTTGATAATATATTGGTAAATACCTCTATATCTATATTTATGAGAAATATTGGTCTGTAATTCCCATTTATTTTAATGTCCTTGCCTGAGAAAACTCTGTAAATATTTGTTGAATAAATGAATCCAGTACACAAAGATAAAGCAAAAAAAAATATGGTATACTAAAGATATGGTATTAGTTAGACACCAAAATACATACAAGACACATGTACACTTGGAGGAAGACTCAGAAAGACCCCTCCACTTCCAGATATACCAGCTACAGCCCATTCCCCATACTGTACACAATATAATCTTTCTAAAATGTACATCTTATTTTATCAACTCCTTCTTAGAAAACTATCAGTGGTTCCTATCACTCTCAGAGCAGTTTAAGTTTTTAAGCTTTTGAAATTTCCCTTTTTATATCTCCAAAGTAGCAGCACACAGCACTAATAATAAACTATGTACTTTGATGACTCTGGGTTTTTGCACTTTCTAGTCTATCGGGAACCCTTTATTTCCTCTCTCTACAGCCGGTGTACGCATACACATAGCTACATACTTGTAATTTCTCCTGGCTAACACCTAAATATTCTTTTGGTCTCCTCTTAAATTTAATTTTCATTCTTTTCATTAGGGAGGTCTCCCTAGGCCCCAAGACGGAATACAACACCCCTTGTTATGTGCCCATGGTGGTAGGAAAGGGGATACGATGAAACAGGCTTTGTCAGTAGATTTGGATTCAAATCTCTGCACTGTCACTTATTATCTGAAGACATTTATAGAAGTTACTCAAGTTCTGTGCCTCCTATCCCTCAAAAATGTAGCTAGAACAGTTTGATATAAGGAATAAATGAAGGAGGTATGTACTGTATAAGTGGACATGCTTGGCTCAATGCAGAGAGCGAGTTCTCAATAAATGGACATTACTGTTCTTTTGCCATATTAATTTTACCATCACAGAACTTAGTACCATGTATTATAGTTTTCCACATATTTCATTTTTTAATTAGATAGTAAGTTATCTAATACTATATTCACTATAATTTTAGTTTTCATCATAATATTGGAAATATAAGTGTTCACTAAATGTAAGCTGTTGCTATTATGATTATTGTAAAAATTTAGAGCTAGATTTTTCTAAATCAGGTGGTCCTAAGGGTTGACCAGAAAAGAATGGTTCTATTTGGGGGGTGAAAGAAATTGCTGGACACTGGAGGAGAGGTAGCACATGGAACCCTAAAGGTGACAGGAATTCAGATAAGGTGACCATGTATTGGGGGACTGATATTAAGAACTACGGCATTATGTATCATGGCTTTGGGAGCATGGCCATAGGTCCTACGGGTTGTGTAGGGCTGAGCTAGACTGAGTAGACATAGGAAAATAAATATCAGCATAAATAATTTATTGCAAACTCTCTGATATCATACACTAGTGGGATTAGTAATTCACACAGGATTATTCTGCATTAGGGGACCAGGAGGTAGAGAGAGATATGAAAAGGTCAGATGTGAAGACCAGATGCTAAGGGGCAGACTTAAAACCATACACTGTGGGTGAACAGTTCTCAGTCAGCTAAATTACAGTGGACAAGAAGGATCTGGGTAAAAACCTGGAGTTCTCCTTTGGCCAGCTCCCCTAGAATTCCTAGCCCTTCCTCAAAAGGTCTTAGGGGGCAAGAGAAGTGTGGGGAAGTAGGAGGCTTTATAGCAGCCATTCTTGTACCTTGTAAGTCATGGAGAAAATTCATTCTGATTCAGTAGTATGCCACATTTTTCTGGTTGTGTGTGTGTGTGTGTGTGTGTTTTTACTGGCTATTAATGCACTTTTACGTCACCTTGAAGACTTCTTAATTATACTTACAGAGTTCACAAATAAAGTCCTCTGAATCTCTGTCAAATTGTCCACACAGCTACTTGTGGCTACCAAAGCTTTACTCCTACTATTGCCCCCACTAGGGCCCTGAAGCTACTGGCCCATTCATGAGGTTATGGCTTCCTTCACCAGGTTAAGCTGGCATGCACACTGGTATTGGCATTGATGGGAGCACTGGCACTGTTAATGACCACAAAGTCAAGAAGTATCGACATAAAACTATGCCAAAGCCATGCTATTAAAGCAAGGAGGATCCCTTTCCCTCATTTCTGTGCTTTTTGTTTCTTTAGTTCCAGAAGATAATTGTGGTCCCGGTAGCTCCTGGGGCTTTCATATTTCTACACCCAACAGTCATTGGTTAAAAGCTTCTGGAGAAAAGCACAGAAAAATGGTGTAAAGGGATCCCAGGGAATGTGGGGGGAGCACAAAAATAGTGTACTACAGTCATCATCATCATCATCTTAGTGCTAACATTTTCAGCATTATGTACTAGGTCCCACAGTAATTTTACATGCATCCTTTAATGTAATCATCACAACTACTCCCATCTTACAGATGAGGAGAGTGAGGGTTGCATAGATTAAAAACTTGTCCAAGTCTACTTAGAGCTTAGCATACCCTTAGAGTCCAGGGGTGATGGCCACAGTGCCGAAAGGAAGACAAATGTAGTAGTGGAAAATGTTGTGGATGTTCCATGGACTAGGTCAGAATTAGCTATCTGGCTACTTGCACTTAATTCCTATTAAGGCTAGAAAAAACACAGTTGAAAAGTCTCCCATTTGACCTCTGGTAGTCCTACATGTCTAGGTCCTGCCCATGGATGTCTAACTGTGAACAGGGCTGTGAATATAATTAGCTTAGAGGGTCAGGAAGGAGATGAACTGTAATAAACTAAGCAGTGTTGATGGTCAGCAGCTGCAGATATTTAGCTAAGATAGTCCAGCACAGCCTCTCATCATTAGAGGAAGGAGATCTTAGAACCGTAGTTTTTTGTATTTTCAGGGACAGGCAGTTTAAATTACATATTTTCAACAATATATTGAAAAAAGAGCTCACCTGATGAGGAAATAAATTATTTAATGAGAAAGAAAATACTTACATACATAGACTTCTATTCTGAAAACAGGTTGGGATTTTATAGCAATTTTCAAACTTTGCAGCCCACCCAGGACACCATTTATTCAGACAGTTAATGGGCAGTTGTGACCTGAGACTCAGGGGTCATGATAGGATTAATCCCCTTTCCCTGAGAAAGAGCTAAGGAACCTTCCCCCTACTCTGCAAGTAGCATGGAGTTGTGCCACAGAGGCCAGTAGACAATTGAGCATCTGTCTGGTGGCCTAGTTGTAATAGGAGCCTTTAAGACTACTGCTTGTTGACCTTTGAAATTCTACCGATTGACCTGGCATGATGGGCTATTATATTTGCCTCTTGGAGTTTGAGTAGCCTTGTCTATAAAAATGTCTGAGGGACACTTTCCCTTTGAATACCTCTCACATATTCCACTGGCCCCAATATTCTCCTAGTGTGGTTGGGAGTTTTGATACTAGACTAATCTTGATGTAATTTTGCACTATCTATCACGGTTACTCTGGGTGTTGCAATTTGCCGTGGGAAAAAGACTCAGGTTGTGCCAAATCAGCTACAGAGCTCCCCAAACTCACAGCAGTTCTCCCAGCTGGAACTTACCTGTATTTGTGGAAAGGCTCCATTATGTTGCTTCATCCTCAAGATCCCACTGCCCTCTGTTGGAAGCCATGGTTCTCCTCCGTGGCCACTGGCACAATGCTGCTGGAGCTAGAGCTGTTTCCTTTTGAGCAAACCAGAATGTTACAAATCACCTGGTGTGCTGAAGCTTGTAGACTTGTGATTCTACAAAATCCAGCCTGATCAGGATCACCTGGTGGACTGTTCAATCATAGCCTGTGAGGCCCAGGCTCAGAATTTCTGACTCAGTCAATCTGGAATGGGCTCTAAGGATCTGCATTTCTAACAAGTTCCAACACTATGCTGATGTTGCTAGTTTAAGGACTGAACTTTGAGAACTCCTGAATATAGAAAAATTTAGACACAAATGGCAGGATATAATAAAGCATGCTGAAAGTTGCACATTGATAACACAGATTGCAGGGAGGGAATCAATTGCTGGCCAAGCACAGGACAGATCAGGTGAGGAAAATGAGGATCAGAAAACTATGATGATTCTAGCTCTACCGCTTGCTTTACAAATTCTGCAGGATGATATCAGTATTAAATATTCCTAAACTAGAAATACAACCATTACCCGAGACTTGTAGCTCAGGCATGAAATCCAAATCCAGTCGATTCTCCTCAATATCTCGCAAACCTACCTCACTTTCTTTATCCAGCTTTATCTTGTTTCCTCGCTCACCCTCTCTCACCACCTTCTGTGAGGACAGCCTCTTCCCCAATTGGCTGCTTCTACTTATTAACAATTCTCCATGCAGCCATGGAAACCACGATCTTAGATGAAACCTTGATCACCTGTTTACATTATTTTCAAAGGAATTGCTAATTTGTTATAATCAAGTTAAGTTCAAAAAGTGTGCTTCTCATACTCTCCTGTGCATTCCTGCTCTCAGAAAACTCTTTGCTTGTACATCATTCTTGCCAACTAAATATGAAGTATCTCAAGAGCAGGGAGAAATTCTTTTCCTCTTTGCTTTTTTAGCACATATGTAGTAATCATAATCAAAGTAATAATAAACATGATGTGCCCAAAACTTTATACTCATTATCTTCCAACTTTAAACTACTCGCAGATTAACATCATTTACCCCACTTTTCAGATAAGGAAATGGAGGCTTGGAAAGGCTAAGTACCTTACTCAGGATCACACAGTTAATAAAGCACCAAATAAAGATTTGAACTAGTTCTGTCAGATTCAAAATAGTATCATCGCAGATACATCTGCCCCACGGCACTTAGAGAGGAGACAAAATCATTCTTTGTTGCCTGAACAGACCTGCTGATAATCTATACAGCTTGGCAGGGCAGAGGAGACCAGCTTCCTGCACATTCCAACCTTCTGTGTTTTCTCCTATATCCCTGCCTTAGCCAAAGCCAGTTCCTTTGCCTGCAATGTCCTTCTCTCTCATTGTTTTTGTTCAGTTTTCAGGAATTAGTTCTGGCTCTCCTCTCCTAAATCTTTGCTATACCTCCCCTGCACTTCCATAGCATCTCAAATAAATCTCTTTTGTAACTTATCACAACTTTACTAGTCTGACACTCTTTTCCCCTATTGTGAGTCATTGAGGTTTGGGGGGAAGCCCATTTTAAACCCACAGTGCCTGGAATAGAATATGTGAATTAATTAGGGTATTTTTGGCTGCAAGGAACCAGAACCCTAACTCAACATGTCTTAAATAAAAAGGAAATTAATAGGATCACATAACTTGAAGTCCAGCTCAAAACACCTACAGGGATTTTGTTAAAATTAAATAGTTTATACTCACACATATAAAATATCTCATATTTATTGTATGCGTGGCAGAGAATACGTGCTCAGTAAATAGAAGCTGTCACGACCTTGGATATTACTTTCATTTATCCATATCTGGATCACATATATAAGGATTATTTGCAAAAACTGCAATTCTAGACTGGATTTTTTTTCTGTATTACCTAGGACAGCATTTCTCAAACAGGAGCAACCACATACATCAGAATCATATGAGGTACTTCTTAAAATGCAGGCTTGTATCTCTTTTTAAACTTACTAAATTGGCAGCGGGTGGTTAGGAGTCTGGGGAGTGGGGTCGAACAGCCTTATTAAAAGCTCTGCAAGTCTTTCTTATTCCCATGTCTCTCCTCTCCTTTCCCATTCCGTAATAGAATTACATATTTCTATTATATCTGGGAGAAAGGTTTGAAATTTCCAGTCTGCTCAACGCTTTTTTTACAGGTGAGAAAGCTGAGACCCAGCGAAATATAGTGAATTGTCCAATGTCAGCAAATTACTGGAAGAGCTGAACTTAAATGACTTTTTTTTCCTACCTTCATTTGGCTCATTTTTACCATTGCTACTTCTCCACTGGTGTGTCAGAGTGAATTCTATATTCAGCAAATCGGCTAGAACAAGTTTAGACTAATAGAAACACATAGCTTTTATTACATGTTAGGAAGTGCTTCAAGCACTTTTCAGTGATATCACAGGTAATACTTGGAAAAATCTTCAAAGGTAGGTGCTACATTATCTTCATTTTACAGAGAAACAAACAGAAGCACCAAAAAGTTGAGTAACTCAGTCTAGGTCAAACAGCTAGTGGGTGATGCTGGGATTTGAACAAGAGAGCCTGACTGCACGTTCTGCTTCCTCTGGGGAAGAGCACATCAGCTTACTCCAGCAGTGCTTTCATTCTTACACACTCTATTATGTTAGAGTTTTTACAAACATAGTGTTTAAAGGCACATTCCATTTCCTAGACTCTGGTCTTCAAGGATGGTAATCAACGTGGTGTGGAATCAATTTTAGCCAGGAGAGGACCATCCTAAGAGACAGTTGTTAAACTCCAATTTTAATCATTACTTCCTGTATATCTATGTTTTATAATTATAAAGTCTTAGTGCTTGAGGGAGAAAGACTAAAGGATTATAATCACGGTCTGGCTCTGGGACCTGAGTTGGTTTTCATTTGTTTGTTTAAGATTTTATTTATTTATTTGTTTATTTTAAATTTTTTAAGGTTTATTTTATTTTTTAAGAGAGAGACAGAGCATGAGTAGGGAATGAGCAGAGAGAGAGGGAGATACAGAATCGGAAGCAAGATCTAGTCTCTGAGCTGACAGTACAGAGCCCAATGCGGGGCTTGAACCCACGAACTGTGAGATCATGACCTGAGCTGAAATTGGACACTTAACCGACTGAGCAACCCAGGAACTCCAAGATTTTATTTTTAAGTAAGCTCTACACCCAACGTGGGAATCGATCTCACAACCCTGAGATCAAGAATAGAATGAGCCAGCCAGGTGCTCCTCCTGAGCTTTATTTTTTTTTTAATTAGCTCTTTGTCATTGATTAATTTGTTGACCCTCTCTGATTCTCTGGCATCTTCACCATATTTTAGTTTATTGAAATTCTCACTGTCCTTTTAAGTCCTTGCTATTCAAAGTGTGGTTGGAGGGTCAGTAGCATGAATACTACCTGGACCTTGTTAGAAATGCAGACGTCCAGATCTTACCCATGACCCGTTGAGATAGAATCTGCAGTTTAACCAGCTTCCCTGGACATTCCTCTAGACACCTTTAGGAAGCACCTCTTTAAGGTATATCTGTGATGCCCTAAGATGTTCCTGGGCTTAAATCTCTAATCTGTGACCTGTCACCTGTGACCATGGCCAGTTAACTAACCTTTCTCTGTCTCTGTTGCCTTACCTACAAAATGAGTATGATTTTGCTTGTAGGATTCTTGTGAGCACTATATGAGGTAGAGAGCAGAAAGTATTTGATACACAGTTACTAGTAAAAAAATATTTATTATTCTCAATCCACCAATAGCAATTATAATTTTGCTGGTTTTGAATATCACACTTTGGTTTTCACGTATTCATCTTCAGTTCTGTTCTCTGAAGACACAGAGATGCCTCAATGCCTTTCTAAGTTGTTCGATAGATATTTATTGAATTTGATACTTGTCAACTGATTCATATAATTTCCTACAAGGTCAAAGTCGTCTCATGTCAGAGAACCAGACTAATTCTTTGTATTTTAATAAAGTTCCTACATTGTGAGGAATCTTCAAAAGAGCACAACATATGGGCAAAGGCCCTAATTAAACACTTGTTGAAAGTAAATTAGTTAATTAGAGTTGACCGCTACTTCCCACAGAGGGTAATCAACGCAAGGTCTGTGGAGAGCACCAACATCCTGTGGGGGCAGAAACAGGGCTTGTTTTCAGGCAAAAATATGTTCTTTAATAAATGCTTTTATGTGCTTCATCCTGTCCATGTTAGAAAAAAAGTCACCAAGTCCACAAACAAATAAAAGTGTAATAACCTAGTGAATTTCTGTCTCTGCTACTTCTAACATTAAGGTACAACTCACAAAAAGGTGCTACCCTATTTTCCCCAAGGAGAACTAATTTGGGGAGTTAGAGACTGAAGGTTTTCTTTTATTATATTATTATACATTATTATTATATTTGTTATATTGTTATAAAAGAAAGCTCAATTCCTAGTTGAACCCTTTACCAGGAATAATTGGAGAAATAACTGTGATCACCAGAATCAATCACTAGAATCTGCCTGACATTTAATGGAGTAGGCTAAATTTCTGGATGGTTCTTGTTGGGGGGTGAGTACAATAACAATTTTATTTGTATAAAAATCAGGAATCTAAATGAACAAGGAGCAAAAATAAATCCTGATCTAACCAGTTCAAAAGAAAAGAATAAAAAAGAAAAAAGAAAAGAAAAGAAATCTGTGATCTAGTTCATATAAAATACAAGCTAACCGGAGTCATCATTCATTCACTCTTCACACTAGGTTCAGACCATTTCTGGGGTTTTCTGATTTATGTTTATTTTCATCTGGGTATGTAGTTTGGGTTTTGGCTAGCACCAGCAATGGAAATACCATGAGAAAAAATAAGTTACTCTCAAAGCATTTTGGCCTTGACCAAACCCGTTGTTTCATGAAATTGAAGTTTTGACATTTAACTTTTTGGAAAGTAACTGCAAATAATGTTGGTTTCAGTCATAATAGAGCAATAAATAAACACTTTCTCTCTTCTACATGGCCTCGTGGGAGATGACTGGAACAAGAAGAGCCCCAAAGTTGAGACTTGGGTTTTGGTTTTGTCTCAGTCACTGAACTAGTCTGCTGTGAATACAAAGAGCACCCTTTAATGCTAGAAGCACCTAGAGGGGTATTCCATAGGGTAGCCCAATACTTCTCTTTACCATCCCATTGAAGATCCCTTTTTTTTTCCAGCTCTCTGTTCTTCCTCTCTCTTTCTCTCTTTTCTTCCATTCCCCTCTCTTTTTCTTCCTTCCTTTCTTCTTTCTTTCTTCCTTTTTATTTTTTCTTTAAAGAACTTTTCAGTGATCTCAAAGGCAAAACAATAGCTCAGACTAGGGATGGGGCTGTCTAAAAGTTGTGTGTGTGTGTGTTTGTGAGTATGCATGATTTTTTACAGTTTGCACAAAATGTCAAATTCAGGTTGGTCCTAGGATGAAAGAGGGCTACATTCTGAATTGCAGAAACTGACCAGGTGAGCAAGGAATGAAGAGGGGGACATTCTGTGACAAAACAGAAGCATGGCAGTCCCCTTACCTGACAGTCTTTGGTGGGTTTTGAGAATGTTTACACATTTCTTGCTTGTCAGAACAGCTACACAAAGTTCGATTTGAGTCGTTGTTCACTTAACCCAGCCACAGAGACTCCCTGTTTGAAACCACAAATGCTATTTGTACTGAGAAAGCAGTCCCATGGCTTATGAAACCCAGCTATTTCATTGGCGCCTTTTCAGCTCATGTTCTTTCATTAGAAACTGACTTCTCGATTAGGGGTGAAAAATGCAAATGAAATATGCCTCCTGTTTTTTTTTTTTTTTTTTTTACTCAAATGTAGAGAAATTTCAGGATTTGAAGAAAGCTCAGTATGTGCCTTGTGTTTTCTATCCACTTTGTTATGCCTCTGAATATCTAAAATATCTCAGTCAATTTAGATAAGAACAAATACCTTTTAACATAAGAAAAAGATCTCTTCCTTTATGAGGAGTAGGAGAAAAAGTGAAATATCAGAGATCTTCACTATTAGAATCAGGCTCTAATTGTTCAATTTTTGTGTTATAAAAAATGTGTATTTTGCTGATTTTAATTTTATGATTTTCCAGGACAACCCGGAATGGAGGATACATTGTTTTGAGCTATTGTACCTACTTGACCTATACATATATCTTAAATTTTTTTAGTTATAGCTTTCTTTTGCAGCTCCTCGTATAGACTGTTCTTGACAGAGTTCTGACTGACTGACTCAGGGCTTTGTTGAACTTTGGGAGGGATCAGTTGGTGGGGAACCAGGGTGCACTTGGACTCTAGAAGTATCTCTCAGGTTCCAGAGGATTATAAATATTTGAACGTGCAAGAGAGATATTTGCCTTAGAGCTGAGTTCCTTCCAACTTACTGTTGAGTGTTAGCTATAATTGGTTGTAGGAAACCCTAAATAATGTTAAGCACACTAGTTTTACAGCCTTTACCCAAGAACATTCCCACCCCAAGGAAAACTAGGTGCTTCCTCTAGAACTGTGTACTTGGCTTTTTGGTAGGTCTGGGTTCTGATATATTGACTGAGTGGCTTCTATGGCAGCATTAACCTTGGTTCCACATCGAGGGATTTCATTTTTCTTCTTGCCTTAAAATTTGTCAACATACTGCTGTGTGATACATTTCTTGATTGGTTTTTGGATTTCTCTCCTTTTGCTTGTGTATTTATTATAAAATACCATTACTACATAAAGAAATCATTAGATTAGGACAATAGCTATTATAATCTGGATCTTGGTTATCTGACACAGACTTTATGAGAATATTTCAAGAAGTAGTTTCTGAAACTGGACTATAAGCAAGTTCACTAGAGTGTATGCATCTCCAGGGAAGACACTGACCTTATATACCTTTAAATATTCAGCACCTAGTGCCTGACACACAGAGGCACTAATTGTAATTGTTTATTGCCTTTGGTTTCAGTGAATTAGGCCAACAGTACATTTTTCTGTGTTACCTACTATAGTAAGGTATTATGACATTGTTGTGAACAAGTCATGATACAGAAATAACAATCTATTAAAGCTATTTTCAAATTTCAGCTTGTATAGAGATTGCTTAATGAATTTTTTAAAAAATGTATATTCCCTGGCTTCATACCCACAGATTCTCATTCAGCAGGACTGCATGGGCATGGGCACAGGCATCTCTATCTGTAGAAGCACAGATGTATTTTGATGTGGGTGGTCAGTTGCAGAAAATCTGTGCATTAATGAGTTTTTAAATACTCTGTATGCACTGGTCCTCAATCACATGAAAATTTGAAAACACCTGTTTAATATGCAATCTGAGCACAATGAATTAATATAGTAATATTTTCAGATAAAGTCACTATAAGTAGTAATTACTGTTTATGTCTCTTGATAGTTTCTTGTGTGTGTGTGTCCATGTGTTTGCATGTGTCTGGATGTAAACCATCCACTCAGCACTCCCTAAGTAGCAAACATTTATTAAATTCTTAAGAGGTGCTGGGGACCTTCAATATGCTTGATAGGTATTAACATATTTAACGATCAAAACAAAACTATATAAAGTTCTAAATAAAGTTCTTTTATTATTTCCATGTAAGAGTTAAGAAAACTAGGCACAAAGTGGCTAAATAATTTACTTAAAGTCACAAATTTCATAAGTTCTATGAAGTTAACAGTTTAAAATTCTATTGATTTTGGATAAAGGCAAGACTTACACACAAAAAAAGTAAGTACAGAGTACTCTTCAAAATAAATCAAGAAGATCAAAGTGAAACAAAGTTTGTGAGTTCCTGAATGTAATATTAGGTAAACTTTTTAGCACTAATTTCATAAACAGTCAGTAAGCCAATATATTATTTTATACTAGTTCCTAGAATAATTTTGAGTCTGATTTTTAAAAAATAATCAGGACAAAAAAATAGGAGTTTCAGATTACCTGATATTGTTATAGAGGGAATATTAATTCAAATGGCCCCAAACCTCTGATGTGACTCCAGAAACCACACGTGGAATAGAAGACAGTCCTGCAGGAGCTATGGCTGAAGAGCCCAGGGAACAGTCATGGTGAATGACACTCTGAACCTTCTTACCTTTAAACAGCCTGTTCCACCGGGAAACCTTCCATCCAAAATTGGCATTACTGCTTTTTTTTTTCTTTTTCAAATTCAGATTCAACAAGCCTGAACTGAGGACTGACCCTGTGCCAGAAATGCTGCTAGCTTTTAAATTATACATTATCTTATTCCATCCTTACAACCACGGTTTGTGGTATGTTATTCATTACTGTTATTGATGCTTACCATTTTATGTATGTGAAAATTGAGGCCTTGTGAAATTAGGTAAATGACTAGCAAGTGGCAGACTCGAGATCTGGGTCCAAGTCTGATTCCAAGTTTAGGGTTTCAGCCCTTCTATAACCATCTCAAAAAGTGGCTTTTGGTTTGGTAACAATGGCATAAAGTTTGACTAGTCTGTGAGTTTAAGAAGAGCATAAAGACTTCACAAGGGTTTTAGTATGAGTATGTTTTCTACTACTCTTGGCAAATACATAAAATCACTAAAACTGCTTGGGGGGGGGGGAGAGAGAGGGGGAGGGAGGGAGAAGTGTTGGTGGGAAGAGGCATAGTCATTCATTCAACAAAATTTCCTGAGCAGTACTGTGGAACATACCGCGTTAGGTACTGTAGTACTAGAAATAGAACAAGATACACATGGAGCTTAAAATCTAGCAGGGCAAATACATTAAGCAGATATAGTTGTCTTAAGTGCCATGCAGGAGGATCTTTAAAACTAATACCATAACACAGAGATCCAATCTAAACTGACTTGGGAAATTACTGAAGGACTCTCAAAACAGGGAGATTTAAGGTAGGACTGAATTAGAAATGGTAGATAGGCAAAACAAGAAGTGGGTTGCAGAAATCTTCACAGGATCTTTTCTCCCTCATGCCACCGTCTTCTGCACTAGCAGATTACACAGTTGTGCCTGGGATGTGATCAGTATCAGCCCACTCATTTATATATCTCCCTAAGACCTTCCCAACTAGCTCAGAGTGAGTTCTACACTACAAGGGAGGTCTAGGAACCAATATTTTGAATACAAATAAAATAAAATAGTCCTTGGAAAGTTTAAATTCTTTTCCCCCCTGACTAAACTTTGGCAAACACATCAAATGTAGCACCTCTTACCTTTAAGAAAACTTCAACATTTAACTTAATTTTTATTATGTTTTTGAAGTCTATAAATCTCCATTGTACATTTTCCACAGAATGCATTTTAATTCCATTGATATTAAAGAAAGTACACGAAGCACTCTGGCCCACTAGATGGAGAAATCAGAATGGTGCGGAAGTGTGGCCAGGACTCAGAGTTTCCATTCTCTTCCAAGGGAAACCAAATGAGAAAAATAATACATCATAAAAGTCAGAGTTCAAGCGTAATTCTGGAAATAGGGAGGAAATAGGATATCTCATTTTTAAAAAGTGTGCCTTGAATTCCCAGCTGAACCTACAAGGTTATGCAGAGTACACCCTATCACCTTTCTAATCAGACTTAACCAATGGCTCCTCCTGGGGTTCACTGAACACTCAAATAGGCATTTAGAGAAACCAAGTTAGGTGCCTTTGTAAGGATCATGAGTTAGGTTCGTCAGTCAGCTGTTTAATATAGACCCTCCACTACCCTAACTTTAATCTTCACAAAGTTTTTTCATCTAAATTGTCCCAGACAAATGTTTCCCCTGCAGGTCTCCAAGGTAACTGTGATGCGGTGTTGGTGTTGTTGATACTAGGTAGCAAAACGAAAGTCCTGCCTTAACCAGCAATAGGTTCTATCAGAAAATCTTAACCAAGCCCCGCACAGGAGAATTACGTAGGCAACTTTCAAAGCATCTCCACCTCCACATCCCAGTGGCAGAGACTCTGATTTAACTCGTGTGGAGTGGCACCTGGGCAGCAGTTTTTAAAAGCCTTCCCAGGTTGGGACGCCTGGGTGGCTCAGTTGGTTAAACATCTGACTCTTGATTTTGGCTCAGGTCATGATCTCAGGATTGTGAGAGGGAGCCCTGCACAGAGCCCCAAATAGAGCCCCACATAAAGCCTCACGTCCAGCCCTGTGTCCAGCTCCAGGTCAGGCTGAGAGTGCAGTTTGCTTAAGGCTCTCTTTTTCTGCCCCTCTCCTGCTCTCACGCACACGGACTCTCTCTACCTCTCTGACTCAATACAATAATAATAATAAAAATAAAAGCTCTCCCGGGTAATTCTAATGTATAGCTAGGTCTTTACCAGTTGTGGGTTTCAGTTTTCTTGTTTGTAAAATGAAATGATTCCTAAAGCATTTTATTTTATTTTATTTTATTTTATTTTATTTTATTGTATCTCATTTCTTTCCTTTTCTTTAAGATAAATGGATAAAAGTTACAGTGTGGTTGTGATTTGGACATTTTCATGTTTATTTTAAATTTGATGAATGCTTATTATTCATTAACTGATGACACTGAGCTTGAGTTAAGGTACATCCTACTCCATGTCCTATCTGCTCTTTCTCCTGGGACTCAGTACGCACAATAGTAGCTAATATTGAGTGTGTGTTTGTGCTGGGCACTGTGTAAGGCAGTGCTACTCAAAGTATGGCTGGCAGACCAGAGCATGCAAACTGTTACCAGTGACAAAATACATACAAAAATGAAAATGGCCTTTGAAGTAATCTGAGCTTCTATTGCATATATATTTGCCTTTATTTATGTATAAAGAAAAGAGAAAACAGTGTTGTGTATATATATTGCCTGTGTATGTGTGTGTGTATGTATGATTTCTAATAATTCATTTTATTGCATTTTTTTAAGTATCCTCTACAGTTGTTTGGGAATTTAAAAATCCTCCAAAACTTCACCATAGACAGTTTGAGAGGCGGTGGCAAAAAGTCCCTATGGCTATTCTAACTGGATCCTTGCCACTAATTTCTTTAAAAATATTTTTTTAATGTTTATCTATTTATTTTAAGAGATACAGAGAGTGCACGCATGCACACACACACACACACAAGCTGGGGAGGAGCAGAAAGAGAGGGAGAGAGGGAATCCCAAGCAGGCTCTGTGTGAATAGCACAGAGCCTGAGGTGGGGCTTGAATTCACGAATTCTGAGATGATGACCTGAACTGAAACTAAGAGTTGGACACTCAACCAACGGAACCATCCAGGTGCCCCCTTGCCACTAATTCCAACGAAGCAATTGACTTTTTTGTAACTGAGGAAGCTGAGGATTAAAATAACTTGCTTAAGGTTGCCCTTTTCGTAAGATCTGTAGGACTTGAAGCCAGGAAGTGCGCACCCGGAGCCTAGAGCCAGAGGGGTGGGAAGGGTGTGGAAGTGAGCTCCATTTGATATGGGCAGGGGAAGTGTGGCTGTGAAGAGTGTCAGTGCTGGGGAGGGCCACTTTCACACGGTGTGACCCAACGTGTCCTCTGAGTCAGTTTTATCCTTTATGCATAATTAAAATCTCCCCAGCCTTGTGAACATTAGTTAAGCTCCTATAATGAGTTTGAAATTTGAATTGTCTGGATATTTATGAAACCAAACCAGAGTGAAATAAAAAGAGACTTTTTAAAATTGAGAGAGTGGCCTTTCGGTGGCAAGTTTGAGATTTTTTTCTGCCATCAGCAAGATAAAATTAGTTAAAGAAAGTAAAGAAGTTATTTTTCTGCATACTTTGGTTATCTGTTTGTTAAATTTTAAGCCTGCTCAAGATATGTTGTGGGCCTCTTTTATCCTCTCTTCATAATCTGGGCAGAAAGAAATAGCTTTTTGGAAAAGTTTCTGAGACTCCTATCCTGGGAAAAACAGACATTGTACCCTAACGTATTTTCCTATTTCCCCTCCAGAACTTTACTTTCTATTCAAAAGATGTAAGATAAAAATTATTGAATTTCTTTTTTTAAAACTTATTTTAATATATTTAATTTAATATTCAATATATTTAATTTACTTTAACATATTGAATATTTTTTAATATTTAAATAACATGTTAACTATCATAAGTGGTAATAAAGTATGAACAATTAAATCCAGCCATTTTTGTCTTACATATATTAGATCATTGGTAAAAATCAAGTATTCTCGGGGCGCCTGGGTGGGGCAGTCGGTTAAGCGTCCGACTTCAGCCAGGTCACGATCTCGTGGTCCGTGAGTTCGAGCCCCGCGTCAGGCTCTGGGCTGATGGCTCAGAGCCTGGAGCCTGTTTCCGATTCTGTGTCTCCCTCTCTCTCTGCCCCTCCCCCGTTCATGCTCTGTCTCTCTCTGTCCCAAAAATGAATAAACGTTGAAAAAAAAATAAAAAATAAAAAATAAATCAAGTATTCTCTCCTAGAGCATAAAATAGATTTGGTTTATATACACATTTTTAGAAACTTACCTATTATGTAGAGTGGGATGTACAGTAAAACCTTGGATTGTAAATAACTTATTCTGTGAGTGTTCTGCAAGACGAGAAAACATACCTAATAAATTTTAACTTGATAAACGAGTGATGTCTTGCAATAGGAGCAGTACGTGATACCAAATGTCACATGATCACAACTGAGCCAATGGTTCTTCTCTTTCTCTATTGCTGCAGAATGGTGGGTGATCATCTCCCATGCTCAGATAGATGCTCAGTCTCAGGCCACGGCATTTGGCAGAAATCAGTGATTTTTCAGAATGTTGGAAGATGCACACAATTGGCACCAGTGTATTTTTTGTCACTTCAAAGCACCTGTGGACAGTCCTTTGCTTTGCCATACAAGAGTAAGCTTAGGAATGCTTTGCTTCATTCTAGGTCAGGCTGCCTGCAGATATAGACCCTTTCCTCTGCTGTCTTACTGCCAGTTACATCAAATACAGTATATGACAAGAGTTTATTAATACTGTACAGTAGTTAACCTCCGTGCGAGCGTATACAATGGTCCTCATGCAGAAAAAGATTCCATTGAGCCAATAGATAGCAGTGATTCCATTAGTGATAGTGAAAGTCGTCCTACACAATAACCCTGCTCTCTCTTGTCTCCCACATGCCAGTCATGAAGGTTTTCAAAGGTAAGTGCAGGTTAACTTATTTTTCTTTATATATATTTTTTATTATTTTGTATGATATTATAGTATTGTAGTCATTTTTATATGAATATGTTTGGGTTGTGGAATGAATCATCTGAGTTTCCATTATTTCTTATGGGGAAATTCACTTTGATATACAAGTGCTTTGGATTACAAGCATGTTCCAGAAAGAATTATGCTTGCAAACCAAGGTTTTACTGTATTTAGATTTCTAAGAGCATTAAGAGGGGGACGATTGGAAAATTTGAAGTGGAATTTGAGTACAATTATGGAAATATGGAATAAATGTGGAATTTCAGAACCAGGAGAGCTGACCTCTGCATTTCTCCTAGGCGTGGACACAGCAAAACATGAAAATCACCTTGCCTTGATTTGTAGGGTCCCAGTGGCCCTCTCTACATAGTGTTTGCCACAAAGCACCCAGGCAGCACCCCTGAAATCTCCACAAGTAATGGTTTCAGGCTTGAGTACTATCTTTTAGTCACTTTGAAGATAGTCTACTATCTTTAGTGGACTAAAGTCCACTAAATTTTATAATAAATTCATTTAGTTGATGAAAAGTCCACTTAATTTTATAATAAATGCTTGCTAGTTCCTTGCTAAGTATGAGGAAATGAATACGCTGGTGATGGACAAACAGTGACTCAGTGAGGTGCACAGGAAAGAGCATGTGCAAAGAATAGGAAGCACTTAAGCAAAGTGAGTGGCCCTGCCTTAGGGTGTGGCATCTCTGCCAGGAGTCGGTCTCATGAAGGTAGGATTTGAAATGAGAGGACTTAGTATTCCCTTCTCAATTATTTACTAAGCATCTCCTTAGAAAGCCTGTCACATAATTCGCTGCTTAGGGGGCCTAAGAAATGGTTCTCACCTTCATGTAAGGCAGAATCTTTTCTTTATGAAGAAAGAATTCTAAAGCACCATGAAAAGCATGAAGACCCCACTTCCTCATAAACTGCTTGGAGAGGAAGGAGGAGGAAGTGACCAACTGCTGTGGCCTTGGGCAAACCAAGGGTGAGAACGGGGAGAGTTACTATACGGTTGCACAGCAAATCAAATGAGCTAGGAAATGTGTAGGAACTGCTTTTAAAGTGTAAAGCAGTGTTTTTATGTTTATTAATCACCTTAAAACATCTGTTGTAGCCTACAACATTCCCATAGGTATCTACAATTAGCCATGGCTGCGGGAGGCAGAGCGTTGTGCTTCCCTTGGGATGGTGTATATTGCGGGGGGGGGGGGGGGGCATGGCCCCTGACATCCACACAACCTGCAATGATTCAGCAGCATAAAGGACTTCCCTTGCTCAGTGTGGTCCCACCATTGTAAATCCCTGCACCTTGTGCTGAATATTGTTCCCTCTCCTAGGAGTGATTCCCTTTACCATTTATCTCAGTCAGCTTGGGCTGCCATAACAAAACTGGTGGCTGGAAAGCCCACAATAAGATGCTGGAAGATTTAATTCCTGGTGAGAGTCCTCTTTCTGGCTTGCATCTGGCCACCATGTCTTCATATGACAATGAGCGAGAGAGAAAGAGAGAGAGAGAGCATGCTCTGGCCTTTCTTCCTCTTATTATAATAAGAGAGAGCCCCATTCTCATAATCTCATCCAAACCAAATTGCTTTCAAAAGTTCCCACCTTTAAATACAATCACATTGGGGAAATGCTAGGACTTCAGTATTTGAATGTTGAGGGAACACAAACATTCAGTCCATAACATGTTTCCAGTGTTGCACACATCCTTCAAGACTTGCAAGCATCTTATCTCTAAAAACTTTCTTTAACCCATTCAAATAGAATTGATCATTCTCATTTTGCCCCACCAGTGAAATTGCTACATCCATCTCCGTATCTGATCGTTATTGACTCACTTAATGTTTATTGTGATTATCTTACAGAAAATACTCTTGTGTTTTACACCTTGGTCATTGCTCCTAGCACCATCATTGTGCATGCAGGCTAAGCAGTTAATACGTGTTTATGGAATGCATATTTAAATCAATGCAAACAAAATGGCTTTACTAGATAGTAGCCAAAAGGAGTGGGGGAAAAAGCATATTACATAGGATAAGGGGTCCATCGTCTGTTTATCAATCATAATAACTCATGAAAATAGGATTGGGAGAAAAATCCCAGGAGTTTTTCTTGAAGAGAAAGCCTTGGAAATATACCAGGAGAAAGTTCTGGGAGGTAATGTCAGGATAACATTTGGACCAACGACACCTAGCTAGATTTTGAACAGGATTGCAGATTACCTTTCAGTACTAGGTGCTCTTGCTAAATGAATGCATTTTTATTTCAAATTCCAATATGTCTCCCATTTGGAGACATTTTGATTCACTGGGTGTTCAATTTACAAATACCTCAAGAAACAGCTTGCTAAATTTGCCCAAAGCTGCTTTTTGTGTTTCTCCACCTGCAATTCGTATCACTGAAATAAGTACTACCAACAGTTTGAGCTCTATTTGGTGTGGTCCCAGAATATAACTGTTCTAACAGGGCCCTGTTGGACTGTCTATAGTTCAACACTTTTTATTGGCAGCTAAGGGAAAGAATGTAATCGTCTAACTACCTCCTGCCCACACCCCACTCTTTTCACCCTTTCCAACAATCAGCCTGCTGTAACAGTTCAGTGCTAGAATAGGAAAATATTGCAACTTATCCAGGCCATCTGATGAAGAAGCGAGGAACACTGTGTGAAATGTGAAAGGGACAATGCCTCAACCCCTGACATGAGAAGGATCAGGCCAAGAGGAGAATTTGGCAATGGGGATGTGGCTTTCTTGGAACATGTTAGAATTTCCAAGAAACAAATTAAATGTGATTTAAGGAAAATGGGTGTGTTCCTCCAATCTAGACATAAAAAGAAAATTGCAACCAGGGTTCAAGACTGGGGATGGGCCTCATGGTGGGCTCCACACAAGTCATCACGTTTCCCATCAAGATTGCATGCAGAATGTCATTCTAGTGTGTTTTTGTTTATTTGTTCAGATGTGTTTTTTTCCTTTTTTTTTTTTTTTTTTTTTTTTTTTTTTTGTCTGTTTTGCTCCATAGCTTGAGACTTTCAGGACACGGATTTCAGGCTCCAATACCAATTAATGTGCAGAAGTCAGGCAAAATGAAAAGATTTTATCTTTTTCTATATTTCTAAATTAATGTCAGCAAGAGGCTGACATTGGCCCCACTTGTGGCCTGTGCTATTATGGCCCTAACGTAGCCCTCATCCCCCACTTGGCTGATACAATTACTGATTAACCTGCCTTCCAAATTTCCTCTCTCTCACCATTGGGCTCACTTGACCTACAGACTCAGTCTCATTTCAGGCAGTGGATGACCCATCCTTCCTCAGTGGGAGGGGTTAAAAGGTGCCTGAGTCTGCCCTATTTGCTAGGAGCCTCTCTGATTCTGTGCTCTGCTTCTGATTAAGGACTCTCACTCCCATCTTTTTCTTAATAATCAGCCAACATGGTGCCGTTTCTGAGCCCAGAGCCTCCTGGCTGCAGGACAAGCTGCCAGTCTTTTATGATCCTGACTTCCTGGTACTACTCGTTCAATCACTGCCCAAATTGTCTGCTGTCACCGCAGACCCTGAAAACCTGCTCTGCTTGCTTCCTCCTTTCAGTAGTCCCCCCTCTCGCTCTGCTGGGATCAGTCGTTAAGCTACAACCTCTTAGCTGGCGAGACTCTGGATGCCTGGTTTTAGATGGTCTGCTGGCAGCCCCTGAGTAATCTTTCTGACACGTTAGAAAAAGCAGAGGAGGAGGAGCACCTGGGTGGCTCAGTCGGTTAAGCGTCTGACTTCGGCTCAGGTCAGGATCTCGTGGTTCCTGAGTCTTAGCCCCTCACTGAGCTCTGTGCTGACAGCTCAGAGCCTGGAGCCTGCTTCAGAGTCTGTGTCTCACTCTCTCTCTGCACCTCCCCTTCTCATGCTCTGTCTCTCAAAAATGAATAAATGTTAAAAAAAATAAAAAAAAAAGAAGAAGCAGAGGAAATGCTCCCTGCTTCTCCTGTGAATGGCATAAAGGGAGGGAAAGTTGCAAGAAGCAGCCACAGAGAAGGTGGTGTGGCAGCACCTTCAGTGCAGAATGAATGCTATGTCCTGGAATTTGAAGGAGAAAAGAAGTTTCCTGGTTTATCTCAATGCAGAGCAGATCAAGGAGATGCATGGGTCAGCATTTACCAACAAGGGGCTACTTTGACAGTAGAGAGAACTACTGACCCCAGGGTGGGTGGGTAGGGGGAAGCTAAAATCCCTTTAGTCTATGTCCAACGTCACTATGATATCGAACTACGTCTCCAATTTATCACTATTATTGTGGCTAATTCTTTTTTAAAAAATGGATGCTCATGTACAAATTCAAGGAGATCAAAATTGTGTAAAATGAGAAGTTAAGTTTTCTATCCTACCCATGGCCACCCAAGATATGTACTTTTTTTGAATGTTTCCATGAATGTGCATTGTTTTTATAATTAAAATGTATATTTTAACACAAATTAGATACAAATGTAATATAAGCCCCTTCATTTTCCTGCAACTTCCTTTATTTTAAAAATTAATATATTTTAAAAATTATATTTATAATAAAATTATAAATGCCTTAAAAAGATATGGACATCTTTCTACATTAGCACCCATACTGTTTACTGAACACATTCTTTTTAACAACTGCATAGTATCCCGAGATCTGGATAATCCAGTCTACCAACATCCTTTACATTCTAAAACCAGAAAACTATAGAAGAAAATAGAAACCATAATTTGTCTGGAGATAAGCTGTACCAAAGGCTAAAATAGCTGGGTCAATCTGCAGCTTTGGCTGGCCCCTGAGAGGAACAAATGATTGAGACAATGTTTCAAGAAAGGGCCAAAGACTTTTAATAAAGCTAAGGAAGAGGAGAGTAATTTTGAATTAAAGACCAGAGAGGGAAGGGTGTGATAGATTCACATGGCTTGTTGGTTCATGAAGAAAGGATCCAGGTTCTTTTCGAGTGGTTTGGAGGTTGGGAACAGAGTTCATTCTCCCAAGGAAAGCTTTCAGTTCAAAACTGGGAAAGGATGATAAAAAAGGGGTTAAGTACCACACGATTTTCTTTTAAGTCATGATCAAAATGATGCTATCCTTTATAAGAAAAACCAAGGCTAGACTTTATAGATGCATCAGCAAAGCAGTATCATTTCTCCAGACATCAAAACCCTGAGTTTTTCTATTAGGCAAGATTTTGAAGGGCACAACTGTAGTATTTTGTGTTTAAAAACCTTAGAAAGAAGAATATTGCATTGAAAGGAGCAGAGAGCATATGGTACCTTTTTGTTTTTACAGCAATCCTGCATGAATAGAAGTGTGATGGGTGCTCCATGGTACCAGACACCCCTGGAGCTTGGCTTAGGCAGAGTGCTCTGGAGAGTTCTCTGTTATCAGCATAGATGTGGATTGTATGAAGGGAACAGCTGACTCTGGCAGGGTGGCAGCCAACAACGTTTTGTTTCATCACTCCATGCCTTCAGATCTGTTTTGTTTGCTGCTTATTGTCACGACTGACCTTCTGGCTGGAACAGAATGTCTAAATATGTCTTGTGAGGGACCTTCTAAGAGAGAGGCCACCAGGAGAGCACTTGCAGGGAAGTAGTTTCATTCGGAAATCTGAGGAAGAAGGGAAATGGTTTCAAAAAAGTTTAAGTCCAGAGTGAGCAGCTTGCCAAAAGATAGACACTCTGGATGAAGTAAGAGCTTTGCTCCCATAAGGATGGGAAAACGGATGCTTCATCAGGAAATAAGTAAGAAGTTGCTGACAGGGTGAGATACTGTCAACTGCAAGCAGATTCCTTTTATAGGACCCTATTTCTCATGATAATTCTGAGCAAGGGCACTGAAGCAACTTTCACCTTGCCACTGTTTTGGCAAGCCCTGTTTCCATGGAGAGCTTGAGCATTGCCACGACCAATTTCCACTCAGTTATCTCTAAATACAGGGAAACATTCATCCAGAATCTTGAGAAACCACAAAAATGGATATTTCATCAAGTAGAATTTTCTTCCATGTTGATTTCAAGTTTTGATGGTTCTAGGCTTGTTGTTTACACATGTATGTAGTTCTTTGGTGCACATGCCATAAAAGTAGGAAAGACTTCAAACCTGGGCTTTAGTTAAAAAGGAAATTGACTGATTCCGGACCAGTTGTTGAGTTCTAGGTAAAACTGCCACACAGACCTGTTTGATTCATTTTATAAAAGAGAAGATGCCTCAGGGAAAAATAAATGCCTTAATTGCCTAGGAGATTCAAAATTGCATCCACTGCTGAGCACTGTCCAGCCTTTTGGCTTGTTTCTGGTGAGCCTGTTTAAGTAATGTGGCTTTATTTAATTTGGCATAACTTTCTGTTATTACTGAACAAGAGGGAAGTTAAGCTTTTGATAAAGAAATATCATATTATATTCTGGGAATATTCAAATGTCAGTGAAAAAGAAGAAATGTAGGTGGTGTTGACAGTAAAACTCTTCACATTTTACTCTTAAGAACATGGCTACCATTCATTAAGCCAGGGGTGCCATGGAAAATTTACGGACTTTGGATTTATATAGAACAACTAATTCCAAGTTGTATGTATTTCTTCACTCTCCAAATCTCTATTTCTTCATCTGTACAGCAGTGTTTGTTACAAATGGTGTGGGTGTTAATCACCATAACACTTACAACATGCCTCACAAATGGCAGGGGCTCAAAATGTCTTAGTTTACATTCTTTCCTCTTCTCCCTGCCTTCCTTGGCAGGTTTTCCTTAATAAAAGAAAAGTTCTATAACAATCAATCCTGAATATTTAGGTCCTCTTCCCTTCAAAACCAGAATAAGATATAGGAGTAAAATGTCTTCCTTTATACTGATTTATGAAGTCAATTATTGCTGACATGAGAGTGGGGTAGAATTGTTCAGTTTTTTTTTTTATACATGATAGAGATATTATAACTTCATACAGGGTAGCACAGGTATTAAAGGTATGTGATTTGGACTTCAGAAGTTTGAGTCCAAACTGGAGTTAAGTGACTTGTCCAAGGTCAAACACACCATCTGTGTGACCGTGGATAAATTATTTAGCACAAACATGCATCCATGATTTGGGAGAAAACTTATACCACTGCCATCACTAAGTGGTCATTTAATCAAAAACGTTTACTGTTCTAGGCACAGAGTTATGAAGATGACAGAAACATATCCTGCCTTTGCTGGGGTTAACACATGATGGGGAAGGGACGGAGAGAAGCATGCAAACTAATGAATACAAAAGACAAATTCCAATAGCACTATGTTCTATGAAGGACATAAAACAGAGTGATGAGATGGAGGGTGAGTGAGAGAGGGAAATGGCGTGATCTTTTAGTTAGGATGGTTCAAGAAGGACTCTCTAGAGACACAACACTTTGAGCTAAAACCCAAGTGGTGTACAGGAAAGAGGCAGTCTTGTGAGAAAGTCTGTGGTAGAGAGTTTGAGAAACACCAGGTGGAATGGCAATGAGTTGGGAATAAGGTTCAGAGCTGACCAGAAAGAAAGCTAGTGTAAGTAGGGTGCTGAGGAAGCTGAAGAGATGGGCAAAAGGAAGATTATGGAGGACTTTGTAGGCCATAAAGAGTTAGAATTTACTCTAAAAAATTCTTTTAAGCAGGTTGATCGATCAGATTTACACATTTACAAGATGACTCTAGAGAGAGAACAAGAGAATTTTTCCATGGTCAAATAAACTAGGAGCATACCATATCCTATAGTAACTTTCTGTGTATTCAAAATACCCATATCTCGTTGGTGTCAGAGTGTCCATGAAGGGCCAAGCAATATTGGCTCAGCACCACCTTCCATGACTTATGGAAAGTTCAGTGTTCACTCCAAGTCCTTGGTGACTTCACAAATGGCTCATATTTTCACAGTCACTCTTGGCAAAGACCCTCCCATCCAAAGTGGAGACAGTTCCCCTACCCTTTGAACCTGTGCTACAGTTGTTAACTTGCGTTCACCAACAGAACTCTGGGGAATGGTAGTGCGCCAGTTCAAGATCAGGCTTCAAGAGATGTTGAGTGTTTCTGCTCTGTCTCAGAGCCTTGTCAATACCAGGTGAATGTACAAGCCTGGTCTAGTGGGCTAGAGAATGAGAGACTGCATGCAGCAGAGCTGAACCATCCCAGTTGAAGCCATCCTACATGAGCCAGCCTCCAGCTGACCAAGCAGCTGACTGATACATAAGCTAATTGATAAAGCTAACTGATGCGTAAGGCTTTTGTGTAGCACAGATTTCACTCATCTTTCAGGAGAGATGGGTTTTACTAATCACATTAACTCAACTGTTTTTAAAAATGCTGTGCTGATTGTTCATCACCCCCACCTCCCCCAACTCCTCATTATCAGGAGGGCAACCCTCCAAACTTCCTTTTCTCCAAAGTCCATGCATCTTCGAATGCAGAGCAATCTAGTTCTTGCCAACCCTTGCCACCAAATCCAAATAAGGATTTCACTCTGCACATCCAAAGAGTCATTTCTGCACCCTGTTAGCTCTGTTCTTCTGAGTCTCATGCCTCCTCCCTCACTACAAGCTCCTTCAAGGTGAAGAGACAATCTTTTACAATGCATTTCACCACTGATGGGATTTATGATACTGAGGGCACCATTGAATGCTTTACACTTAAACACTACAGTCAGTTACATTTCTATTACACATGCTAGCATTTTAAATTCTCAGAGAAATTCTACCAGAAACACTCGGGTTTCACTTTGTTTAGCCCAACATCTCATAGTCCTATGCCCAACAAATATTCTTTCCCCTGTGTGTGTGTGTGTGTGTGTGTGAGAGAGAGAGAGAGAGAGAGAGAGAGAAAGAGAAAGAGAGAGAGAGAGAGAAGGAAAGAGAACTTTGATTATCCTGCTAAATGACCCTTTCTTACAAACATGGAAAATGCTTCTCCTTGAATCTGATCCTCCCTTACTACCCGCACAAATACTACTCTGGTAGGCTGTGTATTCCTCACATAGGCCATGATCATTTCTGTCACCTTTCAATCACTCCACGTAGGGAAGGCCCACTCTCCAAAATGCGTTCTAACTCCGATGTCTTCCAAGCAGTAATTCTCCACTGTTTCAACTCAGACCAGCCTCTTATTTCTCTGGTCTCTTGTACTCTTGTTCCGCCTCCCCCCCGCCCCAACTCATTTAGATGTCCTCATAGAATAACACATTACTTTTTCCAGGCTGATTTCCATAAGTAAACTACTAAAGTATAAGCTTCTTCAGGAAAGGGACACTATTACACACTTTCGTGTATTCCACTGTGCTGGACATAGAGCAGGTCCTAATAATCTATTTGTTGTATTGAGCTGATAATAAAATAATGAGAATAACTGTTTTATTGAGCATTTTATATGTGCCTGGCTCTATATGAGCACATTATATACATTATCATATTGCATTTAAAAAAACTTATAAAATATTATCCTTATTTTACAGATGAGAAAATTAATATTCAGAGAAGTGATCGAATTTGCTATTAAATGACCAAGTCACAAATCAGACCCAGATCTGACTCTTAACTACGCTGCCATATTGCCCTCAATTACATTTATACCTATGTTAACCAAATTTGAAGACATCACACATAACCACAGATGTCTGCACTTACTTTGATAGACATGATAAATGTGTATACTGCTTATTGAATGATCAGAAGTTGCAAGCTTGAGATTCCGCTCACATTTCCACCCAGTCACAATGACCATTTTCTATCACAGCAGACCAGAGAAGCAAGGTCACTGTGAGATAACAAGAGAAGCCAAAAAAACAAAAGAAAACAAAATAAAACACACACACACACACACACACACACACACACACACACCAGGACAGAATTAGGATAATCATTAAAATCATTAAAAGAAGCATTAGGAGTTTGTGATGAGCCATATCAAGGAGATTCACAGCCCACAAGCCCAGCGCACTGAGCTATATTTGCTATAATTATATTACAGATGATTACGGTTTGCACATTTATTGTATTACACTTTGAGATCATGTACATCATTTAAGTAAGGAAAGTTTTTTAGGAATGATATTAGTTTCAGTCTAAATTTAATTTTTGAAAAGTAAACAATGCACAGTACATCTAAGCCACAGTTAAAGCGAAAGTCTTAGCTTTGTACCTAACAACATATCTTCTTTGAGAGCTTAAAAATCCAGCCTCCCATAACACCCCCACCTCAGAAACTGATCTTGATTCAACTGTGGCTCTGACACGCAGCTCTTTAATTTAGTTTTTTGCTGACAGCTGCCTTCAATTTTTGCCTGTTTATGGAAGTAAATTAAAAGAACACACTGTCTGTGATCCAGTGGCTCTTTGTGGTGGAGTCCTATTCAGTTCCTAAATCAAAACCCAGATAGTTGTCAGGAGAACTAATCCTTATGTAAACATGATTGCCTTTGCAGGCCAGAGCTCGCAGAGGCTCTGAGAAACCTATAGGAAGTATGCCACTTTCCCAGGTACTTCAAGGGTCAATGTCTTTGTTATTTCAGTTTCTAAATAATGAATTTAGAACAATTCACATGGGGTTCAGAAGCTTCTGATGGTCTGAGCGGTGGTCTTTGTTTATGCACACGTGAGAGCCCCATTCTTCAGCGATTGCAAGAGCATCCGTCTGGCATCAGTACTTATGAAACGCGGGGGACAAATACCTGAAAAGAGGCCTCCAGTAAACTTTAATTCATGTAACTTCCCTCCAATTCAAGAATGCTTTGGTGAAAGATAGCATTAAGTCTCATGAAAGGAGACTTGATTTTAAGTATAAATAAACTGACAGTATTGCATATGCTATTTCTAGTTTTTCTAAGCAAGTGGAAAAAAACAAAACCTAATTTTACTGGCAGTGGAAAGGCACTTATTAAAACTATATAACTTATTATATGTTCTTTAAATCTTCAAATCCAGGCCATACTGGATCTTCAAAGCATCAGGCCATACTGATTGTTTCTTCTCTTTGGGATGTTATCTTCTTGGAAATATTTGAAACAATCACTGAGAAATTTCCCTGGGAATGTCATGCTGCTTTATGGGGTGTGAACAAGACAGCATGTTGCTATACAGTTGTTAGAAGTATAATATGATCTTGTGAGCTGATTAAGGGCAAGAAGGATATTTTATCACTTCTACAAAGAATAGTGACAGCCTTTGGCTGTTTTTTGTGGGTAATCCTAATCTCAGTGTAAAGCATGATAAAATGTTTATGCATGATGATATTTTATCCCAGAAGTGGTTGCATTTCAGTAGAAGTGGACCATAATTTTGCTTTTTGACTTGAAAGAGTTTGGATATTCCACTTAGCTAATTGCAAATACATTCCTGAAGTACAAAATACTGTTAACTCTTACCCTTTTTAGAAAAGAAATTCTGAGTGCATTAGCTTAAGAAGGGTTAATATGCTACTCCTTAAGACAATGTTGTGCAATAATACTCAAGACATAGGATAAGGTATGATATAGACCATCCAGGCATACAATGGTTTGACTGGCGATGGTGTGAAAGTTATGTGGATTCAATACAGACCATACTTAAAAGTTTGAATTTGTATTTTTTCCTGGACGAGAGATATGGGGTATGATCCTCTCTTGTGATGCTAGGCAGTGGCAGTGGGACGCAGCTCCCAGCCAGCCACATAGTCATGAGGGCAGACAATGCATATGCTGACAACCATTCTGTATCCATACAACCATTCTGTGTTTCACTTTCAGTACAGTAGTCAATAAATTACATGAGCTATCCAACACTTTGTTATAAAATTTGTGTTCAATGATTTTGCCCAATAGTTGGCTAATGTGAGTGTTCTGAGCACACGTAAGGTAAACGAGGCTAAGCCAGGATGTTTGGTAGATTATGTGTATTATTAAATGCCTTTTCAACTTAACAATGTTTTCAACTTATGATGGGTTTATTGGAACTTAACACCTTCAGAAACCAAGGAAGATCTGTATATGTTTTTCTGGGAGAGAACTCCCTTGGGCTCCAAGCAGATAGTACAACATGACCAAAGTTCCTGAGATGGGGAGGAGGAACTGGAAAGAGGCTGGTGTGTTTGGAGCCGATGAGTGAAGGCAAGAGTGGCATGAACTGAGACTGTATAGGTAGGCAGTGGTCAGGTGTACAGCAACGAGAAGGACTTCAGAGCCTTTTAAAAATGAAATGGGAAACTAAGAAAGAGTTTTAGGCAGATCCCTCTGACTGTTCTGTGGCATAGAAGAAGGCAAGGGGGTTGAGGGAAGACAGCTAAAGAGGCTTTTTCAGTCATCCTGAGGAGATATAAGGGTGGTCAGTGTGAATGGAGGGATTCAAATGCTTTGAAATCTATTTTGGAGAGTCTGTATCATAAGTGTTATGCTAGGAAGGGGAAATAAAGTGATAAGGTCAATAGTCTGTACATGTGAATTCTAATTTTCCAAAATCTCATCATCTACTTGAAGGGTAGATAATAAACAGAAAGTTGTACTTGAGAATGGTAAATGCTATTATAGAATCAAATGCAGGACACTTTGAAAAGCGTATGGAATAGGAAGCCAACCTACAGGAAAAACTACATCTAAGAAGTGTTGGCAAGGAATTGATTATCAACTTAAAAAGAAATTAATGTTTATTTATTTTGAGAGAGAGAGACAGCAGCAGAGACAGAGGGACAGAGAAAGAGGGACAGAGAGAGAGGATACCAAGCAGTGCAGAGCACAATGTGCAGCTCGATCCCATGAACCATGAGATCATGACCTGAGCTGAAATCAACAGTTGGATGCTTAACTGACTGAGCCACCCAGACGCCCCTGATTATCAATTTTTTGTTGAGAAACCTTTGTATGAGTGCAGTTGCAACACTGCATTAGAGAAACTCAGAGTTATTTCTATAGTCCATATCTAGGAATTTATTGATAAGGAAACTGGCATTCAGAAAGGTTAAGTGTCTTGCCTCCGAATATACCGATGGATAATCACAAAATCACTTAAACATTTATCAACAATGACTTGTTCATGGTGGTAAATAAGAAACATGGTTCTTCGGCTCACCAAATTTTCCTAATTAAGATGGAGAGGTTGAAGATGACTACAAAGTTTCTTGCTTGAGCACCTGCATGGATAGCAGTGTCATTAATTAAAGTAAGGAACATTGGCAGGAACCATTTTTGAGGTGTCGGGAGTGCACAGGAGAAACAATAGATTCCATTTCAAGGTGTATGTGGATGTTCAAGTGGAAATATTAGTATGGACAATGATTTTAATAAAAGGCCAGTATCTAATAAAACCAGCTGAGTGACACCATCTCATTTCAATTCCTGTTTCAAATTAGAGCCAAAGATAATTTGTTTCCAGATAAAATAGCTCTTTTAAAAAGGGTATCATAATAGAAAGATGTATTTACACTTTCAAATGCACTAAGTACTCCCAAATCAAACTGGCATGGTTTTCCATCTCCTGGGAGCTTAAAAAGGCTTTTATTTTTTGCTTGTTTTCTTTCTTTAATTAAATTCAACTTATAGGTCAGAGCAGCAGACACTGTACATTGTTTTAATCATTATTGAGGAACATGCATAGCGGAATTCACTGAGGAAAAGAAATCATTAATTATTCCTTTTTCCAGGATTGTTCTAGGTACTGGAATTGTTCAAAAAGACAAAACTTTGGATCTGCTGACCACTCAAGTCAGCTCATTCCACATTCACGGAATGTGTTGCTGGATGAGGACACTTTGGTGGCAGGAGAGAAAACAGAGACATTGGTCTGTGGCATGGTAAGGCAGGTGTTAGGAACTTCAACTTTCAATTTATAACCTTGATTAATTGGTTTGGTATAAGTTTGATTAAATAAGGCAGTCAAGGAATCTGAAACACACAACCAGAATCTCTGCGTTCAGATTCTAACTTTCCTAGAAGTGAGGCAAACCACAAGAAAAATTCATACCAGAGATTTGTCAAGTGAACACACATAAACCAACATAGCCACCACCGTCATGAGAAGAATCTTCTTGCAATGTTTTAGAAATAGCATAATCCAAGTATCCCTTGATTTAAAACATCAGGTTTATAAATCTTCTGAAATACAAATCAGGGGGAGTGGTTCCTTGGAGAGAGTGAAACTTCTGTTGGGTCATTGTGCTTTATTCTGATTGGAGGAAACCCTTGAGGGAAGGAAAGAGGAGGAGCTCCAGTTACTAGAATTAGCAACATACACTAAAATAAACCTTCCAGGTCCTTTTAGCCAAGTGAAGAGATTCAGATAAAAATCAGGGTTCTTCCCCATTGTAGAGCTTGGATAGAAGGGACTACTTTTGAGGTGTTTATCTTCTCTCTCTCTCTCTCTCTCTCTCTTTTTTTTTTTTTTTTTGAGATCACCTGGTGGAGAAATGCAGATGTTCAAACTGACGGGAGCTGTGATTGGGCCAACTCCCAAAGAGGTGGAGGTGGTGGGGTAGGGGAAGGCTGGAAGTTACCCCACTTCCTTATCTTCTTTGGCATTTGGAATAAATGTATCAATCATAGCTCACAAGGGGTTTAGGACCAACACTCTGAAACGCATCTGGTTATCATTCCCAAGGGAAATTAGCTCATGCCGTGCCATTATCCTGTCAAGAAATCAAAGGGCTCTTCCTGCATCAGAGACTTTGGTTTCCCTTTGTCCATTTTTTTTGTGACCCTCACCTGTGATTGGCTTGCAGTTGCTTTACAGCTATCACAACACAGTCCTTTTCTGGAGGCCGGCTTACTATAACCACTTCTCATTTTTATTGGGGTAGTCCCCCTACATATATTTTGAATTCACTTTATAGTTTAGTTTAATGATAATATATAAAATTGTTTATAGGGGAGGATATGTTACAGTTTCCAAGCAATCAACCGGAAATGGTATTTCTACCATACAACCTATTGGTGAATTGGTGATCCTTGTACCTAGTTAGCCTAACTTCCTATATGTTCTTCATCAACAATGTAATATTCCTATGAAACAAGTAGTATAGATACTAAGTAAGATGATGTGAATTAAGATAGATTTCTTCTAGGGCGCCTGGGTGGCGCAGTCGGTTAAGCGTCCGACTTCAGCCAGGTCACGATCTCGCGGTCCGTGAGTTCGACCCCGCGTCGGGCTCTGGGCTGATGGCTCAGAGCCTGGAGCCTGTTTCCGATTCTGTGTCTCCCTGTCTCTCTGCCCCTCCCCTGTTCATGCTCTGTCTCTCTCTGTCCCAAAAATAAATAAACGTTGAAAAAAAAAAAAAAAAGATAGATTTCTTCCGTAGAGTTCAGATTGGAAGTTGTCATTAAGTTATGTAGTCAAATTCTCTCATGTTATAATTGATCAAATTGCAGCTCAGAGACACATAGTTAGACTGATTATATAATTTATTGTTCACGATGAACACTCTTGGAGTGCTGGAGCTACAGGTATAAAATGGGGCAATGTGGGAAACACTGCAACACATACCCTACTCATAATCAAACTTGCCCAATGGGCTTTGTTAATGACAGAGATAATATCACAAGCCTGGAAAGCCTGAAGCTTTGTTCTTATATTACACCGAATGAGAAGAAATTTGATTCATGCAATTTGTAGAGATTTTCATCAATAAGTTACTCTCTCTCATCCTACATTAACATGAGAGAAAACACATTTTCCATGTTAATTTAACTTTATGCCAAAGTTAATGCCCAAACATTTTTGTTAATGTTTTTTTTACTAATGATAAAGTTCATATGGATGATAATGACATTTATTAATTTTTTAAAATTAAGATATAGACAGTATATTTGCTGCCATATTTTGAGTGGTTCTGAGACTCACATGGAGCTGCAACTTTTTGATAAAGTATATATCTATGCAAAATTTATTACCTTTTAGAGAACATAAAATGAAAGTCAGCAAAATCAGAGGAAAACAACCATAGAGAAATACCTACTAAGTCATAGCCATAGAGCTTTCAAAATACATTTATTTAATGAGAAAATATATTTAAAAAGTGGTGAGACAAATTTATGTTAGAGTAATTTTATTGATGGATTCTAGCATAAACAGGGACAATATTCTAAACTATCACACGATAGTCATCACATAAGCTATCACATAATTGCAATAGGTTACCTTTAAAGCAAATAAACTTGAGGTGATCTGAGTGTTGGACACTGGAAGAATAAGAATACCAGGATCATAGTCCCACTTTTTGGGATCCATTTCATAGACTCAAATCACTGACATTTAGCAATCAAACTTTAACATTATTTTTCCTTCTTTTCAACTCCCTGGCTGATGGTGGCCAACAGAAAATAAGTATTTCCATTTCCTTATTAAAAAGACACTGTCTTACATTCTAGTTCACTGCAGGGAAGAAGTCAGATTCACTGCAATGGGAGTTCAAAGGTGAATTATAAAAGACATGGTGGAATTTTTGCCTTATATCAACATCCAAAAATAAATCTATTCTCTGGGAGATCAAATAGGTTCCTGGTAGCACAATTAAATTCTCTGTCCATGATAATCAGGTTGCTAACTAGATCTAGAGTGTTTGCTGGATAGGAAGTATACCTCTTACATTTTGACAATTACTGTTCAAATACCAACTTAAAAAAATCTCTATACTTCTACAAAACAAACAAACAAAAACAAAACAGACAAAAAAAAAACAAACCAAAGCAAAACAAAACAAAATATCATTGCATTGAGTGAAAAGACCAAGGCTTAATAGAACGGTCCCTTGAAACTGAAATATTCATAAGAATCACCTAGAGGGTATGTCAATTCTGGACCCCACCTCTAGAGATTCAAATTCTGTAGAGCTGGAAAGGAGGCCAAGATTCAGCACTTTTGAGAAGTACTGCAGAAGTTCCTCCTGCAAGGTGATTCTGTTGAAGGAGGTTCATAGACAACAGCTTGATTTAGAAATAGGTAAGTAAGTACATAAGCTGGAAAATTTATCTGCATGTTCCCAACAATATTTGACCAGAGGTTTTCTGAGTTTTTCAATGCTATAGCAGATTTTTTGAATTCAGGTTCATGAATTCCAGGTAAAGAAATATTTTAATAATTTATTTCATTAAATATTATTACATGGGAAAAGTAAGTATTATGTTTGTCTATTTTTTCATAGCATAAGAAGTGTGTGTGTGTGTGTGTGTGTGTGTGTGCGCGCGCATATGTTGGGAAATTGAGAAATCTAGATACAATAATTAATATTTTATTCTTTAACAAAATTAATTTCTTGATAAAATTGGTTTGTATATAAAAAAGTAGTTGTTTAGACAAACTACTTTTTTCCCTGGTCTTCAAAATATGTTTTATCCTTAAAAATTGTAGAAATTTAATCTGGTTTCTCTTTTAACTATATAAATATCTCCTCAAATAAGGATAACATTTAAAAGGATAATGGAAAGCAATAGAATATAATCTCAAATAACTTTGACTTTTAGGAAAGAAATGAATATTAGTATAGATAGACCCAAACCAATTAATGAAAGTCCTGAGGAAAAGTTTTAGGAGCTAGGATTGTTTAGTCTAGAAGAGAGATGATTAGGGAATATTTTTTTTATAGTGGCCAAGCCTAAAATATTTATGTAAGAAGACAGTTGACATTTCTTCATCTCAACTAGACAAAGAAAGTATGATTCTTGTGATCTTAAAAGCATTTGTTTATAGCTTTTCAATAAATATACCTTTTCCTGCATCTCCCTTCTTCTCCTTCTTCATTTCTTGCTTTCCTTCCTCCCTTCCTTTGTGTGCAAGTAGAGCATCTGTTATATGCCAGGCACAAAGGAAATGAGGTTGGTTTAAGGTAGGTACATTGGTTAGGGAAGATTTCATGAAGAATGTTGGTTGGTTATTTTAACATTTTGTAAGATATCTATGTATAAAATGACATATGGGATGGATTTCCCAGGTTTCTAAAAAAGACCAATTTCTTTGAGAAATTTAAGTCTAATTTTCAGTATGTTAATCTCCAATAAAAGAGTCTAGTAACACGATTCAATTTCAGGGTATAGAGTATTATAGAAATTATTAAGTCCATAACAGTGGAGCAGCTACCAGAAAACTTTTCTTCTATTAAAAAAAAATAGTTTCACTGATAGCACTTGGAAAAGATTATTAAGTCTACCTGGCAGGCTCCCTCCTCTCCCCAATTCTGTCCCGTTCTTTCATTTAATGATCAAAGAAAGACACTATTGACCAAATAGAGTGCCAAATCAGGTATCAGGATCAGGAGTATCTGATTCTAGTTTTTAGCAATTATTGATAAGAAACTGAATAAGCTGCTTACCTGGTCTGAGTTTCATCTCTTTTTTCCTCTCCATCAGCCTTCCTGTAACACTTATGTGCCCCCTTTTTTTTCTTTTTCTTTTTGAGAGAGAGAGAACTAGAGAGAGTGTGCGTGAGCAGGGGAGGAACGGGGGTGGGGGTGGGGGTGGAGAGAAAGAGAGAGAGAGAGAGAGAGAGAGAGAGAGAGAGAGAGAAAGAATCTCAAGCAGGCTCCATGCCCAGTGCAGAGCCCAGTGTCAAGAGGCTCAATTTCATGACTTTCAGATCATGACCTGAGCCCAAATCAAGAGCTGTATACTCAACTAAATGAGTCACCCAGGTGCCCCTATGTGGCCCATTTTTAAGAAAGATTCATCTTGCATCTTGGGACTCATTTTGGTTCAGGCTAGGACCTAGAAATAGAGCATTCTACTAGGTGCACTGTTGAAAAATGGGTTCACGAGGCTTAAAAAGTCAAAAAGGTATAAAAGAATGACCACAGCTGAACTCAGTCCAAGCAAATATGCAAGGATGAAGTAGTGAAGGGATGCCAAGAAGACTGATAGAGCATGTGACAGACAAGAATTATAATTAGGACTCAAGCAAAGTGGTGGCTGGCACCGAAAAATACCAGTGAGGCCCTGGGAGGGAAACTGGAAGACACAGGAACAAGGATAAGCCTTGCAGTCAACTGGGTCAAGCCTTAGGACTTCTAGGCAACAATTTGAATGAATTAGTAAATGTTTTTAATAAGAAGTGATATGCACACCTTAAGAATAACTATGTTGTATCTCTTTATAAATATAGTACAATTCTAGGTTTTCACTAACTGGAACTTCTCAGCTTCCACTTCAAGTCAACCTTTAAACACTGTCCACAGCCTCCATTTCATGTCATGTTTTGCCATCTAGTGGCTGATCATAGTATGAGGTAAAAGCTACTCAAACCCAAGCTGGTATTTCTTTATGTGTGGTTGAAAACCTGAGGCATTCAACTTTGCAAAACATTGGGGATTCTCTTTGCTCTTTTTATATGCTGCCTTTCTCTAAAGAGAATACATGATGTGTATACTTGGGGGTTGAAATTTCAGTTCATGAAAGGACTGAGCAAGTTTGAGAACAGAATCTAACAAAATTATATATATGTCTTCACTTACTAATTTTCTTAGCATTAAAAAAAATCACCTTTTTGGTATTTATCTCTCACTCAAATTTTACATAAATTGAAATCCAATAGATTTCTTCAATTGAGTCATTCAGGTTTGTTCATTTTATTATCATATGCTGAAACCAATCTGTCATTTAATTACGACCAATGTTGTAGGTCATTTTTCCCACACTCAGCCCACCTTGTCTTTTCCCTTTGTGTCCCTTGTTTGTGAAAGAGGTATCACTTGACATTTTTGTATCATTAAAAGCAATCTATGCTTTTAATTAACCCAACCTATGGCTTGGGTTCCTGGGTGGCTCAGTCAGTTAAGCGTCTGACTTCTGCTCAGGTCATGATCTCACGGTCCATGAGTTCGAGCCCCATGTCAGGCTCTGTGGTGACAGCTTGGAGCCTGGAGCCTGCTTTGGATTCTGTGTTTCCCTCTCTCTCTGCCCCTCTTCTGCTCATGTTCTCTCTCTCTCTCTCTCTCTCTCTCTCTCTCTCAAAAATAAATAAACATTAAAAAAGCAATCTATGGCTCAACTTCCTGTTCCCTCATGCGAGACATGACACCAGTTATTATTAAATTAGCTTGTAATTTAAATAAATGATTTTGGAAACTTGACTGCTTTGTTCTATCCAGCACCAGGTCCCTTTAGGACTGCTTGTATGTGCGGAGTTCGTGTGAAAGACAATCCACAATCAACATTCAGACTATGCCAATGGCCAAACACATGAAGAGGCAGCCCTCACAATGAACAATTTACATGGTGCTCTGAGAAAAGCACAGGATCCTTCAAAGCCACATTTGGAGGGACTGTCTAATGCATAGGAATTTCGTTTGTTTAGTGGTTAAGAGTCTGCTTTGGAGCGAATTGACAGATTTGCATTCCAGTTCTGATAAGCTGCAGTGGCTTATTTAGCCTCCTCAAGCTTCATTTCCTTTCTCTGTCCAATAGGGAAATTGTAAGTGTTAAATAAAATATTTTATATATAGCTTTGTCTTAGTACAGTGTCTGGCATGTAGTAATCATTTAATAAATAGAAGTTGCTATGAGGATAAAACTGAGAAGCTCTGGCAAACAATCCGTGTTTTGCCGTACATTTCTAATTCTGCCTAAATAACCTTTTACACTGTAAATGCTTGGCTTACTGTACTAGAACTATGAGACCATCTTTGGGGCAGCCCCCTCTGTAAGCTCTGTAGCCTGAGGAATGATTTACAGATGATGGTCAAAGATATGTTACTTCAAACAAGACAGGAAAGAGTGTCAAAAAGAGAGGAGTCCAAAATCATAGGCCTCATTCGTTCCAGCACTACAGGCCCTAGCTGTGCAGAGGGATATGCTCTGTGGCCAGCAGAGGCATGAGGAAAGGAGGAAATTCGCCCTTAAATCCTTGATATGTGTTTTCGGTATTTGTGAAAATTTGAGCAGGAAAAGGGACTCAGAAAGAAAGGAGAGCCATCTGGATTATAATAATGAAGAAGTTCCTCTTCAGATATCTTAGGAGATGAGATGGGGGCGGGGAGCAGAGGTTGAGACCACATAAGCCACTGAAGCGCAGATTAGAGCTCTTGTTCTGCCATTTCCCAGCTGGCTTAACTTGGGGTAAATCATTGAGTGCTGTGGAGTCTGTTCTTTTGACATCTACAGGGAATAATGTGGCCCTCGGAGCAAATCACAGTACACCGTGGTTGGCCTTTGACATCTGCGAGGAAAAATGCAGCCAGGAATGCTCACAGGACCACACCATCCTGTGACTGTGCAAACTCCATGACAGCAGGTACCAACCTAGCTTGCTTCTCACTGTGTTCTCTGCACATGGCACAGCATTCAGTACATTGTAGATGTTTGCATTGTATTTGTTGAAAGAGTGAGCCAATGCGCTCATTGCATTTTTCCATCCTTAACCCCAAGCCTGTATCTGCAACTGCCTAAAAGAGGTTCCCAATTGGATATTTGGAAGGCAGCACAAAACCATGGGCAAAACTCACCTTCTGATTCCCACCCCTACAGCTGAGATCTGTGAATGGTCCTACCAACCACCTCATTGTTCCTGCCAGAAACCCCTTTTAATCCTTGTTTCTTCTCTTTTCCTCACTCCAGGCATTCTGCCACTTTGAACTCCCAACTTTATTTTTTTAACATTTTTAAGACTTTATTTATTTAATATAATTTGTTGTCAAATTGGCTTCCAGTGTTCATCCCAACAAGTGCCTTCCTCTATGTCCATCACCCATTTCCCCCCTCCCCCACTCCCCATCACCCTCAGTTTGTTCTCTGTATTTAAGAATCTTATGGTCTGCCACCCTCCCTCTCTGTTTGTAACTTTTTTCCCCCTTCCTTCCCCCCATGGTCTTCTGTGAAGTTTCTCAAGATCCACATATGAATGAAAATGTGATATCTGTCCTTCTCTAACTTATTTCACTTAGCATAAAACCCTCCAGTTCCATCCATGTTGCTGTAAATGGCAGGATTCATTCTTTCTCATTGCCAAGTAGTATTCCATTGTATATATAAACCACATCTTCTTTATAGCAGCACTTTCAACAATAGCCAGATTATGGAAAGAGCCTAAATGTCCATAAATTCCCAACCTTATTTGTAATATGTGCAGCTTTTTTGACCTCCTCTGCCATGGCTGTAGTTCAGGACACTTGAACTGCCTGAATTTCTGCAACAACCTTTATGACCGCATTTCTTGCATCTACTTTTGTCCCCACCAATTCCTTCATGATGAATAACAGATCTCTGGGAAGGGAAGCATTGAAGCGTACAGTCAGAGCTGAAGAAAGGAGGTGCCTGTGTGATGGTGAATGGAAGAATACTGGGATGGAAGAGAGGAGACCTAAGTCTAGATCTGGCTCCAGTACTGCCTGGATATGTGAATTTGAGTGTGTTTTTGCCTCTTTGCATATGGGCTTCTTCATCTGTAAAATAAAGAGCTTGGATCACATGATTTCTAAGGACCCTTCAAACTCTGGAATTCAATGATTTTGTTAAAGATGTGTCTAATTCTGGAGCAAGTGCTTTCTGTGATGGTTTAAAACCGACTTTAATAATAGAGTTGTGCCAGATATCATGCATTTTGAAATCTTCAGACTGGAAACAGTGGCCAAAGTAAGAAGGATTAAAGACTCAGATTGACATAACTGTTCATGCCAGGAAAGAGACTACTGAATCTCAAATACTGACTTTTAACGGGACTTATTTCAAATTTGAATAGCCTGGAACTTATACATGATCCTTTCTAGTCATGAAACTTCTGATAATTCTTAGGCTCTCAGTTTGGAAAGACATAATCAGATTTTATATATGACCTTTTGAAATTTGCAGTGAAAATACGTGTATACTACCAAAATGGTAACAGGGAAACAGGAAGACCTTAGGCTGTAGGCTCTCTGAAAACAAAGATCATATCTATTTTTGCTCACTACTATAATCCCAGTGCATATAATATTTACTCTCAAAATATTTGTTGAATTAGTAAGGCAAATGAAATGTCACTATTATTTTACTGAGCTGTCTAGCAAATTAAAGTTTTGAGAAGTGTAGCAGGTGTCTCACTGAAGAGGTATGTGGAGATTGATGGCAAGAGTGGCCCCAATTCTCCTCTTCACAGCCATACCCCTTACAATGTGACTCTGAATCTTCTCCCATCAGGAGCTGAAATCTGTTCCCCACCCCTTGCATCTAGGCTGGCTTTGGAACTTGCTTTGCATCACTTTGGCAAAAGTGATGGTGTGCCATTTTCAAGCATAGACCTCAAGGAGGGTTTGTAGCTTCTGCTCTGTCTATTGGACACCTGCTTCTGGCAGGAGAATAAGCCTGGGCTGGTCTACTGGAGGTTGAGAGACCATATGGAACAGATATAAGTTGATCCAGCCAAGGTCCTAGACTAGCCAGCCTTCCCAGTCCAGTGCTAACTACAGATGAATGGAAAGTCCATATAAGCATAACTGGCCAGCACATTCACAGATTCGTGAGAAATAATATATGGTTGCTATTTTGAGCCACTAAGTTATCAAATGATTTGTTACATGGTATTATTCTGGCAATAGACAACTGATAGAGTGAAAAAATGTTGAAGTTATCCAACCCAGCCCATGATCTTCTTGTTAAGCCAGGAAACCTAAGTGCATCTGCTAAGAGAAGAAGGGTATTTTGTTTTAAACTTGCATTTGAGCTAACATTGGTCCTGACCGTAGCTGCTGGAATAGGGAACATAATTTTTCCTGAGGTTCACTGAAAAGTCGGTCAGAATAACTAATTACTGCTTTTAGAAAAACATCCTTTTATTTTCACCAACCAGGGGTTGAGTTCAAGGTTACACTGTAAAACCAGGATTTGTGGTTTGCAAGGCTGTTTGTTATGCAGAAGCTTCTCACTGGAAGCTTCCTCTGTAGTCAGGATACCTTCCACCAGCGTGGCTGTGGCATCTTGGTAAACTGTGCACCTGGGCTTCCCATAGGAGAAATCACATACATTTTCACTTACTGATAATTCTAAAAATATTGCCATGCCCTTTACTGAAACAGTTGAGCGTAAACACTGAAGAATGAAGTAGGTAATTTTATTTTATTTTATTTTATTTTTTTAAATTTTTTTTTTCAACGTTTATTCACTTTTGGGACAGAGAGAGACAGAGCATGAACGGGGGAGGGGCAGAGAGAGAGGGAGACACAGAATCGGAAACAGGCTCCAGGCTCCGAGCCATCAGCCCAGAGCCCGACGCGGGGCTCGAACTCACGGACCGCGAGATAGTGACCTGGCTGAAGTCGGACGCCCAACCGACTGCGCCACCCAGGCGCCCCTGAAGTAGGTAATTTTAATTATATCATTACTATTGGAAACAAATATCCAGGGACAATTTGGTAATTTCCAAAGACTATCTATTAGCTGCTATTGATCTACTTCAATATCCATGTTTTTTTTCTTTATTTTTTAAAAAAATTTTTAGCATTTTTAAAAAATTCCCTATTGAGAGACAGAGACAGAGCATGAGCATGGGAGGGGCAGAGAGAGAGGGAGAGACATAGAATCTGAAGCAGGCTCCAGGCTCAGAGCCATCAGCACAGAGCCTGAGGAGGGGCTGGAACTCATGGAGTGCAAGATCATGACCTGAGCTGAAGTCGGCCACCTAACCAACTGAGCCACCCAGGCATCCCCAATTATCCATATTTTTATGCCCAACTATGAGTAACATGTTATTGAAACCTCATTTTTATTTTTAAAATATATATACATACATACACATGTATATAATACACACACACATACAAAATTCAGTCATAAAAATTAGGAAACCCTGCCATTTGCAACAATGTGGATGGACCTAGAGGGCATTAAGGTAAGTGAAATAACTGAGACAGAGAAAGACAAATACTTACATGTCAAATTAAAAGAACTGAATTCACAGACACTGCGAATAGATTGGCTGTTGCCAGAAGCAAAGGTTGCAGACAGGTAGGCAAAACGAGTGGAAGTGGTCAAAAGGTACAAGCTTCCGGTAATAAGTTCCAGGGATCCAACGTACAGCATAGTGACTATAGTTAACAATACTGTATCGTATATTTAAAACTTGTTGAGGGGCACCTGGGTGGCTCAGTCGGTTGAGCGTGGGACTTCGACTCAGATCCTAATCAGGTGGTTCTTGAGTTTGAGCTCCCCCACCTCTTGCTGCTGTCAGCCTGTCAGTGGCAGAGCTGGCTTTGGATCATCTGTCCCCCTTTCTCTGCCCCTCCCCCACTTGTGTTTTCCCAAAAATAAATAAATATTGAAAAAAAAATTGTTGAGAGATTAGATCATCTTAAAAGTTCTCATCACAATAAAATTTAGCTATGTGTAGTGATGGATTTTAAGTAAACTTATTGTGGTGATCACTTTGTAATATATGCATATATCAAATCATTAGGTCATACACCTTAAACTAATACAATGTTATATTTCAATAAAATAATACAATTTTTAAAAAGTTTAAATAGGGTGACATGGTAGGCTAAAACGGGCCTTCAGGTTTAAACTGCACGAGTAGGGGTAAAGGCATAGGAGAGAGAAAATAATGATCTCATAATGTGATTCAGTGCTTGGGCAGTATGTGCAGTTACTGTAGTCAGTCTGAGAATTGTATTTTCTGAGGCACATTGACAAACTGGAATGAGTTTAGAGAAAGGTACCATGTTGTTGTGAAGCCCAAGAACCCTGCGGCATGAAACATGGCTGAAGAAGCTGGAGATATTTGTGCTAGGAAAGAAGAAAATTATGGGGAACACCAGAGATGTCAACTTTCTGAAGGACTGTCAGGTGGTATAGAAATCCGGCCCCTCTAGTGCTTCCTTGGATAGAAGACTGGATCTCTGAAACATTCTAACTCAAATCACGTTGTTTGCCAGTGTTAAAAATATTCACATGGTTTCTCATTGTTCTTACAAGGAAACCCATTTTCTTGGGTCTGCCTTTTTCCCATCTGAAGTCTCAGGTACCACTATGCCCCTCACTCACTAGGGTGCAGGCACATTGAATTTTGCTGTTCCTTCAGCACGAAGCATTCAAACCTACCTCCGGGTGCGTATACTTTCTGTTCTTCAACTAAACAAGGAACTAAATGAACAAGTACATGAAACAGCAGTACGAATAGGTTAAAGGTAGCAGATTTTGCTCAATACAAGGAAGTACTGACAATCAGAGCCCCAAATCCAGAGCCCCGGCAAAAAAAGTGAAGATTTTTCTATCTGGAATGATCAAAGTAGAGCTAATAGCATCTTAGCAGGGAAGTTCTAGAAGGTGGATGGGTTGCTTTGGTTTGTGTGGGACAGAAGCTCATCATAAATTGTCTTAGACCCGAAGGGGAATATCGCAGTTTATTTAACTGAAAATCACAGCATGGCTGAATCCAGGTAATTAAATAATGTCCGTGGGAACATTATTTGTTCTAATCACAACCTCTGCTTCTCTGTATCTTGGCCTCATTCTAAGGCAGGCTGTCTCCGAGAGGAAGCAGTGTAGACTCCAGAAGTTTCAGAATTATATCCTGCCTGATTAGCAACCTTAGAAGAAAGAGAGTTGCTATTTCCTAAAAATTCCAGCAATAGCCCTAGGATTAACTATGTTTGGTTTGGCTGGGCCACATGTCCACCTTTAGCCAATCACTGAGGTGCCAGAGATGAGATACTTTCAGTTGCTACAACTCTCAGTTCACTAAAACCCAAAGTAGAATCAGCTTTACTGGAACAGCTTAAAATGAAATTGTGAGAGGCCTGGTTCCTCAAAATAAAATCAGGGAGTAGCTAACAAAGGACAAGAGAAAGGGATGCTGAAAAGGCAAAAACATGAGATTCCTGTTGTAAATAACATTCAGGGTTTTTATAACTGGCAAAAAGATTGGATTGCCTGACTTCTACAAATGGCTCTGTGTTCTATGATAGAGTGAAAGCCATTCCTTTGTCTTTACCTGCTCTGGTCCATCTCTCAGGAAGATCCTGTTGTATCTGGTGGCTTGGGCTGAAGACAAAATAATCCATTCATGGCAGGTGCAAGACAGGTATTAGGGAAGGGGAGAGAAAAATTGGACCTGTCCTGAGATCAGACTGGGTAAGAGTTGAGGGACTGTGATCCATTTGCAGAGCCTGGCTCTGGAGGTTGTGATCTGTTAGGCTACCAGAGAACACTATCATCTTCTTCACATTTCCAGAAATAATTGGAATCAAGCAGCCCAAGACCTCAGGTTACTCCTTGGCAGCCCAGAACCTCTCACTCAGGCTCAATCTATCACCATCTTCCTTGAACACTGCTACCTCTCTTTGGGACTTATGGATCCCCTATTCCTAAAAAACCTATCTCAAGTCCCAGTGTGTAAGGACTTTACTCTTTATAAGTTATTCCCTATGTTAAAAGGACACTAGTTTTGTTTTGATATCTTCTCAGGGTGGTACCCTTGCAGAGAAAGATATTTCTTCACCTGTTAAATGTTCCAGCTGAATCTGAGCTGGAATTCATAGTTTAGCTGTAAATGGTAAAACAGTGAATGCCTGACCCTTCTTTCACTCTGCCACTAGGAATCTCTTTGTACAAAGCAATTAGAAAACCTCCTTCAAGAGAGAAGTTTTGGGTATGTCTCAGGAGAGAGAGAGACAAAGAAAAGAGAGACATGGAGGGCTGCATGGTCTCTGGCCCAGCCTGGTTCCAGAAACTAGATCTGACCCAACAGGGAGGAGGACTTCATGAAATTTTCATGAAGAGCTTTGTAAGTTACGGAGATATTTACCCATGGTGTTGCTAAGCCCAGGTGGCAAACTGGGATGAGATGCTGGGGTAGAAGGACAACATTCATTTATGAAAGGAAGCCAGCGTGGCTTTAGGGCATTGATGAGGGCATAAATTAAGGCAGCTGCATTTAAAGTGGAAAGAAGTGAACAAGGAGGTCTGGATAGATAAGGGGCAAAGGATCAGACAGGGAGAGTGAGAAAGAGAGAACCAAGGTGGCTTCCTAGTTTTGGTTTGGGTGTCTGTGTGCATGGAGATGGTGGATGCCATTTACCAAGTTGGGGAATCTAGGAGGAGTTTTAGGTAAAAATCTCATTAATTGAACGTGTTTATTGGCAAACATTTCTACAAGATTCCAGTTAGTTTTGAACATAACTAACATTTATATCTAAGAATTGGGTGTGAGTATATGTCACAGAGGTGTGAGTACTGCCTGTGTGTCTGTTTACATGTCCCTGGGTGGGTTGTGTATAGGGCTGGTGGGGGCCACAATGAAGCGAGAATGGGGAAGATTTCATACCTGAGATTAGGTTGGCACAGCAGTGGTAGTCAACTGAACCTGCTCTATCACTCAGTGGGTAGTAAATAGTCTCATTTGGGCAGTAATATATTTGTGAAATCAGGATAAGAGATAAGTAATAAAGTACTCCATAGATTGTTTAGTTGTTGGAAATTCTACTATGTTGGGAAAAATGCTCAGTGTCAACATAGGTAATAGTTTTCAATTTTTCCAAGAACGGTTGTGGCTTTGGCTTCCTTTGTGACCACTTCATTTATGCTACATTTCATAAGCTAAAAGTAAAAGGCTCTTTTTGAATGTGTATTATTGTGTACACTATTGTGTACAAATAGAAAAGCAATTTCATATCTGACATTATTATTAATATAATGCTAGCTAAAATTCACTGAATACATGCCCTATGCCAGGCATTAATCTAGGTTTTGATTCTTTATTACATATTTAATCCATTGACTCCTTGAGTTCAATAGGTACCAGCCATAGTTCCAATTTATAGCTGAGGAAAGTGAGGATCAAAGTAGTTAAGTAACTTATTGAAGATCCACATAGCTAACAGGTTAGAAAGCTAAGCTGTAAATTCATATAGTCTGATTGCTCAACCCAGCAATCAATCACAGCAGTGCATGTGGTAGGCAGCCTCTATGATTCCCCAGTGATCCCCTGGCTTCCTGATATTCCCACCTTTGTGTAATTGCCTCCCCTTGCATGTGAGCTGAGCCTATAGACTTGCTTCTAAAGAACAGAGTACAGTAAAAATAATGGGATGTTACTTCCAAAGCTATGCTATGGTCTAAATGTTTGTGTCCCTCCCTTTCCCCCCAAATTCATGTGCTGAAATCCTAAAGATGATGGTATGAGTAGGGTGGACCTTTGGGGTTGTTCAAATCATGAGTAGAGCCCTCATGACAGAGACAGTACTGGTACAGAAGAGGCTCTGGAGAGCCCCTCAGCCTCTTCCACCATGTGAGGACTTGAGAGAGGTCTGCAGACTGGAAGAGAACCCTTACCTGACCATGCCAGCAACCTAACCTCAGACTTCCAGTTTCCAGAACTGTGAGTAAGAAATTTCTGTTTATAGGCTACCCAGTCTCTGGTATTTTGTTATAGCAGTCCAAATGGATTAATACAGGTTACAAAAAAGACTGTGGTTCCTATCCCTCTGTCTCTCTCTCTTTCTTCCTCTCTCTCTTTCTTCCTCTCTCTCTTTCTAGCTCTCTCACTCACTTGATAAAAGACAGATGCCTGTTTGTGAGTTGCACCATGGAAAGGCATGATGAATAACTGAAGTCCTCAGTCCTACAACCCATGAGGAACTGAGTCTGGCTAGCAAGCATATGAGTCAACTAGGAAGCAGGTCCTTAGCCTTAGTCTCAAGATGACTACTGACCCTCCTGAGAGACACTAAGAGGCACCCAATTACCTCTGGGTTTATGACCCACAGGAGCTGTGAGATGCCAATATTTGCTGTTTTAAGCTATTAAGTTTTGTAGTGATTTGCTACCTGGGAAAAGATAATGAATAAAACAAGTCAATAAATTGAGATTATGGCTCCTTCCTTTCTCTTGGGTTTACAGCATGCTCATTATCTTATTGGCCAATTATTTTATTTTATTTTATTTTATTTTATTTTATTTTATTTTATTTTATTCTATTTTATTTTAATTTTTAAAAATTTATTTATTTTGAAAGAGACAGAAACAGCATGAGTGGGGAGGGGCAGGAAGAGAGAGAGAGAGAGAGAGAGAGAGAGAGAGAGAGCATCCCAAGCAGTCTCCAAGCTGCTAGTACAGAACCTGATGTGGGCCTCAAACCCACAAGCTGTGAGATCATGACCTGAGCCAAAACCAAGAGTCGGATGCCCAACCAACTGAGCCACCCAGGTGCCCCTTAATTTTCTCTCTTTATATATTTTTAAGTCTTTTTATTTTTGAAAGATGGACATGCAAAGAGAGAGAGAAACACATAATCCGAAGCAGTCTCCAGGCTCTGAACTGTCAGCACAGAGCCCCACGCGGGTCTTGAACTCACAAACCCCATGAGATCATGACCTGAACTGAAGTCTGATGCTTAAATGACTGAGCCACCCAAGTAGCCCTTTTTCTTTTATATTAAATATTCTTTTCTTACAAGTTATCTTCTAAAATTCTGACTTTTTTATGCTTCTGACAGAAGAAGTTTTAAAAACATGGCCTTTGGATTTCGACAGACCTAGGTTTAGATGCTTCCTTCACCAACCGCACACTACAGTCATTTGGGGAAAGTTACTAAACACTGCTGAGCCTTAATTTCTTCGTTTGTTAAATGAAATAATAATACTAATGTGAACACTTTTAAAATTGAAGTATGCATGTTTAAGTGTGTGTGTGAGAGAGAAAGGGAGAGAGAGAAAGAGAGAGTGAGAACGGACAGATCTTTCTTTTTTGGGAAAGGTGAGGGGTGCCGTTGTGTTCCCTATCCTTAGGGAATCCAAACTGAGAGCTCTAGAAGACAACTCTCCATCTTTTCTTGGAAGTCTGCTTAGAGTTAACTCTGTCTCTGAGGAGAAAAGGGAAGCAGAGGGCAGAGAAATCCCCAGACAGGGGAAGCTATGGAAACGAAGTGTACACAGTGGAAGAAGCTCTATGGGGGATGTGCGTTGTGTGAATCTGGGAAGTTCGTCCACCCAGTGCTCACAAAGACTCAGCTGAGTGTTGTATGCCCAGGGTTGCCCTGAAGTAGCAGAATCAGTGGATTTTCAGGAAACCACTGGGCATCTCAATTGCAACCAGTGTGGCCTTCTCTGGATTCTTTGCTCTGTAAAAGAAACTCAGGACTTTTGCATCACTTAGAGTCAGGTAAACTCATGAGAGAGTAAATAACGATGGAGAATTACTTCCCTGGGATCTTAGAGCTGGATGTTTGAACATGATTGAAAGGTAGTAAAGGAATGAGATGTTCCTTGTACTCCCTAGTGTTGGTTAAAAATTTACACCCATATGTCTGTAGAGGCATTAGAATGTTCTGCCTGTTGGTGCCTAGGGCCTTGGAAGCACCTTCAGAGTGGCCTGTACTGATGGAGCATTTTTTTACTGCTTGGAACGTGCATTTTTATGGGTGAACTACTCTTACACACTGTGCAAAATGGCTGATCACTTTCTCCCTAGAGCATGAGCATTTTCCAGGCTTTATTTATTCCGGCCCTGATAGTCGAGCAAGATATGCTTGTGCAGATAAGACGAATGTGACCGTGTTCCAGGATGTCAGAACTTGTGATTTTCATCACTCTGGTTACCATCTTTTAGGGTGAAGATTTTCCAAAAGGCCAAGTTATCATTTTTCACTTATGATGACTCCCCAGAGAGTGACCACTGATTCTAAATAGAGACATTTATTTTGCTTTAGGAGTGGTTTGCAAAGCAGTTTTAATTAGGTGCTGAGCTCTTTATCAGTCCTCAGCAACCCAAATTAGCTATCATATCCCCCTGAGAGCTCCTCAGTACTGGGTTCTCAGCCTTTCTCCTCTTCCCACTCCTAAAGTCAGCAGGAAATTGTCCTGAGGACCAATAGCACTGCTGTAAAACTTGCCTTTTAGTTCTCAGTGGTTCTAAGTCATATTGCAATCTGTAAGCTGAACTACGTTAGTGACCTGATTTTTGTAATATTTAACAGGCTTTAAGGGAGTTTAGCTATTTGGAGTTGAATCTGGAAGCACTTCAACTCAGCTATTTTTCAAAGATGTTTATTTTCTGTATCTCTGGCAGTGTTTTGCTAAGAAATGCTGCTGACACGCTCTCTCAGTAGTGGCATTCCAGACCCCTGCAGGAACTCCTTAGATGAGAGAAAAAAAGGCCACATTGGACAGAGGTCAGACTTGAACAGAGCTCAGGGAATTTAAATCAATGTAAGCACATCAGAATATAACAAAATGAGTCTCCCTCTTCGCAGTGCCGGAAAATGCTTTGTAATTCTAGGAATAAATTATCAATGTTTCTTTATGAAAAACAGCCATGACCTTCTCAAAGGGAAGAACTAAAGGAGTTCTTATAATGAAACTTGCACAAGTGGGAGCCCAGGACACTTGCCTTAAGAAAAGCTTTGAGGACTGATACCTTGAAGCATTGTCTGAAGGAAATGGAATGATTTTGAGATCTAACCCTGAAGCACAAATTAAAAAAAAAAAAAAAAGCTTGTGTTAAAGTCAGATTTCAATATCATACATTAAATGATTCCTGGCGTGGACATTATTTTCCTAGTTCCTAACTTTTTCTTTGCAAAGAGATGGGCAAATAAGTATTTCCTTTGCTGGTATCTGCAAAATACTGTATATTTTGAGTGAAGCTTTTTATTTTCTATCTTATTTGGCTGAAATCAGTATCCCTGTATTCATTCAAATTTCAACACTCATCTTGTTTCTTCATAGCTGTTTGAACTTGAAACATTATTAAAATAAATCTATATACATTCTTTGGTAAGCTAAGTCAAAGAGTTTCCACTGATTGCATTTTCAATTGTTTTCTCTCCAAATGTTCATTTCAAGTGTGTTACTATGATCTCCATCTGTATATATCTTATTTCTTTTTAATTTGTTGATGTACAGTAAAATTAGCTTCTCTCCTGAAAATTTGCTCTTTTGAACTGATTTGGGGAATTTTCAAGAACAGGGGTTTATAGACCAAGACTGTTACATATTCTTTGCTTTAACATTGGTTATGTACTGGGATCATATTACCTATTATACATTTTTGGAAAACAATAATTATATTTAATAATGACTTATAATTTAAAATATTTTGAATTATTTTATATTATTTGCACAACTACACATATACAAAAACTAAACACAGAATTAGCTGAGTCTCTTAAGACCCCTCAGAAATTTCATAGCAGAGTCAAGGCTTGAGACTAGTATCTCAGCAGTCAATCCTGATTCGACTTCTAAACTCCCCATCTTGGTAACTGGCTTGCCATTCTCCCTGTAACCCAGGCAGGAATGTGGCAGGATCATTGAGGCCTCCTTTCCCATTATCCCACCTGGAGAAGACCCGCTGTCTTGGCCCGGGCCCTCCCTTCCAGGCCCACCACACCCTGACTCAATTTTTCTAGACCAAGACACTAGTCTCCCAGTTTTTCTGTCTAGAGACACTCTCCACCATACAACAGCCAGGGTAGCCTTTCACAATTACAAATCTGGTCAAGTTTTTTTGTTTGTTTCTGTTTGATTTCCTTTAGTCTTTCTCTATTACCTAAACCCTGATCACCATTGCATAATGGAGGAATATTTTGATATTAACTGATTTTCCCCCTTTTTAAGAAAAACCTCACACTATGAAAGTGTTCCAACAATCAAAACATGGAGATAATAGATAGTGGAGAGAGTAGTATTGATGAACCCTTGTGGGCTATCATCTAGCTAGATTATCAGCACTCGGCTAATCTTGTTTTATCTATCCTTCCCCACCCTCCCACCCCAGTACCCTTTGCTGGATTAATTTAAAGCAAAATCTCAGAAAAGCCCTTGTGGGCTCCCCCCCCCCAACAAATTTTCTCTTTTCCCTTGATTTCAGGCAGGAACTGAGGTGTAGCCCAGGCTCACCCCCTCGGGGGATGGAACATTCAGGGACAGTTTTAGGTTTCAAACTTCAAAGTAGGCTTTTGGAACTCTCACCAGAGACAAGGGTTTTCAGTTTCAGAAGACAAAGGGTACGCAACAGATTTGGGAAGAAGAGGTGATAGTGTAAATGTCAATCTCCTATCCCAGATTTCTGAAGAGAGAAGCAGTCAGAGAGGAAGCAAGCCTGGCAAAATCCATGAAATCCCAGGTGAGGTAGCTGTGCCCTGACCTGGGTGAGTCCACGGTGGACGGCTGTTAGAAAACACCACATTTTGGGGTGGGGTGGGGACTGAAGCAGAAAGGATACCTATGTACCTGTGACTTTATGTCCAGCTAAGCCCTGGGAAGCATGCTGTGACATCATGCTGTGCAGACTGAGTGAGAAAGGTGGTTTGGCATGGTGGATCAGAAATGTACAGAGTTTTTCTGGGGATTTAGGGGTTGTCAAGAAAGAGCAAGATGATCTGGAGGGAATGCATGGTTGAGACAAGGAGAACAGAGAGTAGGAACACAGTGGAATCGTGAACTTCTCAGAGGATGCCAGCCAGATGGAGACTCAGCAGCTGGTGGACCCTCAGATGCTGTGGTACTCTGAATCAACTTCCAGAGAAGGGGAGAGGACAGGCCCTGAGTTGTGGTACATTCACAGTTTTGCCACCAGGTGAAATGAGAAGTTAAGACAAATTAAATTTACTTATGGGAAGCAGAGTTCACTTTTGTCCCCTGAGGTTGTATCCACTCCGTAGAGAAGAAGTCATCAGCACACAGACTTTCTCTCTCCCTCTTTTTCTTTGTAGTAACTCACATTCCATGTCTTCATTGGCTTTGTTGTTTGGCAGGCTCTGGGAGGGCAGTGGCTGGTGGAAGCTTCAGGCAGACATGCCGCCAATTGTCAATTCAAGGGAAAAGAAAACACCTCTTTGCCAATAGGTCCCCCAAAGCATTAGGGCTGACTCATGGAATTGTTTTGTCTCGTGTCCTTGAACCAATCATGGTGGCCACTGAGATGGATATGCTCATATGGTTCACCTGAATGACATGACTACATTGAAGTTGGGGAATGGGGTCAGCTCACCTCTATCTCTGAAGGGAAAGTGAGGGCGATGTTCTCAGAAAGGCAAAAACGATATAGAACAGGCTGAAGGAACAGAGGTCTACCACATATTTAATAAATATTTTCTTAAATTAGTGGAAAAAATAAGGCCTTCAAGATCTAAGACCAGGACTCTTGCAACTAGACTATATTGCCTCTATCTTTATTCCATAGCTTATACATTAACATCCTTTACTGAGCAAGAAGTTGGAACATGGCCACCAGAAAATGGTGTTAGCTCTGTAAGTAAGCTGATTATGACACATTCTGTGCAAGAGTTATGAATTTTTAATGGTGCTTCTATGGTACCTAGCTTTCAAGATTTAAAATCTTATAAAAATTTAACAGTATGCTGATAAGTAGCAAGGCAGTGCAAGAAATGAGGTGAGAGATTACATTTCAAAGTAAGTGATCTGACCAGTTCTAAGTGACATGTGAATTTAGGGAGATTCATCCATCCTGAAAAAAATAAGTTTTATTTACTTATGAACTTCCTGAGTTCTCCCCAAATTTTCCGCTTATAGTCAAATGCTCACATTCCTCAAGATAGACTACAGGTCCTGTTCTCCTCCTGCACCCCCTGTGTAGCACAGGCTCAACAGTACTTACTGAATGAATGAACGGATGAAGTGAATGTGAGCAGTGGTCTAGATCCAAGTAGGGCAGACACACTCAATGTTGACCATAGAATGGAATGTAGAATGTTATTTTTAACTTGTATTTGTTTTTTCATACTTGATGTGGGTTAATCTTAAAATTACATTGCATTCTGCATTTCTCTTCTCATGGCAGTTATCATGCTTGTTAAAAATAACATGGTATTATTGAATCTTCCCATGTAGCAGGCACTCTTGTGAGGACAGTTCACTTAATCCCTGCAACAACCCTAGGAGATTCTGTTATTACGCACATCTTTTATTACAAAACTTGTTGCTTGTGGAGTGCTGGGATTTGATCCTGGCAGTGGGATTTCGATGTGTGTATTCTGGCTAGTAGGCTTACAGGGCCTTTTCTAAATACTTGTTTGACGTCTGTTTCTGTCTTGGAATGTCGGTTTTATGATAGGGTCTTATCCACCCACCTAGCACAGGGATTTGTGCATATTAATGTGCACCAAATGAAAGAAGGAATTAATTAGTTAATTTCCTTAACACACACTGATTGAAAGGAAAGAAGAGTTAAAAAGTGTGGTAGGTATCAGAGAGTTTACAAAATTCTTAGAGGCTATAGGAAGCCTATAATACATTATTAAAAAAAACCCTGCATATTTAATGGATATAGACAGATAAGGATACAGATATAGATAGTCAGCATGTATAGACTGCTTTTAGTTAGACTCACTTCTTGTAGCCCTAAATCTGAATAATAAAATCATCATATTCTTGGTGTGGGTTGGTACACATGTCACAATTAATACAAATATTAATACTTTTCTGCTTGTACATTAGTGGTTTTTGTTTTTGAATGATTTCTTGTACGTGTGCTTGTGGACACAATGGAATAGAAGAAATATTTATAGACATGAAATACGAAAGTCTATTATAATCAACATTTTATTCTGAATCACCAGCACTTTCCACATTAAAGAATGATGTAATAAGTCATGAAGGATATTGGTATCAAACTCTTTTAAATATTCATGTTTATAAGCCACTGAGTGCAACAGTCTTCAGCATTTCCTTAGTTTTGCCAAGTATGGTGAGAAATACAAAGATAAATCATAACAAGGTTTATATTAATTATATATCTCATAATTGCCTTAAGATTTCAGTTTCTCTTTAAAATTTTAGTCTTCCAAATAGGTGTTTTTAGCTCTCATGTGCCCACTAGCTACCCATCTATTTATTTTATTTTATTTTATTTTATTTTATTTTATTTTATTTTATTTTATTTTATTTTATTTTATTTT
>NW_024412417.1:18497514-18507123 GCF_014898765.1 Herpailurus yagouaroundi | reverse complement strand
TTATTTTATTTTATTTTATTTTATTTTATTTTATTTTATTTTATTTTTTATTGTGGGGGCTAAAAGTGGATGTCCAAAACAAACTTTAGATTTCATTTGGATTAGTCATTCAAACTTATGTTGGCTATTCATCACATTAGGTACTTAATTTATGGAATAAAAAATTGAATTTGCAATCCCAAGGAATCTCCTCTGAGATTACAGATGCTAGAATTGAGGTAATATTGAGTGATTTAATTTTCCAGTAATGGCTAGCATTTTCTCCCCCAAGGTAGCAATCTACTTGAACTACATCCTAGTTGAATTTCATGATTTCTCAGTCACTTTGTCTCAGGTTAGATCTGTAGGTCCAAGGCTTAAATGGTGTGTCAGAGGGTCTGGTCTGTTACCTGCAACTCTGGTGCTGCCCTGGGGAGTAGGTAGAGGCAAATGACATTCCCTTAGGTGACAGCTCATGAAAGGTAGAGTCTCTCTTCATTTGTTGGTCAAAAAATCACATCAAGGACTGCCTCTAAGGTGTGTAGGATCCTGGGAAAATGTATTTTTGTGTGGTTCCTGGCTAACAAACAATTAGATTAAAAATATACTATGAAATTCATGGACCCATGTAACATGGAATGATTTATCAATGGACATTTAGAATAATGGATAGAGAAAAGGTATTTACATATTTATTTAGTGTCTAATCAGCATAAGTAAAAATTCTTCATAGTGTCCAAATCCCATCTCTTTCTGTTGAAGTTCAGGAACCATCTTTTTGTGTTATTGTCAAATGTGCTGTTCCCAGCTAATTTTATATCTTCCACTGCAGGATAAAGGTAGAAATGCTAATATTATTCACAATGTCATGGCTCCTTACAACTTGTTTTTATAGAAACAGTACTTTTTTTTAAGTTTATTTATTTGTTTTGAGAGAGACAGAGATAGCACCAGTGGGGGAGAAGGGGAGAGAGAGGGAGAGAGAGAATTCCAAGCAGGCTCTGCATTGTCAGCATGGAGCCCAATGTGGGGCTCGAACCCATGAAGCTGTGAGATCATGACCTGAGCCAAAACCAAGAGTTGGACGCTTAACCGACTAAGCCATCCAGGCGGCCCTATAGAAACAATATTGATGTTTGTCTTTGAAGTTCCCTAACACCATTGACTTAATGCTGGTTGTATTAGGACCCATGAGGCTGCATTATCCTGTGGGCAGTGGTTTCCAGGGACAAAGGTTATTACTTTATTTTGTTGTTGATAACGTATGAAAGTTTTATCCAGTTTAACCAGGCAAATGTGAACAATATTTGTTTTCTGGCTATGTTAAATTTATCATTTAACGTTTTTATAGTGTAAGAGCAATTCACTTTCCTTCATGTCTTCTTTCAAAATTGTCAGGATCATAATTGCCGTGCTCCTGGAATGTGAAGTCCTCATTGTGGAAGTCATCCAGACACTGGCTCAACTGACATGGGCACATTTGTCAGTTCTTGAGAGGGTCCTACAGACCCTACAAGATGTCATGGTGCAGAAAGTCTAGCTGAGCCTTTCTCCTCACCTCTGCAATGACCGAAGGTGGGCCACCTCACACTACTGTTGTCAGGACTCATCACCAAGCAAGTAGCCCTCTGTGGACCAATTAGAATGCTGAGGACCGAGCACCAGTCCACTTTTTGACCAGCCGGGAACTCTTCTTGACTCATGTGGGGAAGCCAAATGGTGGGAACTGCATGGCCCTTGACATATTCCATTTCTTAGCATTTACATCTCTCTTTACAGAAGCATCATGTTAGTTCAGAGCTCAGAAAATTTCAGAGAAGAGAAGATCACCAGTTTTTAACTTAGCAGAAAATGACTGTAGGTACACCAATTTTTGTAGGAACAGATTGAGGAAAATGGAGAAGGATGACAGTTTGCCCCCAAATGGTTTCTCTTGAACAGAACTTCTTATCCACCCTCTCTGCTGCCCCCTAAATAGAAACAGGGGTATGGGATGTGTGGCCCAGACCCAGCGCTTTCTGCTCTAGCAGTCAGCTCCTTTAGGGATGGCTCAGCTGCAGAGAGCTCCCCCTTCCAGAATTACACCCTTCTCAGGACGACTTCTATCTGCTCTGATAAACAAGGGATGGAAGGAAGAGGCTTGGCCATTTCTGCCCCATGTGGGGAACTCCAGGGAGCACAGCTCACTCCAACGTACCTTGTTGGGTTGGTGGTGGCTTTCGTATCCTGCACTATAGGTCAACTCCTCTCTCTGCTTGATCCTGCTTCCTCCCCCATCCTGTCACAGGTGCTTTTTGCTAAGAAACATCTTGCTCTCCATATTCCATCTGATCATCTGCTTCCAGAGAATCCATCTGAGGTAACACTCCTCAACCTACTTTTACATAGACTGGGGGGCAGTTGAAGGAAAAGGGGAGATTTCAGAGATCCTTCTGGGAAGTGTCAGGCTCCATGTTTCTATCATGGACAGGGTGGGGTTTTAGTTTATTTTTTCTTTCTTTTTCTCCCTCTCTCTCCTCCCTCCCTTTGTTTCTCCTTCTCTTCCTCTCTTCCTCTCTCGCTCCCTCTCCATCCCTCTCTCCCTCTCTCCCTTTCCTTTCCCTCTCTCTCTTTCTTTCCAGAGTATGGCTCTGGTTGTTGATTCCTAGAGAGGAAGATATATGGCCTCACCATCACATATCACTTTAGTTCCACAGGCATTAGTTAGTTTGTACTCCAACCACACTATAAGGATTTGGAGGGCAGGAACTTGTCTTATCTTAACATTTTTTTGTATTTTTCCCAGGACCAAATACAGTCTGGGCACATAATTAGTACTTAGTATACTCAATACATGTTCATCTTCTTCCTCCTCCTCTTCCTTCTTTTTAGAAACCATCCAACTTATCTAGTGCTCCAATTGCTCTGGGTTTGTATATATCCACGCCCACTGCTACAACCTGGTGTAACCACCACCTTCTCTTGCAAGGACTACTGCCTCACAGTCTTAAGATATCATCTTACTTCCTCTCTTTTAGAGGGAGTCTCTCTAAAGATAAGTCAAATCATCTAATTCCAGTGGCTTTCTCCTAGGGCTACAGTGACATTCAGACTCCTAACTGTGGTCTAGAAAGCCCTACCTGATCTGGCTACTGCTTCCTCTTCAATGTCCACTCCTTCCATTCTCCTCCTTGTTCATGTGCTCTAGACACACTGGCCTTCTTCATCCCTTCAACATGCAAGTCTGATCCAAGTTTAGAGACTTTTTACTTGCTCTTTCTTCTTCTTAGAAGCTTCTTTCCACAGGTATCTGTCTGTGAGACTCTTCCTATTACCGAAGTCTCAGTTTAATGTCACCTCCTCAGAAATGTCTTCACTGACCATTCTAACTAAAGTAGGCATGAGGACCCTCTCTCCTACATTAGTTTATTTTATCATCTGCATGCACTCACCACTAGCTAAAATTAGGCTATTTCTTTGGGTTTGTCTGACTCCTCTCTCTTGAATGTAAGATCCGTGAGTATAGGGGCTTAGTCATATTTTCTGTTCTATTTCTAGTGCATAGAATAGGTCTTGACATAAAGATGCTGCTCAAAAAGTACTTGCTGATGACTGAACTATCATTCATAAATGTATCATTTGTATCTACAACTATGCCTCCTTTCCTGTTCTTAATGTTCTTTTGTATGTGTATTTTTCTCTCTCCGCTTTTTTCTTTTTCTTGATTATACTTGCCAATCCATTAGCTACTTATTATTTTTATTAGGAAAGTAATTTTTGGTTTTGTTCATCAGCAATCATGTCTCTGTTTTCTAACTTCTTAAAAAACTTCAGTCTTATGTTTCTTGGTTTTACTTTAAATTCATCAACATTTATCTCACTCCAGTATGTTTATCCAGCATGGCATATAACTCTGGGTCTCCTGTCCACTCTCCTTTAACTACTTAGGATAGACAAAGCACACCTGAATGCAGAGATGAAATGTCAACAGAATGAAGTTGTTCAGACACTTGTTGATGTGTATTTCACGATCTGCCCTCTCAATGAATTTTTGTGCCAGTGAAGAGCTTTCTAGTTTTTTGCCTTTAGGCTACTCCACTGGAAAATGAGCCCAACTACCAGAGTACTGGTACCAGAGTACTGGACCAGAGTATTTTACTGTTTGTCTACTGAGGTCTTAGAAACAAATTTATTCCTTGAGTACCTATGAAGTTAGGTTGTGAAGATTTATATCAAGAAATAGAGCAGAGATGCATCCCAGCCTCTTCCACACCCTCTAGCCTTTCTGTCCTGTGTCTGTCTGTTTTGTGTTCGGTCCTGCTGAAAAGGAGTGGGATCAAGCTTTCACCTCTTATGAACCCTTGACCATAGTCTGCCTTTGAGACCTAGAATGGGAGAGAGAACGACTTAGATCCCATAAGAACATGTTGGTAGACATTCTCTGATGTCATGATCCCCTATATTATTTCCTAATGTAAGAATAATAGAGTATTTAGTTGGGAATATCCAAGGACTTTTGGAATATGGACAGCCTGGTATGTCATCTCAGAGTAGGATTGACTAAGGTAGCACTTTCCACAGCACCCAAAGCAATGAAGTGCACATTAACTGAGGAAAAATGTACATGATTTCATTTGATTATGGACTAGGTGAAAACTTGAAAAATCCATCTTTTTACTTATGCTCTTTGTGCTGAAACTCATTCTGGTTTTCTAAACTTTTCCTTTTTGGTCACAAAGGTAATGAAAAATCCATTTCCTGGAAGCAGATTCCAAAATAGAAGCTAAGAACAATAATGAATTAATAAGAAAAGCACACACTTTGATACCCAAATAGCTTACTGAAGAAAGTAAAAGCCAGACTCATTGTTTGCATTTCTTCTTAAAATTGTAAAAACACACACCTATGGACTATAAGTCTTTTGTTTTAATTTTTGGTTTTCTTCAACCTGTAAAATGATTCACACAATGGGGCATTATAGCTAGCCTTAAAAATATAGAAACTATGTATTAACATATACACATATTTATACATATATTTATATAAATACATGCCTATACATATATATCTCAGATATAAAATATAATATATATCTCAAATGTGTATGAACAAGTTATGTGAAGCATAACCAAGTTGTCAGAGCAATAATACCGTCGTTTAAAACAGACCCCTGTCCGTGCTTTGCTTTTTCAGAAAGTTGGAAATCAATCCTTGGAATTGAATTTTATCATACAACTTCTATGTAATTCTAGCCTACAGTTTATTTCATAGAGAAAAAGCATAATTCAGAGCTGTTCTTCTCAACCATGAGCTTATCTCATGGGAAGTGGAGAAATATTTGACCGTGAACTTTCCAAAGCCGTGGTAAACTTATTCATATCAAATCTGGCCCAACCACAGCATCTGATGCTTTTTAGCCACTTTGTCGTGTAATAGCATTCTCTCCACTGTCTCTGCCGTATGGATCCCTCTGGTTTGACTGAATTCATTGGAGTAAGGTGCTTTTAATGCAGGTAATTAATACAAAAAGGTTTGGGAGTGTTGTATTATCCCAATATATGCATTTATTGAGAAGAGCCTTTCTCTTCTGCCCCATGCAGTTTATGACATATTCATGTTTCTGATAAATTTTGGCTTAAGTCAACAGAAGCAGGGAAGAGAAGAATGTGTGGCTATTCAGGGTAAGGGGGGAAAGGTTCAGATTGACATGGGAGTGGAGAGTAAGGAGGGGAGATATGGGGAGGACCGACATTAAAGTTGGAAAAGAAAAATGTAGCCAGCTCATGGAGAGATATGATTCCAGGATCTTACACTGTATCATGTTAAATATAGTTGATCCTCATTATTCATGGACTATGTATTTTCAAATCTGCTTCTTAGATAAAATTCATTTATACCCCCCACCCCCTGCCAAATCAATATGGTCTTTGCAGTCATAATGAGACATACATAGAAGGGCAAAAAAATTGAGTCCCCAAAACAAGCTGAAGCTTTACTTTCTTGTTTCTCAGATTGTAAACTGGTCTTAGAATTGTCAAAACACACATAGACTATACGTCTTCTGTTTTAATTTTTGGATCCTTTCATAGTATATCTAGTGCCATGGTTTGTGCATTTTTTGTGCTTTTTGTTGGTGATTTCACTGTTTAAAATGGCCCCCAAGAATAGTGCTGTGGTACTATCTGGAGTATGTACAGGCAAGAAATCTACGGTGTGACTTATGGAGAAAATACATGTGTTAGATAGTGTTCAGTAAGCTTTGTTTAGGCATCAGTTACTGTGCTGTTGTTAGTTTAATGTTAAAGAATCAACAATGTATATATTAAATAAGATGATTTTTTTTAAAAAAATGTTTATTTATTCATTTTGAGAGGGGGGCGTGGGGGAGGAGCAGAAAGAGAGGGAGAGAGAAAGTCTCAAGCAGGCTCCTTGCTGTCAGCACAGAGCACAATGCAGGGCTCAATCTTGTGAGATCATGATCTGTACAGAAATCAAGAGTCAGATGCCCAACTGACTGAGCCACCCAGTTGCCCCTAAATAAGATGTTTTTAAAGAAAATCATACATACAAGATTACATATTGGTCAACTGATGACAATTCTGTGACCAGAGGCCTAACAGAACCTAATCCTGTGTATCTTCTACAAGGAATGCTTCCATATTCACTAATTCATCGTGCCTGGTAACTTCACAGAACATTATCTATCATGACTGATAAGAATTGCTTATAACTTTTTTTCTAAAAAATTTTTTTTAATGTTTATTTATTTTTGAGAGAGAGACAGAGTGCAGGCAGGGGAGGGGCAAAGAGAGGGTGGGGGGACACAGAATCCGAAGCAGGCTGCAGGCTCTGAGCTGTCAGCACACAGCCTGACGCGGGGCTCGAACTCACGAACCGTGAGATCATGACCTGAGCCAAAGTCGGAGGCTTAACTGACTGAGCCACCCAGGTGCCCCGCTTGTAACTTTTTTTTTTCCAAATACAATGGGAAGTCACTGAAAGGTTTAAAGCAGGATATGTGCTCTATAGCATTAATGTGCATGTCTGTGCCCATTTTGAAGACACAGGCAAGAGATGTCAAACTGCATGTTTCAAATAGCATTTAAAGTTTTGTTATACAGAGTATCGCAATCTGTAGTGGGCCCAGTATTCTAACTGTAGTTCATGGGCACGTATGCACACACACATACCCTCATTCAACTAGATATAGTAGCTTCTCTAGCTGCTTTGTTATCTCATTCAACAAATACTTTTGAGCACCTTTTGTGTGCAAGGCATGGTTTTAAGGACTTAAGACTGAATGGTAGACACAAAATCCTTTCATCTATGGATCTTATGGTCTAGTGCAATAGTTCTCAATCCTGGGTGCACATAAAATTTTCTGAGAAGTACATTAAAAATCCTGATGCCACACTCTACCCCCAAATCAATTATCTATGGGTGAGAGCAAGGCATCAAGTATTTGTTAAAGTTCCCCAAATGATTCTGCTGTATGACCAAGACTGAGAACTGCCATTCTAGTGGAAAAACAACCACTCAAATGGCTCTTGTTTTGTGTCAGGCATAGTTTTAAGCACTCTACATATAATGGGTCTTTTAATTGCCACAGTAAACTCCTGAGTTAGGTACTATTACATCCCCACTTGACAGATCAGAAAACTGATACACAGAGAAGTTGAGTACGTTGTCCAAGCTTGCGGAGTTAGTAAGTATCAGAATCACACCTGGGAAGTCAGGATTCAGCGCCCTGCTATTAACTTCTCCTCCATGTTACCTTGCCCTCAGTTGTTCAGGCCTGGGCCTTGACCTGAGCCAATCGATAATCTTCTCTCGGAACTTTAAATGACAGGAACGGTGGGCATGGGAAGCTAGACAGGTTTTAGAGGGTATAATGCTTCCTTATGAAGGCTTCTTGCACTAGAGATGAAGGTATCACGAATTAGGAAGCACAGCTGATGAACACCAGAAGCATTAAAGACCCTCATTGTAGCTGTTTCTAAGGCCCAACCAGATCCCTGCTCTTCTTGTGATTTGTCTCTATGAACTTCAGTTGAATTCTGTCAACCATCAAATTCTCATTTTTTTTACTAAGCTAGTTCAAGTTAGAAGTTATCTGTGAATAAAAGTATCCATAGTTCATTGGTTATATTCTCTAAATACCATATGTAGTACACTCAAGGAACAATGCTAAATAAGCTTATTATCAACTCTATATCCATGACTCCATCACGATCCCAGAGATCTCTCAATCTGTGATGTTGAGACAGTTGCCTAACCTATAACACAAATAGCAAGCAGTGTCTTCAGTAGCATCCAGTTTCTCTTGAGGAGCTAATATCTCTTAAGAGTGACTTCTGGTGCTCTTGGGCAGGTGGCCTTCCAAGGATGCCATCCTATTAGTAAATATTTTAGCCCTTGCTGAATCCAGGATCTGGAGAAATCTTTCCATAGCCTAGGTTTTAGCTCCATAAATAATTAAGAACATACAACATGCCTTTATGCAGAATCCTTTATTCTTTGTTTTGATTTTAAATGAAAGCCTCCTACTATATTATTTCCAGACTATACACTGATTGACATGAAGGCAATACTGTGTATTCAGACCATTGTGTGTAGCATGGAGTCTGCTTAATTGTCAGACTGTAGAATATATTATTTTGTTCCCTTGTGGCATGTAAGTATGAGTTTTACACAGCCTCTTGTCGTCCAACTTAAACAAAAAAAGATTCCATCAACTCTAGATGATGCTGTTTTAGACAAATAGCAAAATCGGTAGAAGATGAGCTAGCCTTCAGTGGAACCTGTGTTTAGCAGTTTAAATACATTCTGGGATTCCTTTCTCTTCTGTAACTTCAGAAATAACTACAGGAGCCCAGAAGACCTTATTAAAAATATTGAAGTACACAGCATTTATAAAATCTTTCTCCTACTGGAAACATTCTAGCTCCAACCTACTGACTCCCAGTATTGTAAAATATTGACTTCTTTATCTATTTTCTGTTTCTATAGCCCTCTCCTTCAGTATACTACAATTTGATTTGTATTTAAGAAATTGTCAATATTCTATTGTTAACCTTTTATGCTTATGAATCCCTGAATGGGCTTGTCCTTGAACCTTACCAGTCTGTACAGGTGGCAAGGAATTCAAGTGTGAGGTTTCTCCCTCAGCCTCTGTACACTATGAACCATTGTGCACCAGCAGGTGGCAGCAAAAATAAATAAACTCAGCTAAAGAGTGTATTACAAAGACTCAGAGAAATGATACCCTGGGAGAGAGGGAAGATGGCGGCGTAGGAGGACACTGGGCTCACCGCGGGTCCTGCTGATCACTTAGATTCCACCTACACCTGCCTAAATAACCCAGAAAACCGCCAGGGGATTAGCAGAACGGAGTCGCCGGAGCCAAGTGCAGACGAGAGGCCCACGGAAGAGGGTAGGAAGGGCGGCGAGGCGGTGCGCGCTCCACGGACTGGCGGGAGGGAGCCGGGGCGGAGGGGCGGCTCGCCAGCCAAGCAGAGCCCCCGAGTCTGGCTTGCAAAAAGCGGAGGGGCCTGATGGACTGTATTCCAACAGCAAGCGCGACTTAGCGTCTGGGAGGTCAGTTAACAGCTCTGCTCAGAAAGCGGGAAGGCTGGAGGACAAAGGGAAGGA
>NW_024412417.1:18416086-18492514 GCF_014898765.1 Herpailurus yagouaroundi | reverse complement strand
AATAGACCTACCCTATGACCCAGCAATAGCACTGCTAGGAATTTATCCACGGGACACAGGAGTACTGATGCATAGGGGCACTTGTACCCCAATGTTCATAGCAGCACTCTCAACAATAGCCAAATTATGGAAAGAGCCTAAATGTCCATCAACTGATGAATGGATAAAGAAATTGTGGTTTATATACACTATGGAATACTACGTGGCAATGAGAAAAAATGAAATATGGCCTTTTGTAGCAACGTGGATGGAACTGGAGAGTGTGATGCTAAGTGAAATAAGCCATACAGAGAAAGACAGATACCATATGGTTTCACTCTTATGTGGATCCTGAGAAACTTAACAGGAACCCATGGGGGAGGGGAAGGAAAAAAAAAAAAAAGAGGTTAGAGTGGGAGAGAGCCAAAGCATAAGAGACTGTTAAAAACTGAGAACAAACTGAGGGTTGATGGGGGGTGGGAGGGAGGGGAGGGTGGGTGATGGGTATTGAGGAGGGCACCTTTTGGGATGAGCACTGGGTGTTGTATGGAAACCAATTTGACAATAAATTTCATATATAAATTAAAAAAAAACTTTTTAAAGGAAGAAATACATGACATAAATGCATCAAAATATAGCAGTCTAAAAGCATGGAAGCTAATAGGTCTAAAACAGATTGATTATAAAATTTTGAATTTTCAAATGAAAAATGCTAAGAATGAAATTTCTTTCCAAAGGAAATAATTAATATCAACATGGAGATCATAAATTACTCAATTCGTATTCCCTTAAATGGCTGTTATCACAAATTTTCAACGTTATCCAATAGTCCACTAAAGAGTAATCAAATTTGTTTGTATTTAATGACTAATATTTTGTCTAGGGATAAATATTTCAAATGTATCTTCACAGGAGTGTTAGCAAATCAAGAAAGCTGTTCCTGTTTATGTTCCTCTTTATGGAAGAATAATTACTAGAGCCAACTGCTCAGTGGAAATTATGTAAAAACACAATCTGATTGTAAAACAACTTCCAATTATCTACTGCATAAGTCCATTTTCTTGGTGAACAAAATTTGATGCACAAATGAGGGAAAATAAAGAGAGCTTGGGCATTCTGCCCCATTTCCAGACAGAACCAATAAAAATATATAATATGCTCAACAACAACAACAACAACAAAAAACAAAAAAACAAAGAAACAAAAAAAGAAATGATGCCCTTTATCTAAATCTTTCAGTTTCCCAATTCCCATCTTTCCTATGTCATTCCTATCTATGTTATTTTGAAGAATAATTTGCTGATGTAGCAATATTAGTGAAAAACCATCCTTCACCCTGGCTATAATGAAAAGCTGAACTCATTAAGGAGATTACAATGGGTGGCCCCGAAAAGGTGGGAGAGAGGTGAGTAGAAGATTCAGAGAGTAGTGATTTGTCAGGACTGGTGGGGAAAGGGATTGCAGGTCCTAGGAGCAGTAGGCACCTGCAGTCTCTTCCCCATGGTGTGGCTGAGTGAAGGCAAAATACACGGGTGGGTTTTGGATAAGTGTCGAAGCAATCGGGGAGGATGGATAACTGGGGATGCCAAGGCCATGTTTTGTGCTACACAATATTATTGGGATCTTCATCTGAACCTAGTGTAGGAGAAGTCCCTGAATAATGGGACTGAAATGAAGACTGAATGTCTTGATAACACAACGTGATATGTGCTCGAGTCTCAGATTTATTTAGATTCAGAGAAAATAAAGTTCAATGACATTATCTTAGACTTTCAAGCTTACAGTGCAAGTTCTATCCTGTGTACAATCTTGGATTTTGGTTCTGCAGAAACAACTTGTCTCATAACAGGTAGGGCTGCAACTCTGTTCTAGCAACTTCTTCTCTTGATGCAAAGTAAAGATATTTTTCATCCCTCCCTGGGGTGGTCAGTGAAGGAACAGGTGCTCCTACCAGTCACTGAGCGCCCTTCTATTTTAATTCTTGTGACAAGTGAACACAGGAAACAAATAGGCCTGGCTTTGAGACATTATCTGTACCCAAACCATTCCCATCCACAGCCTCAGCTCACAGACTAAGAAACTTGGGATGCAAGAATTGCATTTTTCCACTTAAAAAATTTACAGTTTTCCACTTAAGACCTTTAAAAATGAAATCCATATTAACAAACTTAACTCCCACAACTGGCCCCCAACTTTTTAAGACTTGTCTTCTCACTGATATTCTTTGCTCTTTGTCTTTTCACTGATACTCAATTCTTTGATATTAAAAGAGCAACTTATAAGTTTCCAATAAAAAATTGTTGTAAGTCTGTACTTGGTTGCGCTCAATAAGTGTCAATTAAGTGGTGAAATGATATGCAAAACTTTAGTTACAAAAATAATCTCTACAGCACCTAAATTCAGAGAATCTAAACTATAAGAAGATAAGTTTCTCTCACTGAAGATGCAATGCACTGAATTCTTCATCTGTGTTCATCCTTGAAGGCAATACTTTTATTATCTTTATTGAAAACCCTTGGATAAAAGTGACCAGCACAAATAAAAACTCAAGAGGGGTGCCTGGGTGGCTCAGTCAGTTAAGCGTCTGACTTTGGCTCAGCTCATAATCTCACAGTCCATGAGTTTGAGCCCTACGTCGGTCTCTGTGATGATAGCTCAGAGCCTGGAGCCTGCTTCATATTCTGTGTTTCCCTCTCTCTCTTCCCCTCCCCTGCTCATGCTCTGTCTCTGTCTCAAAACTAAATAAACACATTTTTTAAAAAGTTTTTAAAAATCAAGATATGTATCAGCAAGGATTAAAAATAAATGAAAGAAACCACTTCTGTGATTTGGGAAAACTGGGATCACACAGCCTTCTATAAAATCTGAAAACCTATAAAAATCTCACTGCAAATGTTTCTGGTATAATCTTAAAACCAAGTACTATACTCTGATCAGCATTCTGAAATTTAGCCAGTAGAGGGCAGTCAAAGAGTGACTCATAGAATTTAACTTAATCCAGGCTCTATACACAGTTCTTGAAGAATTGCTTCAAGTAAGCAAGCATCCCTAACTCTTTAAAAATCCTGTGTCTTCATTATATCACTTCTGGGTTCTGAATTTACATTGTACTTATAACAATGCTTTTTTCCCCCGACAAAGTATTGTTTTCCTTCAAATTATTTAGGATCTGAAGTTTGTGAAATATTGCTCCTATCTTTAACTTAATGTGGCCTACGCTGTTTTTCAAAAGACTCACTGTAGAACAGAAAATGACCATTTTTTCCCTGTATCTGTCAAAAATCTAAATTTAGAAATGTTGAATGAAGTATTTATAGAGTGTGAGTTGAATTGGATAAAGAAAGATACATAAAGATAAAGAAAGATACATTAACCTTCTACTGTTTAGAGTCATATCAAAAAATTTGAACTCTTGGTTTTAATTCCCCTTACCTAATGGCCCTTCGGGGAGGATTTCTGGTCCTCGCAGAAGAGAACTGTATGGAACTTGGCATGTTTACAGGACTGCAGCGTCAAGTGACGCCTAATTTGTATCCAGTTTGCACCCCCAGGGGAATCAGGCCAGTATTAGAATCAAGGACTTCAAATGAAGATGATATGAAGTTGTTTTAAAAATGGGTGAAAGTTCAAGACTGACTTTAAAAATTTGTTTCAAAGGTTGGTTTCACATGCTAGTTGGAACAGAAATCAGGCAACATATTCATCTGGAGTCCAACCCACCAAACAACTTGATGCCACTGTGTGCCAGTCCCTGTGTCTATCGCTGATGGAAGAAGGGAACGGGATCTACCCAAGACAGGCAACAGCCATCGTGGAAGTTGTTGTGGGGCACACTTCTTTCTCTCACCCTGATGGAATGTGATGCTTTCTGTGGCAGCAGTTTTCAAAGCAGGGCGAGTCCTATTCTCCCCACTCTCCCATCCCCTAAACCACCAGCAGCAGCATTACCTGGGCACTTGTCAGAAATGCAAATCAATAATGCTGTGTGTGGAGCCCAGCAATCTGTGTTGTAACAAGCCCTCCAGATGATTCTGTTGGGTGCTCAAGTTTGATACTTGAGCCACTCTACTGCCTCTCAGCAGGTAGAGCAACCTGTACTCTTAGTAAGAAAGATAATATTATGGCTTTTAACAACAGGATTCCCTGCCTTTTCAGCTGATTTGGAAACTAGGCAGGGAAGAGGGAAGGTGTTCAGTGGACCCCTTTGAGGACGCTAATGAAATTCAGGATCCAGCAGAGGAGATAGATTTATATGAAGTTTAAGTTTAAACCAGTGTGATTCTCACAGTCTTAACACAACTACTATGTCAAAAGAACCCATCTGTCTCTTTGCAATATAAAAAAGTTGTGTTTTTTGTTTCTTTCTTCAGTTTTTCCTTCTTTACCTTCCTTGGTCTCAGATAGCAATCTGATCCTTATAGCAAAATTAGACATTTTATATTGAGAAAAAACAAGCTGTCACACATCTTCTTTTACTTTCAGAAATTCCTTTCTCAGACTGTTTTAAGAAAACTTGAAGGATGGATCCATTTTTTTTTAATTTTTTTTCAACTTTTACTTATTTTTTTAGGACAGAGAGAGACAGAGCATGAAGGAGGGAGGGGCAGAGAGAGAGGGAAACACGGAATCGGAAACAGGCTCCAGGCTCTGAGCCATCAGCCCAGAGCCCGACGCGGGGCTCGAACTCACGGAGCGCGAGATCGTGACCTGGCTGAAGTCGGACGCTCAACCGACTGTGCCACCCAGGCGCCCCTGGATGGATCCATTTAATACTCATTAGAATATATCAGAAACTGATAACCCAAGAATGTTTTGTGTGACTTCTTTTGGAATCTTTGCATTATAAAGACAACACAGGCTTTACCTGCAGTTGAAAATTAAAATTCCTGCTCCACTTCTCTTTGTTAATCTAAATCCTGCCAGTCCCTTGCTGCCTGGAGTGAATTTTCTTTTCATTGACTATCTCAGTCACTAGAGACCCCCTTCTTTCTCTGATGCCCATAGAACTCATGGCCTGGTCTTCTTGCCTGACACTTCACCTGTGCTCCTTCATCAATAACTCATCCATTGACTTAACTTTTGAATCCATCATTTTAAAAACTTCTCATAGAGACATTACATAAATTGGAGAATTGGGGAAAATGGAGAGTGATTGCTAAAGGGTGCAGGGTTTCTTTATGGGGTGACGAACATATTCCAAAATTGATTGTGGTGGTGGTTGCACTATTGTGTAAATATACTAAAAATGACTGAAACACACATTTTATCTGAGTGAGTTATAGGGTATGTGAAATATACTCAACAAATTGTTGAGTGTTGAAATATACTCAACAAATTGCTGAGTGTTGAGTATGTGAAATATACTCAACATATTGTTGATTGTTATTGAAAACAATCTCATTTGATAAAGGCTAGAGTGATACACATGCAAGACATTTCAATGTTTGGATGTCGAGACTGATAGATCTGTCTCCACGACCTGTGATAACTTACAGAATATAAAGGGGAATTTGAAGTCATCAACATCTTTACAGAAAAACTCATAATCGTTGTCTCCTCCATTTCCCTTGCTCATAGATGTATATGAACCATGCTCAATCTTGTTCTACTTCTGGGAAGATTTTATTTCTAAATTCCAAACCATTTCCATATACAGAAGACTTTTCTTAAAAATGGATTTATCAGTTAAGATGGAAGGCTTGGTGTCCTATTTAAAAACATGCTGAAGAAATGGAGGCAGTGCACCTGCGGTCCTGAGTCTCTGGCTTCAATAGTATTTGAATGCAACAGACCCGGGGACTCCCCTCCTTCCCCCTGTTCCCATACCCCAACCTCCCCCAGTTGCCATTCCACCTTTCCTTGCCTAGAGACCAGCCAAAACCGTTTTCTGTGGTCAGCTCCTTATTGTCTTCTACGAACCATGAGCTTCTAGATTCGTCAGCAGTATCCACCAAGACGGAGACAGCGGTCAGCAACCTGGTCAACCTGCGTGTGCAGGCCTGCTACACTTACCTCTCTCTGGGTGTCTATTTGCACTGCAAGAGGTGGCTGTGCAGGGTGCTGGCCGCTTCTTCAGAGAGTTGATGGAGGAACAGCAGGAGGGCGCGGAGCGAACCGCCAGGTGGCAGCACCCTCTGCCAGGACCTGCAAGAGCCCTCCCAAGGGGAGGGTGAGTAAAGCTGTGGACTCCACAGAGCCGCCCTGGCCCCAAAGAAAATCCTAAATCAGGCCCTTTGGGATATGCACGGCCTGGATTCTGCCCGCTCAGACCCCATCTCTGTGACTTCCTGGAGAGCCACTTCCTAGATGAGGAGGTGAAACTCATCAAGAAGATGGGCAATCACCTCTGACCTCCCAGGCTGGCTAGCAACTGTGTCTCTTAAAGGCTTAGCCTCGAGTATGACTAGGAGCCTCGGAGCCCAGGAGACACTGAGGGACACTGTGCTGCATCGCTGCTGGTGTCAGGGCTTCTGTCAGAGCCTATCCAGGTAATCACTAGGCAGCTTTCAGCCACTCTGGAGCCCTCTCCCAAGAAGTGGACCAAATGGAAGCAATAAAGTGTCTTGCCAAAAAAATAAAAAATAAGGAAGAAAAAGAAAAAAAATGGAGAAAGTTGCGTAGCATGTTACTGACAACCACATCAGTCTACTCTGTTATTAAAAATGGTTGATATTTCTTGTTTATTATCTTTGTTTTACACATGAGGAAACTGAGAAATGAGACTTTAAGCCCAAAGTCACTCTGCCTTTAAGTGACAAAGCCAGTTGTGAACAGTCCATATCCAGAGCCTTGGTGCTTAGCCATCACCCTTTGCTGCCTCCCAGAGTAGACCTTTACGTGAATGAGCCTTCCCTATTGCCAAGGCACATTCCCTGTGCAGATGGGAAAAGAACACAGACTTGAAGTGTCTGCTAAAATGGAAAAATAAAAAACAGAAACACAAGATTATGACAAAATACTGGGTTAGAGTATGTTCAAATTCTAGCTACTTAATAGGCTCAATCAACATGAGCATTGTTCCTCATTTGTAAACCTGGAAGCATGCTGTCCATTACAGGATCTAATGAGGATTAATAATGATAATGTGTGTGAAAGTAAGTTATTACCCTGTGGATACCCAGTAAATGTTCAATTTGTAAGTGAATGAATACATAGTGCATATTTTGCCAATCATTCAGGTCCTCTTTTATTTACATATAATGCTTTGTGGCAGAAATTCAATTTGCTTTATAAATGTTTTATTACTCATAACCCAGATGTTATGAAGTTGGGACAAGTATCTACAAAATTTGTAAAGTTTGTGGAAATAGTACTGAGGAGACACAAACAAGAAATCATTCTTATTTTAGTGTTTTCATGTATTCATGCTATTACTAGTGTTAGTACTATACTTTCTATCACTTAATTATTAATTCTGCAATATTTGCTATATTCTTTCCTAAGTAATTCTTATGATTTAGGCATTATAGATAGAGCCAGCCATGAATGAGACAGACCAGGGCCATCGTGGTATTTACCTTTTTAGAAGGGAGGAGAGAAAGACAGTAACAAGTGAAATGAACAAATGAACAAGAGAAACTCTGGTATTGATGAGTGCTAATGGGTTTACTGAAAGGATTTAGTTTGGAATGGGATTAAGCCAGTCCTCATGGTTCATTTTGCTGATCCTAAAAGACAATTGGACACTTGCTGGTGAAGTGTTGCTCTTGGTACAAAAATGTCAGCTGTGTTGCTATAGAGAATCTTGACTAAGTTTCTTTATAATCAGAGAACTATGTAACAATAATAGTCTGTTTTTGCAAAGTACTTTAGAGGGCTGAAAGTTCCTTAATGTGTGGGCACTAATAGAATGACTTGATTTTGTTTTTATTAAAGGCGAAGGTGCTGAACTCAGTAGTGCTACCTCAATGGTACCTGTGAGCAGCCACTACTACCTCTGAGCACAACCCAATCAGTTAAGGAAGCCTGATCAGTAACATGGTCATTTCTCTATGTTCTTGCCAGAAAAATGTGCTCATTTCCCCCCCTTCATCTATTCCAGAGAAAGTTTTATTGTTCTTCTGACTGACTAATCATCTTTTTATCTTCAAATTGCAGGTACAGCAAGGTAGGTGTAATGTGTCAGATGCACTTTGGGACCCTGATGTCTGGTGGATGGGGGGTGGGGGTAGGGAGGATGATGTCCTGTGAACTTAAAAGGCAAATTCATTTCTATGCCTATGTAGTTCTGAGACTTTGGTTCTCTTCGAGTGACTATTATTGTGTGTGTCTTGTGTGGCCACTTTTCATAGTAATTGACTTAAGAGGGAATGAATCCATGGACTCAGTTGAAATTTGGCCTGTAAGAGGTGAGAGGTCAGCACACAACATTTTCTATCTATTGTATTGCTTCCTCCCACCCCTTGGACCATGGACAAAAGGAAACTCTTCTGAAAGGCATCTGTTAAAAAACACATCTGTAATAGTATCAGTAATACCAGCCTGTATCTTGGAAAGAGGATGCTTTCTTCAATGCATCACATGTGTTTACTTTCACTTTAGAGGAGAGTACAACCTCCTTACTTTTTGTTATTTTCCATCTTTCTGTCTCTTGCTTTTTTTTTAAATGACATTTCATTTGAAGGTTATCAAATCACTGTGTGAATATTCAAGTCCCACTGAATTAAATGTAAATGTTTCAGGTTACCAATGTACTAAGTTCAAGTTACAAAGCAGAGTTGGATAGGCTGAACCATGTGAAATTGTTATTTTGTAGGTTAAAAACTGTTAAATGCTAGAAATGTAATAGCATTCAACATTAATCAGACAAGCTAAGGTAAGTTTTCAATTTTATTCAATTTTTACATAGACCAACACAGTTTTTATTGACCCAGTAAAGCAAAATAAATAGAAATCTCTGTAAGTTGTGTTTAAAATAAAAACGAATGGGCTTCTATCTCTGTTGCCATTTAGAAAGTAAGTGTAGTGTATAACTAGGGAAGCCCGAGGGTGAAATCCAGAGAATAGAGGATTAGTGGGTCATTTCACATATTAGGATTTCCATTTCTGATTGCCTCACTTTTGTTCAGCAGGAGCTAGCACTGTGATTTACAGACGATGAATGATCCATATATATCCACTTGGTTGATCTGTAGGAGGTATTTTTGCTTATGCATTAACAACTTATCTGTGTTTTCTGCCTTAAGAAAATGCTACTGGAAGCTGAGTGAAATAGGGGTTGGGCAACTAAGGTAGATGCAGTATAGTGGATTCAACCTCAAGTTTGCTTGGGTCATGTAACCAGAGTTACTGCTAAGTTGGGAACTGAATTTGATGCTGCTGGTTTGATAGTCTCCAAATGAAAACTACCTCTGAGCAGGAAACCCTGGCTAGTTTTTTCTTGTTTCCCTCAGGAAGGCCTTTGAACATAATAGGTGCTTAGTGCTCACTGAGTTGAACTAAGATTAGAGATCATTTGTAGCGCACACCAAAGACAAGGCAGCATTCAATAAAGGGACTGATTATCATGCAATATACTGAAGAGTAAAGTGAACATAGAAGAAAATTAGCATTGTTTGAAATGTAAAAATTGACTTCTCTAGCAAACTGGATAAGAGCTACTCAGTCTGAGTTTTATCGGGCTGTTGAATTCTGAAAGTGTATGTTTGCGTCGTAGGTCGTCTGAACATTTCTGGAATAACTAATAACTAGGTTGAAGACTCACCCAAAGCGGAAAGTTGTGAGCAGAGTTGGTATATAGTTAGTTCTTAGTGTTGTCATAGTTCACCAAGAAAGCCCTTCTATGTTGGGTACAGTTCCTTTTTAGTTTTGCTTATTGTTGGCGTAACATATGTGAACTTGATCTTTCTTGGCAATTCTCTGCAGTTAAGTAGTCCTGGCTTTTGCTCATTCTCTCTTTTCTCGAACATAATTTTAACTATGTACTGAAATTTACTAAAATGATATGTAAGCACTGCCTTCAATTAATTGTGCTTACAGCTAGCATCTGGAAAGTATAACAAAACATCTGCTTTGCATAGAGCCACCTAAGGATTATTAAAATCTGATATTTTAAGTCGTTTTATATTGTAAGTACCATGTGTTAGCCACACTCAAATACAAATGATTCGAAAAGAAATTAAGCAAAATGGCTGTAGTTCATTACTTTAAAAGAAACAATCAGGACATAAGATTACATTTTATCTTGTTTTTATTTCAATCACAGGAATTTTTTCTTTTCTTGGTTTGTTTTGGATAGGGTGGGAAAGGTAGAAGAATTGGGCCAGGGGAACTGGGGAGTGTTAAATAAATGTGGATAATCTTCAGGTAATTCCTATACATTTTTTTATAGGCACTGAATGAAGGAGCATTATCATCTAGTTGAAAACAATTTCTAACCCTTGAGTTACATTTGGGAATATTTGACCCCAGAGTTCCTTTAAGAGTGTACAATTATTAAATGTGTTGCATGACAGTATTTGTTTTACAATGTGTATTTCTGCCTTATACTAGCTTCTCATTCTTATTTGGCATATGCTTTTAAAAGTGCAGTTCCAGTAAATGTTAACATTATGTAATTTCTTAATTTTGTTTTGGGCTCATAGCTGTCCATGATGCAAAGAATGAATATTCTTGTTTCTCCTCCCAAGTTATACTATTGACTAGAAACCTTTATTTTACTAGATGTCATATGCACACACACACACACACACACACACACACACACACACATTTACCCTATATTTATTATGAAAAGCCGCAAAGAATTAAAATATTCCCTGCATCGTCTTTTAGAATCATGCAAAGTAAATAAAGTAGCAATAATATTCTACTAATAAAGGTATTTTGTTGATGAACAAAGAGTAATCTAGGGTAATGATTTGACAATTGTTGTACAAAAAGGCCCACATGGATTTGTTGTGAATTTCAAGAAGTTAAAATAAAAGAACTGACTGAGGAGTTTACTTTGCACCATTAGTTTATTCTGTTTCATGGACGTAGTCTAATTTTCGATCCTGTTCATCTAATTTGCAAATATAGATTCCTCAGCAAAAACTCATCTGTCCTAAATAACTAAAGCAGACGGTGTGCAGATAATGGTCAAGGAGTATCATCTTCCTATAGGAAGGAGGTTAATTTTTAGTGCATAGAAACTGTAAATGTGGCAAATAACAATCGCAATAATAATTTGAATAACGCTGACATTTATGTAGCTCCTCTAATGTGCCAGGCACTCTACTTGATTGGTGTTTCATGCCTCAATCTAAATCCAAATACAAGCACTATCCCCACTTTATAGGTGAGAAAAAAACAAGCATTAATGAGGTTTAGTGAGTTGCTTAAGGTCACACAACTTGTATACTGCAATGCATAAGCTGCTCCCGTATTGTAACAAAGAGACATGGCTGAGAGTTATTTTTCTGAACTTTAAAAAATTCATACCCTTTCAAATAGCAGGCAAAATTCCCATAAGTTAGAAATATCAGCATGTAACTGAGTTTTACTTCTACTAAAAAGTTTAGTATATATAAGGCTTAGAGCAGAAACGAAAGCAAAATTTAAAAAATATGTAAAAACAACCCATATGACCTAGGACATTGGATGTACCTATCCTCTGGTCATTTGCAAAGTGGCTTATTTAAAACTTTTTTCGGGGCGCCTGGGTGGCGCAGTCGGTTAAGCGTCCAACTTCAGCCAAGTCACGATCTCGCGGTCCGTGAGTTCGAGCCCCGCGTCAGGCTTTGAGCTGATGGTTCAGAGCCTGGAGCCTGTTTCCGATTCTGTGTCTCCCTCTCTCTCTGCCCCTCCCCCGTTCATGCTCTGTCTCTCTCTGTCCCAAAAATAAATAAACGTTGAAAAAAAAATTAAAAAAAAACTTTTTTCCTAGCTTAAAAACTGTTTTGACATCAGCCAACTTAGTTCACAATGTCATGAGTCTTCTATAGAGATTTAAAATAAAAAAGAGAGCAGGCCTCACAGATGCAGATATGCCTTTGGATTCCATTCTCTTTAAAAGAGAAGAACCCAATGTGATATCTATATTTTGGCATTTTTGTTTTTGTCACATTTTGAGGAGAAAAAAAGCCATTCAGCAAAAGTTACATTCTAGTTTTTGAAGAGAAATGTTTCAATGAACTTCAGTCATCTTGCCCGGTTAAAGATGTAAGCTGATTTCTGATTCCCAGTGAATTCTTTTTCTGGCTCTGTCTTCTTAGGAAGAAGGAGATGGTGACATTGGAAAAGAAAGTGAGCTAGTCTGCAAGAATCCTGCCATCATGGGCTCGGTTAGTGTTAATGAGTATTTGGGCTCAGTGACATGTAACAGGGACCTTGGGAAACTGGTTTATGCAAGATAGAAGCTTATGTTTCTCCCACCTAATAGTATGAAGGTAAGCAGTGTAGGCCTGGCATGGCTACTTAGCTACAGGACTGGACCCAGGCTCCTTCTATCTTAATGTGCTATCATCTATATCACAGGTGCTATTGTCTTCATCTTTATGGTCCAAGATGGTGCTCCAGCATATTTATATTCCAGGAAGCAAAATGGAGAAAGTGGGAGAAAGGTCATACCTCTCCCCTTTAAAGACATACGGTAGAAGTTACACACATCATTTTTGCTCTGAAGAGAAGAAATGGTTAAGAGATGGCTTTAAATGGTGACTCTTGCCTTCTTATCACTAAATACAAATAGTGCATAAATGCTTGTAAATTTCAAATTACAAAATAAAGTGTTTTTCCCTTGAGTTTATCGCTTTGGCTTCTTGTAATGGTGGGTGTCTCCAAAGAGAAAGTGTAAATGCTACTACAGTTCAGGACATGGTTGGTAATGGAACTTGTTAAATGAAATGGTACAACATTTATTGAGCCCCTATTATATTTCAGGCGTGTGCTAGGTGATTTTACATATGTTAGCTCATCAGTTCATTGATGTTACCACACAGAGTCTATGTTGATTACCTTTAAAAGATATAATAAAAAAATATACTTGATATCAAGACTACAATACACATGTTTTTATCTTTCTCCCCTCATACTTCATTTTGCCACCCATAACATTATGGACTTACTGTTTTATCAATTAACATAATTTTAAATGCTAGCATGTTGGACAGCCCATATTTTTTTTCTGGTTTTCATGTTTCTCTCAGCTTCCACTTCTCTTAGGTAGAGCTTCCTAAAATGCAAGTCTCCACTTGAAACTTTCTGATAGTTTTCCATTACCTAAAGGAGAAAACTATCAGTGTGACTTATAATTCCCTCTGCAATCTGGTTTCTACTTCCCTGTCTAACCTTATGTTTATCCCTGAGAGCTTCTTTTCGCCACACCTCACCATACACCTCAGCAAATCTCAGTTCTGTGCAGCGTTGAGAACAAGTCATGCTGTTTTATGCTTTTATTTTTTTGCTTACGCTGATTCTTCTGCCTGGTGGCCTCTCCTTACTGCAGAGACGTAATTGAAAACATACAATTTGGTAAGATAAAATTTGGTTCAAAATGCCTTTTTGGTGAAAATGACCATTTGCCACTAGTTTTTCAAGTATCAGAAGTACTAGTATCCTGCAAAGCAATTTTGTAATCTATTGTGTTTTTAAGAATTTTTGATTATCCTTTTAAAAAATTTTTTTTCAGTTTCTTTTTTTTCTGGGTAAAAAGTTTGAATTTATTTTTTTAAATGAAATATAAAGTACATCTTGGCTTTTAAAATACAAAGATTGGGGAGGGAGATGCTAAACCAAGAAATCTCTTTTTTTTAAATACCAGGACATTAGGACATGCTATTTATTCTGCTGAAATACTGCCCCGCCCTCTGCACCACTGTCTTTTCCCTATCTTCGCTTGTTCTTGAAGATGGCTTAAAAATCAATGCTATTGAGAAGATTCCCTGGAGAGCCTCAAGTTAGATTTGGCTTTGTGAATACATTTTTTTTTTTTGTAGATGAAGTTCTTCTTTCTATCATTCATCACAATTTACAATGTTATATTTGAAAGTATTTGCAGTATATTAGTTAAGAATACAAGCTCTGGAGCCAGGCTGCATCAGTTCAGACCCCAGCTATGCCGCGAAGAGGCTGTAGGACCTTGGTCTGTTACATCACTTCTTGCTCCCTCAGTTTCTTTATGAGTAAAATGGTGCTAAAAATAGTAATGACCTCATGGGTATTATGAGGATTAAATGAGAGACTATATTTAAGAACATGCATATTACCCTGGCATATCAATTTTTTTTATCTATTTGGCATTTGTGTTTAATTATGGAATCTTTATCTTTCTCATTATACTGTAAGCTCTGTCAGTAGTGACCATGCCTGCTTGTGAACCAATGTACCCAGCAGATAATAAACATGCTGAACTCATTTGCTGAATGAATAAATGAATGAATGAGCTAATAGTGTGGTAATTTGAAAGAAGTTAATTAGAAGTTTAGGACCAGGTGTGCCTGGGTGGCTTGGTTGGTTAAACATCTGACTCTTTAAAAAATATTTATTTATCTTATTTTTTTTATTACTTATATTTGGGACAGAGAGAGACAGAGCATGAACGGGGGAGGGGCAGAGAGAGAGGGAGACACAGAATCAGAAACAGGCTCCAGGTTCCAAGCCATCCGCCCAGAGCCTGACGCGGGGCTCGAACTCACGGACCTCGAGATCGTGACCTGGCTGAAATCGAACGCTTAACCGACTGCGCCACCCAGGCGCCCCAAACATCTGACTCTTGATCTCAGCCCAGGTCTTGATCTGAAGGTCCTGAGTTTAAGCCCTGTATTGGGCTCCACGTTTGGCATAGAGCCTACTTAAAAAAAAAAAAAGTTTAGGACCAAAAATATTTTACTCATTTAGTTGTCCCTTTATAACATGTACTTTAAAATCACCCTATAGAACATTTGGAATTTAGGTTTTTTATTTTGACAAAAGGCACTTTGACAAGAATCTTAATTCATTGAAATGGTGGCTATGAAATGATTTGATGTTTAAAACTCCAAAATTGAATTTGTCAGAAAAAGGCATGTCTGTTTTAACAATGTGAAGTTAATTGAGCTTATTTGGACAGTCACTATTATGGTGGTCATATCAGGATGTTTTTCATTACCCAAAATGCAATGGACATTTTACACTTAAAAAGTAAGGGTGTCTATTCCTAAGGTGAACAAATTAAAAAAAAAAAAACTTCCACATAAAAAAAAAAAAACCACACACAAAGGTAGCGTTTTACTGGGCCTTCTCTCTTTTTCTGTTCAGTCCAAATGGAAACGATGAAGTCCTGGGTTATGATGCAAATTCATAAGCCAATTATTAATAAATGCTCAACTTACATTCTCATTCTATTGTTCTTCTAAAAGTAGTTATTTTCACATTAAGTGAAGCTTTATTTTTTTGCATGATATATCTCTTTTAAAATAAACCACATGAAGTTCGAAACAGTATCACTTTGACAATTTATATTACATCACAAACTGAATTTTATGCCAAATCTGATCTATACACGCTGCAACTATGTTCAGCCAGTATTTGGTCTAGCTTGAATTTAATACCCAACTGGCCTAAATCTGACAGACTTGATTTTATTAATACAAGAAAGTTTGCTCTGTTCTGCATATGTGCCAGAAATAATTGTGGTTCAATGAGAAGACTAAAGGGAAGGTTGCTGAATAAAGCTTTAAGGATTGAAATGAAGGGCCACAGTAACAGGAACTGATACATTAAATGTTACAGATTTTGTACTGATAAGAGCATCTAGTGAAAAAAACATTTTTATGCTCTTTACAAGTTATTATTTAAACAGCAGGCCAAAACTATAAGAAAGTGTGCTGTGCTCATTTGTATTTAGCAGTGTAAAAAAAAATCCATGGATTGGTTTGAATTATCTGAATATCTTACATATGGCAATGCCTGAATTAATTACATAGGGGCTGAATTATCAGATTGGTTTTCATTTTATGGATGTTGCCATGCTTTGCCTTTAGATGAGTGTCATCTGAGTCAGCTTGGGCTGCCATAGACAGCCATAGACAACCATAGATTTTTGCCATAGCCAAAATACCATAGACTGGGTGGCTTAAAGAAGTGAAATTTATTTTCTCACAGTCCTGGAGGCCAGAAGTTTAAGATCAAGGTGCTGGCAAGGCTGCCTCTTCTTGGCTTGCAGGTGCCCACCCTCTTGCTATGTCTTCACATGGTTGGCCCTCTGTGAATGCATGATGTCTTTGGGTGTCCAAATTTCCTCTTCTAATAAGGACACCAGTCAGGGCCCACCTTAATGACCTCATTTTAACCCAATCATCTTTGTAAATGCCTTATCTTCAGATACAGTCACATTCTGAAATACTGGAGGTGAAGGTTTCAAACTATGAATACTATGGGGACACAATTCAACATTTAATACCAGAGATGTTTGTTTCCAAATACCGACATTTTGAATCTCCAGCATGAAAGCTACAGTACAAAATAGCTTTTATAAATATGATCACCAGCACACTCCTAGAATCATGAGCTATAAGAACACCTTTACCTTCCCATAGCTACTTTTTCTGCACTGTATGTTTGAGATTAGATTAAAGACGCTGTAAGCAGGTATACATTTTTTGCTAAAGTAATACATGGAACTAAAGTAAATAGGGACACGTATCTCCCGAAAATGTTTTGATGATTTTCTTTACTTTCACCCCAACTAGCTTATAAGGCCTCAAGGGGTGAAGTCCACATTTGTTTGCATCCCCAGTAACTAGCACAGTGTGAGACTCAGAGTAGGTAATTAATAAGTATTTATTTATTGGATGAATACATTAATGATTTTTCTAGTAATAGGCAATTATAAATCATAAAACAAAGATAGAATCTTCAAAGTGGTTAATAAGCTATTACAAGTATGGTTTATTGGAGGAAGTTTTATTTTAAGCTTATTAATATATTCATGTTTAAATGATATCACCTGATATGAATCTACAGAAATTAAATTAAATTAAATCTACAGAAATTAAAAAGTGATTAATTTTGGATAGATTTATTTCAACATTTTAAATTATGCCTCGGGGCGCCTGGGTGGCTCAGTTGGTTGAGCTTCCGACTTCGGCTTGGGTCATGATCTTATGGTCCGTGAGTTCGAGCCCCGCGTCGGGCTCTGTGCCGACAGCTCAGAGCCTGGAGCCTGTTTTGGATTCTGTGTCTCCCTCTCTCTCTGACCCTCCCTCATTCATGTTCTGTCTCTCTCAGTGTCAACAATATAAATAAACGTTAAAAAAATAATAAACTATGCCTCTAAAATTCTTTCTAGCAAATGACTTGAACAAGTAGATGCTTTTTTTTTTTTTTTTTTTGAATGGAAATTAGTGCTCCAGATCATTATAAGGATACGGATATAAACGTGGGTGGTAACGGAAGCAATTTTGTAGAATTCTGTGAAGATAAATTTATCTTTCGACAAGGAAGTTATGAAATAGCAATGGGATTACTCAGGTGTAGGAATAATACACGCTCGGGGAAAAACAAAAGTCTCAGGCAATTTTATGAGCACTTAAAAGTTCAGTAAAAGTATCCTGGGTACAGTCCTCAAGAAGAAATCTAGAATGTAAATGTGACTATGAAATCTCATTTTTAGTTAATGTTCTATATAGAGATTATAGGGTGGACAGAATGGAGCAAAGAAAAATGAAACCCAATGAGCAAGATGTTGACATGTGTTTTTAGAGGTTAGCTCTCCTGGCAAACTTATCCATGTCATGGAGGTGGTGTATAAGGCTAGTGAAAGGTCTCCATTGGTTTGCCAGGGCTGCCATAACAAAATACTATGAACTCACTGGATTAAACAACATAAATTTATTTTTCATAGTTCTGGAGGCTGGAAGTTCAAGATCAAGGTGTTAGCAGGTTTGGTTTCTCCTGAAGCCTCTTTTCTTGGCTTGTGGATGGCTGTCTTCCTACTGTGTCCTCATAAAGTCTCTCCTCTGTGCCTGTGCTTTTGGCAGTATCTGTGTGTCCAAATTTCCTCTTCCTATAAAGACACAAATCAGCTTGGATTAGGCCCACCCTAATGGCTTCATTTTAACCTAAGCCCCTCATTAAAGTGTTTATCTCCAAATATAGTCGTACACTGAGGTACTAAAGGTTAGGGCTTCAGCATACAAATTTGGGTGTAGGGAGAACAAGTCAGCCCTCAACAACATAGAGACGTAAACAGACCTGTTTGATTTCATGCTTATAAACGACCTCCTCTTTATAGATTGACTTTCCACATACATTTTCTTATTGAGATTAACTGGACTGGTCAAATTTCCTCAAAGCCACTTTTCTGTATATCCATTTTCTCATTGACACTAGGATATACCACAGACACTTCTAACTCAACATGTCCTCACCTTGAGTCATTGATGACTCCTCATAACCTTTACCTCCTTTTGTGTTCTAGCTTTGTTATTGATGCCACCATTCACCTATTCAAACCAGCCTGAAGCTTAAGCTATTGAGTCTTTTTTCTTCATTACCTCCTTTCCTATCATAAGTTTGGTTGACTCAGGCTCTATAACCTTTTCCAAATCTGTCTTCTTGCCCATTATCATCTCATTGCTTTGGTTAGGGCTCTTATTTTATCTTGCCTTCATTGCTACAATAACCTCCTTATGATTTTCAATCTATTCAATTCATACTCTATATATGGCCATCAGAGAATTTCCCCTGAAATGTAAGCATGGCCATTTTGTTTTCTTTAACTTCAATGGCTCCAGTTGCTAAAGTTTGGCTCTATTAAGAAGGCTCATTAGGGTGTCTGTGTATCCCTTCAAACCCCTCTCTAGTCTCACCCCAAATACCACATCTCCAGCCAGAACATGTTCCCTGAGTATGTCACTCATGTTTCCTTCCTTTTAGCTGTGGTCATGCTTTTATCTCTTCCCAGAGTAATCTGTTCTCCCCTGGTTCTTTCTCTCCAAATCATGCTGACTTACCCAACTCCCATCCATCTGACTTTGTTCCACTCTTACCTTCCCAGGTACCAGAGACTCTTTCCTATCTCCCCTAGAGCATTTACCATCTCTATTCTACCATTTATAAGGCTGCTGCAATTATTTGCTTTTAGGCATCTTTTTCACTCCCCTGAGAGTCCCTCATGGAAGAAATAGTTTCTTGGCAATCTGTTAATTTTTATAGCTCTAGCTAATATAATGAGATTAGGGATATTGTCCCTGGAGTCTGACTGACTGGGTTTCATTTCATCCTAACATTTCATCTTGAGATGTTAGTTTACCTCTTTAAACTTGCTACAAAGTAGACAAGAAGTACCGGTTATCTCATTATTTGGGCTATTTTTTTTTTATTGACTAAAAAAAGAATGAATACATTTTTTTTAGAGAAAGAAATGTATTCTATTTTTTTTTCTGAATGAGGTAAATATGTCACCACCAAAAGGCAACAAAATAGAAAACTCTTAGTTGTCTTTTTTGCATCTTACAGAAAGCTGGGAAGGGTGTTTGAGGTTATGTGTCAGGATTATGGATGTTTCATATTGACCATTTTATCATCTTAATTTTACATTGACTTTTCCTCAGCCCTCTTTTTAAAGGAATCATATTAACATACTGTGTAGGGGGAATGAGCAAATTAAACTTCACTGCATTCTCAGGCATAGTTGTGAGGATAAGAAAGCATATTCTTAGAGAAAAGCCTAATAACATTATCTACTACTGCAGCCTCTTACCTAGTAGTATTTTATTATTTACTCTTGGAATTATTCCCAGATGTCATTATGCCAGCATCATTAACATATCAATTAAGCAGATATATAATCTTCACTCTCAGTTTCTTTGGCATCTGGCATGTCTATATTTATTTTAAAAAAAGTATTCAGTGTATTTCATCCATATTTTTTTAATGTATTTTTAAAGTCTTTGGATTTTTATTAATTTCTTTATGTTGGAAATACTACCTTTTGTTTCCATAAGCATGGCATGAAGCTAATAATTAAAACATGATGGAAATGGGACATAATAGGCATTTGATACATATTTGTCAGAAGATATCACATATAATTTACCTTTTAAATATTGATGTCATAATCTATAAATCACACATACATGAATAGTTTCAGATTGTTTTTGATGAGGAGGAATTTCAAATCACCAAAGGAAATCAACTGAATTCTCATATCGGTAGTTGAATTTAGATATCAGTATATTGTTCATTTCTGTACTTTGGGTTCATGTTACAGATCATAAATCAGATTTTTCTCTAATCCTTTAAGTGTCAAACAATTCTGTGAAAATAAGCCAAATACTTCCCTCTTTTACATAATGGGATGTGACTTCAGATAAATGTTGAAAAAATAGATAGGAAAGAATGTTTCATTAAAGGGAATACAAAGGGGGTTGAACATGTAATATTTTTCATAAATTCACTCATGCTCAGAAAGCAGAACACAGCCAAACACAAGACATAAAACTCTTCATGAGTAATAACAAACACATTGAAAAAAACCCACAAGGCTTGTCTTATTCCTACCATAATAAAAATGCAGCATTAAAAATAGTACAACAAAAACAATTCACTCATCAACGAGTGTGATTTTTTAAAATTAAAAATCAACAATGGAATTTCTGTTTATGTGTGTGTTTTTAGGCAATCTTATATGAAGAAAATTGATATGTTGGTAATAAAATAACCTCATATCTGCATTAATTTTATTTAAAATTTTTTTTAATGTTTATTTATTTTTGAAGGAGAGAGAGACAGAGTGTGATTGGGGAGGGGCAGAGAGAGACACACACACAGAATCTGAAGCAGGCTTCAGGCTCTGAGCTGTCAGCACAGAGCCTGATGCAGGGCTCGAACTCACAAACCAAGAGATCATGACCTGAGCCGAAGTCAGATGCTCAACCGACTGAGCCACCCAGGCGCCCTGCATTAATTTTAAAATGTAAATTTATATATCTTTTTTATTTTTTAGAAAAAGTTTATTTATTTATTTTAAGAGAGAGAGAGAGAGGAGAGAGGGTGTGCATGCCCACAGTGGGGGGAAGCAGAGGGATGGAAAGAGAGAATCCCAAGCAGGCTGCACACAGTCACTATCTGACAGCTGTGAGATCATGACCTGAGCAGGAAATCAAGAGTCAGACACTTAACGGACTGAGCCAGCCAGGTGACCCTAAAATTATATGTCTTAAATGATGTATTCATACTCATGACTTTGGATTAAAATCTAGGGCTTAACCTTATATTAAATTAAACCATGCCTTCAGATATTCTATATGTTGATTTGCAAATGCAAAAGCCTACACACAACTGTGCTCTCAGATTTGGCAATTATGTATAGTTGGATTAAAATATTTTGGAAGGAAGATACTAAATTCAGGCCATTATCAAAATTCTATTACATGTTTCACTGTAAGAAATTGAGATGTTAAAAATACTTATGCTTTTGATTTTATCTCATTAAAATAATGCACCATTAAGAAAGATGCACATGGACCAAGAAAAGCTTTGGGGATTTTTTTTCCTCCAATCTAAGAATAGAAAGGAGACAGGCCAGTGACGGACTATAATATGCAGTGAAACATAACTCTTGGCAATATTTCCCAACCAAAGTTCTCTGAGGGGGTAAATACGCATTTGGACTACAGAAATCAGTGTACCTAATTTACTTAGAGTCTTACAAGGCATTTGACAAGGTTCCACACCAAAGACTGATAAAAACAAACAAAATCAGGTTGCCATTGGATTTAAAGAAATATTTGCTTTAAATGTAGAACTGGCTAAAAGACACGAATAAAAGTTAAAGATAATGGGGAATGCTTGTACGTAAATGTGTGCCTCAAATGTCTTTTATGGGGAATAGTAACCGATATGTATATTTGAAAAATAACTTAGTAAGAGCAGAAACTGGAATTCAAGGCAAATAGAGGTAAATTGAAGGGAATTTTCTAAAAGAACAAAACAAAGAAATAAAACCACCCAAAAATACATGTGAAAGGGAGCATAAGAAAAATAATTTTGACCCATATTCTAAATATTAATAGCTTAAAATTGGCATAATGAAATCCCTCCTCACCAATCTCTCATGGTGTCACCAGCTACAGAGTTATTTTCTTCCTTCTTTGTCCCCATCAGAAGTGAGAAACATTTGGGATACTTTACTTAATTCTCCATTTGCCTTTCTGTTTCTCACTTGAAGGTGAGCTCTTGGAGGAAAGGGATAGCATATGATTCACCTTATGTTTCCAGCACCTTGAAAGGTACACACAACATAGTAACAGCACCCATATACAATAAAAGTTCATTAAATGGATTCAAAGAGAACTAGAACTCCATTCTACAGCTTGCTTCACATTGCACAATATTGCATGCAATACCTCTTTATGATGGAAAGTGCTTTTCCTAACAGCTGAATTTGTAAAATAAACGGTTCTTCTCTCTCTCTCTCTCTCTCTCTCTCTCTCTCTCTCTCTGTGTGTGTGTGTGTGTGTGTGTGTGTGTGTGTGTGTGTTTTAAGTTGTATTTCAGGAATAGCATCGCCTGTTGATTTCAAAGGTTTTGGACATCTAGTCTTTGACACAAAGCTCTAAATAGTGAGTTTTGAAAGGGACAGATGAGAAAGAGCCCTCTTCTGCTTATTATTCAGCTGGCCAGAAGTAGGAGGGAAAGGCAAACCTGTAGGCAGAAGAGAGGAGCCCAGTGGCCCTACCTTCTCCTCTCCAGGGTCCACTGCAAAAGGGAAGAGGAAAGAAGGAAACTGGAAAGGCACCATGAAATCTAGGAGCACTCAACTTGATTATTTTTCACCCAGTCACAAACTTAATGTGAATATAATGACCTAAAAGTAAACTTGAAACTAAGCAGGCAATGATCACTAAAGAAACATAATATCAAATGATTAACTTTGTTTTATTTCACTTTATTATATTTTATTTTGTTTCAAGTTTTTATTTTAGTTCCAGTTAGTTAACACATAGTGTTATATTAGTTACAGGTGTGCCTTTGTTTATTTTAAAACTCTTCCTGACTGTAAACTCTTTGTGGACAAAAATTTTGTTTGCCTTACTTGACTTTTTATTCCCAGGTCCTAGCATTGCACTTAGCACATTAGCATGTACTCACTATGTACTCACTGAATGATTGAATAAACAAAGAAATAAAACTCCTAGGAACTGAGCAAAGCAAAAAGCAAACAATAAAAAAACCCCAAACAAACAAATAAACAAACACCTTATTACACAGGCAGTTACTAAAATGTGAACAAATTGAACTGTCTGAAATTCTTTGAAGAATGATTAGGGAATAGGAACACATACAAAAAAAAGTAGGTAAAGTTAGGGTTGGGTTTTTTTTTTTTTCCAATTATTCATTTACAAGATGGTTGTTTGGAAATCAGGATTTCCCACAGACTCATGTTTCACATAGTGATTGGCAAGTACCCCAAATACTATTTTACCAATAATGTAACAGGAAAAATTAATTAGTCATGTTTTTAAGATAATGAAAGTTAAGTTTCAACTTGAAAGGCCCTGGCTGGAATTTAAATTCCTCTTAAAAGTGTCTTTCAAAAAATTTTTCCATATAGACAGAATAGTGTGTGAAAAGATATTCAGCATTATTAGCCATTAGGGAAGTGCTAATTGAAACTACAATATGATACCAAAACACACCTATAAGAATGGCTAAAATTCTTAAAAAGTGCTAACATAAAATGCTGGTGGGGATGTGGAGAAACTTATGTAGGTACAATCAGTTTCTATTAGCCACTGATTATGAGATGAAAGGAAAAAAAACTTAGTTGAATCATATAAAACTGTCAAAAAAAACCACACAAGATACTAAAAAGTTACTTACTATATTACAATAGCACAAAATTTGTACTGCCAATTTGTATTCTAATTCAAAATATTTTCAACAATTTATCCCCCAAATCAATCTCTTACAAAGAATAAACAATAGAAACTCTTAATAATGAAGAGACACAAGCCAGCTAAGTAGACGGTGATTGTATCATATTATTCATTTACCTGATAGAATTGAGTATGTGAAACTTTTATCTCGAGCTTTGTCCATAAAGCATTTGTGGCCTCTACAGACAGGCAGTTTCAATAATAAAGGAGAAATTCATTTAATACAGTTATGTCCTAACTTGCTGGAACTGCTACCTCATGTAGCTTATAATACAGAAGGAACATTGCAAGAGTATTTTATGTTCCTTTGTTCACTGTAACATCTGTAAAGTGCTGACAAGATAAAAATAATCTGGACTTAGACTAACTGTTGAAAGCAAATCATTGTGTATTCATTTTATGGTGAGAGATAGTGTTCTGGTTGAAAAAGAAAGCATAATACTTAGGTATTGCAGAGTAGAATATTAAGAGAAGTAAGCTTGTTATTTTACCTTTTGGATTTTCCTGTGTATTACTGAGCTTGAAACACTTAAATAGTGTGATTGTGAGAATTCTTTTTTTTTTTTTAATGTTTTTATTTATTTTTGAGACAGAGAGACAGAGCATGAACGGAGGAGGGGCAGAGAGAGAGGGAGACACAGAATCGGAAGCAGGCTCCAGGCTCTGAGCTATCAGCCCAGAGCCTGACGCGGGGCTCGAACTCACGGAGTGCGAGATCGTGACCTGAGCTGAAGTCGGACGCCTAACCGACTGAGCCACCCAGGCGCCCCTGTGAGAATTCTTAAGTACAGTTACTAAGCTGATTCTGAAAGGGCGGGCCTACGCCAGCCGACTCCATCTTGTTCTGTGTCCTTCATCTTGACCACACCTCCTCCCCTTGAGTAACCCCCCCCTCACCTGCCTAACAGGACTCGGACCCTTCCCCAGGACCCTTCCCCAGCCAATCGGCTGAGGCCATAGCCATTACCTCACCAACTGCCCCCAGGCCCCAATAAAACCTTTGTCCTTTTGAAACTCGCTCTCTTTCCCTGGTATCTCACCGCTGCGTCGGTGCAGGTAGGGGATTGAGCTCAAGCTAGCTCGAATAAAGGCTCTTTGCTTTTGCATCGGACTCGGCTCCCTAGTGGTCTTTGGGGATCACGAATTCTGGGCATAACAATTCCATCTAGAAAAGTTTTGATGCTACGTGGCCAGACAAAACTCCTAAGTAGTGGTCCATATCCAGATACTGAACAGGTCCTTGGATTTCAGAAAAAATAGCAGAGGCTGCTCCAGTCATTTGCTCAGAGTAGCAAGAAATATCCATATGGAATTTGCATAAAAATCTCAAACCTTGGACAAGTAACCTAAAATTTCTACATCCCAGTTTCCTCATTGATAAAGTGGGGATCAGTATATCCACTTCTACAATTGTTATAAAGTTTAAATGAAGTGAAACTGTAATACACTTCAATTAGTGCCTTCTGCATGTTTATTGTTCTATGAGTTTTTAGTATTAAGACACAAACTTGTAGCACATAGTAGCGTAGTGCCTTGCTACTTATAAATGTATGGTCTGTGGATCAGCAGCATTTACATCACCTGGAAGTTTGTTAGATGCGAAATTTCTGGTCCCACTCCAGACCTACTGTCTGCATTTTAACAAGATCCCTGGGTGTCTGTCTACACAGTAAAGATGAAAAAGGCTGGCTGGAGCAGTAGATTCATACTGAGGTATTTCTCTGGCTTCTATAAAGTGCTACCTGCCTTAATCTTTGCAGACTTCTGGAAGCTGGCCTCACTTCCTGGTCATATCTGAGTGGCCTAAATGTGGACACCTGCCCTGGCTGTACTAAAAATGTTCTCTTTCAAGGATTCCAAATGAGTGAGACACAAAGAATGGAAAAGTGGATACTGAATCACATTCCCTAGGAGGGAAAATCTACAAACTCCAGCAGTTGGAATAGCAAGAGTTTTCTCAATTCCTGCTCTCATTTTCTGTTGTCCTGCAATGCCTGCTGGCTTGTATGTCTGCATAGGCTGCAGAAGATATGCCCTCATACACTCGGTTCTTGTTCCCAAACCACCCTAGTGCTCCTGGGTCCTTAGAAACATTTTCCCGCCTGTCCCCAGGGTTTTAGGGAAATAACCCAAAAGGGCCCTGAGAGAGCAAAGTAGAACTATTCTCCTTACAGATGCACCACCAAGGTTTCAGAAGAGTCAGTTTCAAAATCTACTAGGCACAGAAAGAGCTAGCAGCCTCTGTCCTCCCTCACCAGGAAATCCTAACTTGATAAAAATAAGTTACTCAGGTTTATGAGGATTCCAACTTACAGGTATCTTGTCTTCATTGGAAAAAAGGTAAAGAAGGACAATGCATGAACCAAATACCAGAAACAGAGCAAAGAAACAATTGGTGCCAATTACCTGTTCTGGATCCTCAGGCATACATGTTGCAAAATCTATTATTTTGTAACATATGGGGTGTAATAGTTTTGCTCAGGCTCTTGTTTTGCTCTAGCTAAAACTGTGTAGCCTATCAGATTGAATCAAAAATAGAACCATTTTCAAGTCAATATAGCTAACTAAATGAAGTATCTTTCAGGTGCAGAAACCTCCTAGTGATAGCATCACTTGCATTTTAAAGTGGCTCTTTTAGAGACTCAGTGTGCTGAAGCCATTCAATGGCTGCTGGGCTTGGGGGATCTGAGCTAGGAAACACCTAGTGCAAACAAGACTTTCATTAGGCTAAATTCTGCTTTTTACCTTCAGAGGGGAATGTGTTAATCTTGCTCCTTACTGAGTGGAATATTTAATCAGCATCTTTATAAGGAGTGGAATTTCCATAAGTTAGAAACATGGTCTCCAGTAAGTACATGGTCTAAATCCCCATCTCTATTCTTACACATGCTCTCGACCATAATGTTTCACTTTCAAGTATTTCAGCACCATAAATGGTTTGCATAGCCCTGTGGGTCATCAGATCTCTTAATTTACTGAAAGCCTGAGTGCATTTAATAATTGCTGGGCACTCAAAGCCAAAGCTAGTCATCATTGGTTATTTACTTCTCTTTTCCTCTACAAAAAGGGAGAGAGCCAAATTCCCATAGCTGTCCCAATCTTCTCCCTCCCAAATGGAGAGAGAGAAAATTTCTGCCAAAGCAGATTGTGTGCAGCTCTCCCTGCTTTGAAGCTGCCAGTTTTCCTAAGTACAGAATCAGGACTAATACATCATCCTTGAACTTTAAATTTCTAATGTGCCCTGACATTTGGAATAGCTTAGGATCCAAAGGGATAAGAAAGCGGTAGATTCTCCTTGTTTAATGATTTATCCTTTGTTTTCAATCTCTTTTTGCAGCTCAGGGCAGCTTACTGGTATCAGTCTACCTGAGGGACCAAAGGGAGAAGCCTAGGGTGGTCTTCCAGTGATTTGGAGGAAGGGCAGGTATATATGTGTTGAGACCATCATACAATTAAGGAGTTTCTTCAACTATCAGGAAAAAGGGAATAGTGATTAATTTAATTTTTTTCAAGTGGAAATACAGGGAATTGGGTGAAATTTTGACAGATCAAAAGGAATGAAATGCCTAAGGTATGAGAACATAGGTAATAGCACCTCTATTTTCTAGTTTTCATTTCTCACAAGCTATTTTCCTCCCGTTCAGCTTCTGCTTAATTCTTGAATTGAACACTAGCATTTTTAGCATTTCGTGTAACAAGGACCACAGGTTCTAACCACAGCACTAAAAATCACTAAGAATTAATAGAATTGCAGCTGTGTCTACACATTGCCAAATATCAGTACCGATCTTAGGGAGAAAGGAGAAAAAACATGCAAAAAGCAATAGAAGCTTTGCTTTGAAAAGTCTCAAGTAGCTTTTTCAGCTGGAAGGATATCTGAGATGCAAATGCCTTAGTAAAACTAATCAGTCACCTAGATACTAAGGATGAGCTTCAAGATACTCCCACTGTGTGTTAAAAATACAGCTAATGATCCAGGAACAACAATTATCTTTTTGTGCTATTAAAAAAAAGCTGCTATCATTTTGTTAACACCACTATGAATTGCTTAGGCCACCCAGAAGTAAGACCTTCCAATCACTCCAGTCTGTGAACTCCCCTAAGATAAGGACAGATTTGTTTTATCAGTCAGTTAACTTTCTGAGCACTGACAACAACAACAAAAAATGTAACTCACCACATTAAGATGCCATTACAGTAGTTGTTTTGCAAAAGTAAATACATATTAAAACCTAAATGATTAAGACATTTCAATGGAAAGTAATTATGTCTCATATATTTCTTTTCCTATGTTAGGAAATATTTTTGACATAAATATAGCTTGGAGTTAGTCTATGAATTCTATTCCTACAGGTAATATGGAAGAGAAGGTGCTCAAAGTTGTGCCCATATTCCTTGACTTTTCTCTCTACCCCTCTGACTCATCTCAACCAAAGAAAATCCAAGTTTTTCATGTGTGTATGACTAATCATAACGCTGATCTTATGATTTTATAGCCAGAGAGATCTTTAGTGTGAGCTTTGGAGCCAGGCTACTTTATTTGAATCCTGTTTCAGGCACTTAGAATAGATCTATAACCTTGGGCCAGGCAACCTCTGTTGCCTCCATTTACTCCTCTGTAAGAGGGGGATCATAATAGACCTACCTCACAAGATGGGTTTCAAGAAGTAGATGAATTAATCCATAACTGCACTCAGAACACATTGAAACTGGCCCAGAGAGAGCACTAGACCAATAGTTCTTGGTTTTAGCTAAATGTGTTATTTCATAGTGGAGAAAACCAAAAACTGAAGTTAATTCTACTGAAGCTCATCTTGGAATTTGTTTTGTTTTGCCCCTTTATCTTGTCAATGATTTGTGGTCTGTTAAGTTTTCCCCTAGCTATCCTAATGTCAATCCTTGTCAATGTGCCCTTGAAAGATGCATATACCCAGAGCCCTGAAAATAGCATATTTCCATACAACTTTTTCTCTAAAGTGTGACAGTTTCCACCTTAGCTATTACATGTGGTCAAAACACATCTTGTAAATTCATCACTTGGGGGTGACTAATTCCATATTTGCATCCATTTCATAATCATACACAGGATCACTGCTTACAATAGAGTCTAATTTCTCTTTTTTAATTTGTAATACATTTATCACCCTGCTCTACCAATCTCATTATCCTTTTTAAAAAAGTCTAATCCTGTTAAAATTGTTTGGAAAGATTCTATATTACTTTGCAAATCTTTAGGTTAATAAAGTATAACTCATGATGTCAGTAATGTTATCATTAAAGTGTAGTGTTGATTTTGATTCTTATTTTATTTTTCTCTGTATTGTTATAAATTTCCCCTCCTGTTATATAGGTAAAAAACTTGGAAATCTGGTGTTTTTTTCTCCTGCTTCTCTATCCCACATCTCTACAAAGAGTTGAGTAAACTTTGCAAGTGCTGGTTACTTATGGAAACAAAAGTGCTTGTTACAATTCAGTAACTGGGGTGGAGCAGGCACTTTTAATCTGAGCACAACAATTTACAAGACAGAGTGCAGTTCCAAGAGCCTTACATAAGCTCCCAAGAACCCAGGCTACACTGTCAGACACCTATCATTAAACTGCCTCCTGCCAAAGGATGGCTGTGGCCCTGTCACCCTGGTCAGCCCCGCAAGTCTCATTCACACCCCTTTTAATTGGCAGGCTCCCACTCTGGGCACCTCCATGGCCCTTGAAGCCTTTTTTTTTTTTTTTTTTTTTCAGACAGATAACTTGACACTGCAAATTTGGCTGAGAGCCTGCTGGTGTGGGATGTCTTTACATCCACCCTCAGTGGTCACCTCAGTTTATATCCTTGAAATTCCAGCCTAAACATTTTGCAAATTACATTCCAGGGTAGAAAGATGTGGTCGCCTCAGAGGGGTGGCTGGCCCCTTCACCTGTTCAAAGTAGGAAGATTTGATAGCTGGGAAAAGAAGGGGTGAAAAGGTGTTTTCTCCATGGACAGGAAGAAGGGACGAGAAGACTATCATCATCGTATCAGCTTTTCAGGACGGGAGGAAGCCTAGAGTGTGTGGCGTTTTGTTTCCGACACGAATGAGGCAGCGGGCTCGGGAAACCTGATAACAGCTGTTGTGACCTTGGGGTCTGGAAACGGTTTCACTGATTGAAGTCATATAAGTTCAGCTAAATTTGAATGTGCTGTAAATATTTATCTGGCAGCATGACATACAGTTGTTCCTGAAATTATGGGGCAGAGTCTTATCTTTCCTAGCATATAATTTTTGAAATGCTCTTCTGGATGGTGTTTAAGATTATAAATATAACTGAGTTATTGTTTTGTGCTCGGCTTTTCTCAGGCTTTGAGCCTGGTTAAAAGAAAAGAGGGTGTTTTCTGGCAACTCTGTTTTCCTAAATATATTGGAGACTGCAAGGAAAATCTGCTTAGAGACTAAGCCTTGGTGAAACATAAACACTCTGCTTCAGCTGCAGCAATATATTTTCCCTCTCACATTTCCAGAGATGCTGGTATACAAGACCTCAGATCCAATAAGTATTTTATGTGAGAAATTGTTAATACGCAACATTCTTTTCCAGTGAGTTATTGAGTTGTAGTCTGCAAATGAGGCAGGCGACAAGCTAGTCTTGAATGAACTCATCCTTTTTTGCTTTAAAAGCTACTCTGAGCCAGCCCCACTGAGACACTGGGCATAAGAAACAGCAGGAACACAAACAGACCAGAGCCAGTCCCTTGATGGGTCCTCCGTCACATGGACCCGTCATCTCCCATTGACTTCTCTAGCACTTCACCCAGGAGGGTGTTGCCCTTTGAAGAGAACATGTGAGTAGTCAGAAGCAGGCCAGGATGAAAGGAGGGCTAAGAATGAAACTGTCCAGGATTTAATCTGAGACCAAACTGATGTGCAACCACTGTTGATGGTGTTCCATTGATTATAAGAGCCCATTTAATAATCTAATTTTTCTAACATCTCCAGACATTTTTACCAGCTGAGACAACTTCTAGGTTTATTAGAAATTCCCAGTTTGATCTAGATTTACCATTGAAGAACTTACTTGACCATGTACTCCAAGAAGATAGTCAACCCTGTGGCCAGCTAATACATATGCAAAATTGCAGCATTGAGAGAGATCCTATAGCTCTGCTACATAATTAACAAAATCTTTTTCATGCAGTTGATTCCTTTTGCAGTGCTTATACTCAACAATCATTTATTATAGATGTATGAGACATCAAGGTCTAAACTACTTCTGGTGATATAAAGGTGAACCAGCCATAGACCTTACTTCCAGATACTTCACAATCATGTAGAGAAAGGAAGGTGAGAAGAGTTTCCAATCTAAGTATGATATAATTTCATAAGTAGTATGTTAGCGAAATGTGTTTGAGACAGGACCCAGTAGTAATCTCATCAAATGTCTTGGTGGAAGTAGGAGTAGCCAGAAATTTTAATCTTATTATGGAGTTATTTTTGGCAAGATGGGGGTGTTGTGCAATAGACTGTCTAAAATAACACATTTCCATTTAGGGTCTTTTATTCTGTTTGCTTTAAGATTGAATGAAAGTGTTTAGTATTTCAAACCCAAGCCAAATTTACATCACACATATAAGCAGACATTATAGCATAAGGTGGAGAGGGCTGATATATGACATGTATTTTTACAGTCCCGTCCATGCCCACTGCAGATATTCAATTCAACCATGGCTCTCTTTCTGAAAAATTTAGCTTCCGACTTCTTACTCTACATAGCCTTCAAACAGTTACTAATAATCAATCCTAGTGGGCATACTTAATGAAACTTATTTTATCATCTCAGGTATATATATTCTCAGATTCTATGGTGGAGACATTATTTACTAACTAGTAATTTTTGATAGTAGACTTATGTTTTCTGCCTTTTGCCAACTTTATTTTTCAAGGATTTCAATTTTATCATTAGAAAATATCCCAAATAACTAAAAAATAGGTAAGAAATGTATAGATTATCAATGAAACAGTTCTGTATTTCTACAAAACCTACTTGGGGTTAATTCTATCTCTTTGAGGTTAGATTACACCATTGAGGAGCTCAAAAAAGTCCATAATGACCCAAAACCATAGTGTTTGTAAGTGTAAATTTAAAATATAATCATAATAGGGGCGCCTGGGTGGCTCAGTCGGTTAGGCGTCCAACTTTGGCTCAGGTCATGATCTCACACTTCGTGAGTTCGAGCCCCGCATCGGGCTCTGTGCTGACAGCTCAGAGCCTGGAGCCTGTTTCAGATTCTGTGTCTCCCTCTCTCTCTGACCCTCCCCCGTTCATGCTCTGTCTCTCCCTGTCTCAAAAATAAATAAATATTAAAAATTTTTTAAAATATAATAATAATAATAATAATAATAATAATAGAAGAAGAAGAAGAAGAAGAAGAAGAAGAAGAAGAAGAAGAAGAAAAGAAGAAGAGGAAAAAGGCAGCGGAGGGGAAGAGGAAGGACTCATGGGATTTAAACATTTCCAGATATATTATTATAGAATCAGTTCAGATTGTATGCAAGTTTCAATTGCTGGGTTAAGTCATCATTTTAATTTATTTACAAAATAATGTGAGCATATATAATGCTTCTGCAAACCCTAATGTGCCTGTTCTAGCCGGGGTAGCAAAAGTTATGCTGCGGTAATTAACAACTCCAAATTTCAGTGGCTTAAATAGCAGTTTTCTTCTTTAACATGAAAATTCTCTGCAGATCTTGGTCATTCTATGGGGTAGCTGTACTCCCTGTGGTGGTTCAACATTCTTACCTCCGTAACAGCATACACATCCATGACAGCCTCAGCAAAGGAGGAGAGAGGCAGAGAGTAGAGAAGTGGAAATTAAATGGCTTTACCTGGAAAGAATATATATAACTTCAGATTTCAAGGTATGCTACAAAGTTGCAGTGATCAAAACAGCATGATACTGGTACAAAAATAAGATACATAGATTAATGGGACAGCATAAACAGCCCAGAAATAAACCCATGCTTATGTGATCAATTAATGTATGACAAAGGAGGCAAGAATATACATTGGGGAAAAGACAATCTCTTCAACAAATCGTGCTGGGAAAACTGGTCAGCTACATGCAAAAAATGAAACTGGACCACTTTCTTACATGAAAAACAAAAATAAACTCACAATGGATTAAAGACCTAAATGTGAGACCTGAAACTACAAAACTCCTAGAAGAAAACATAGGCAATAATTTCTTTGACATTGGCCATAGAAACATTTTTCCTAGGTATGTCTCTTCAGGCAAGGGAAGCAAAAGCAAAATTAAACAGTTGCTACTACACCATAATAAAAAGCTTTTGTACAGCAAAGGAAACTATCAACAAACAGACAAGGAAATCTACTGAATTGGAGAAGATATTTGCAAATGATACATCTGAAAAAGTATTCATATACAAAATATATAAAGAACTTCTACAACTCAACATGAAAAAACAAATAATCTGATTAAAAAATGGGCAGAGGACCTGAATAGACATTTTCCCAAAGAAGACAAACAAATGGTCAACAGACACATAAAAATATGCTCAATATCACGAATCATCAGGGAAATGCAAATCAAACCACAATGAGATATCACATTACACCTGTCAGAATGGCTAGAATCAAAAAGACAGAAAATAGCAAGTGTTGGTGAAAATGTGGAGAGAAAGGAACTCATAGACATTGTTGGGGGGAATTAAAATTGTTACAGCCACTGTGAAAAACAGTATGGAGTTTCCTCAAAAAAATTAAGAGTAGAATTACCATATGATTTGGTAATTCCACTACTGAGTATCTACCCAAATAAAATAAAAACAATAATTTAAAATGATTTATGCACCCCTATGATTATTGCAGCCTTATTTGCAATAGCCAAGATATAGAAGGAACCCAAGTGTCCATCAATAGATGGATAAAGAAGATGTGATATCACACACACACACACACACACACACACACACACACACATATATATATATATATATATATATATAACAGAATATTACTCAACCATAAAATAGAATGAGATCTCGCCATTTGCAACAGCATGGACTCAGAGAGTATTACACTAACTAGAATAATCCAGACAGAGAAAGACATATACCATATGACTTTACTCACCTGTGGAATTTAAGAAACAAAACAAATGAACAAAGAAAAAAAGAGACAAAATTTTAAATCTGTGGTTGTCAGAGCAGAGGTGAGTGGGGAGATGTGTGAAACAGATAAAGGAAATTAAGAGTACACATATCCTATAAGCACTGAGTCATATATAGAACTTTAGAATCATTGTATTGGATACCTGAAACTAATATAACACTGCATGTTAATTATGTTTCAATAAAAAACCAGAGGGAGGCAGTTCTGAGCAGAACTGTTGTGTGGGTAACTAATGGGTGGAGTCAAGGCCATATGACCCTCTGATTGTGCAAAGGTGTATGGGAAAATGAATTCAATTTTTTTCTCTTATAAGAGATGTCAAAAAATGTCAAAAAGTCAAAAAATGCTAATTGTCACCAACACAACAATTCTCCATCATGATAATTTTCCTTAAGGGTACTACTCTGTTAGCATTAATTCTGTAGTTTACATTAGAGTTCAACTTTTGTGTGTATAATCTATGGGTTTGAGAAAATGTGCAATGGGATGTTCCAGCACTGGAGTATCATATGGAAAATTTCCATCATTATAGTATCATACCCTGAAAATCTTCTGTGCATCACCTATTCATCACTTCCCCCCTCACTCCATCTTCTGGAACCACTGATCTTTATTGTCTCCATAGTTTTGTCTTTTCCAGAATGTCTTATAGTTGGAATCATTTAGTATGTAGCCTTCTCAGATTGGCTTCTTTTATTAAATTATTGTCATGACTTGATAGCTTTTTTCTTTTTAGTGCTGAATAATATTTCATTGTCTGGATTGTATCACAGTTTATTTATCCACTCACCTACTGAAGGACATCTTAATTACTTTCAAGTCTTGGCAGTTATGAAGGAATGTGTTATAAACATCTGTATGCAAGTTTTTGTGTGGTCCACTAGACTCTTAATACCTCAAATAAGAACAAAATCTTCCTTTTGTTCTTTTATTCAATACACTAACTAGGATTTTATGTGGAATTCCTAGTCCATAGTCCATGTAGACACTCAAAAATACTTGGTGAGTGGATATTTGCAAATAAATCAGTAAGGGTAAATGGACCAACGTATAAATTCCATTGTTTTAATTCCAACAATAACTGACCTTTTTTAAAAGCTTTTTAAAAATGTTTATTTAATTTTGAGAGAGATAGAGTGCAAGCTGCAGGGGGTCAGAGAGAGAGAGGGAGACACAGAACTTGAAGCAGGCTCCAGGCTCTGAGCTGTCAGCACAGAGCCTGGTGTGGGGCTCAAACTCACAAACCACGAGATCATGACCTGAGCTGAAGTCGGAGGCTTAACCAACTGAGCCACCCAGGCACCTCACACAATAATGGACTCTTACTGAGTACTTGTTTTATTCCAAGTACTATACTAAGTGCTTTATCTGTCTTATCTCCTTTTAACTTACACAAGCCTATTAAGCATATAATTCTATTACTCCAATTTTACATGTGATGAAATTGGGGCATAGAGAGGGTAAACAGCTTGCCCAAGATTATGCCCTTGACTAATAGCTAATTCAGGATTTAAACCATAAGCAGAGTGAACTCCAGAATTTAACCACCACCTCATACTGCATACACGTCTACCTTAATAATAACTTGGACAGAGTGTCAAAAAGAAAGTCCCCAAGATTTAGGAAGAAAAACTTATAAAAAATAATTTGCCTTAGAAAACTCCAGAATTTAACCACCACCTCATACTGCATACATGTCTACCTTAATAATAACTTGGACAGAGTGTCAAAAAGAAAGTCCCCAAGATTTAGGAAGAAAAACTTATAAAAAATAATTTGCCTTAGAAAAGAAAAGCTGGTTTGTGGGTTAATGGACGTATATCCATTATATTAACTAATATTGCACATCTTTTATAAGCCAACACCGAAGGACTGTCTGTGACACAATGAAGGAGGGTTGGGGGCAAGCTTTAACTTTAGTATCATTTCACAATGCAACATCGAACTTGCTAGGGGCAAAGACACCGAATAAGGGTAAATTAATAATTCAATTTCACTATCCTCCTCCTTATTCTCCTTTCTTCTCTTCTTCTTCTTATCCTCTCACTTCTTCTTCTTCTTGAAACATAAGTTCAGTAATGCGAGAAAGATTGATTTCATTTATATTGATTAAAAACACATTAAGCAATGCATTGCCTTAAATCAGACTATTAGAAACATAAACAATTTTATAACACAATACTGGAGCAGGGGAAAATATAAACATGGATTTTGACTTAAGCAGGGATGAAAGAAAGCTAGATTAAAAAAACCCCACAAAGTTTTAATTTAAAAAGTATATACTATTTAAAAAAGTATATACCAGAGATTTAAAGATTAGTATATATAGGTATAAGTTGAATCCACCAATGGTGGTTCCTGTATGAACTTGCAATAAAGTTATTATTAGTGGTAGTTGAAGAAACAGTCTAAATTGTGCCTTATATCAATCTCTTTATTAAGAGGGTGCTATTTAAGCCAATACTTAACATTCAATGTGGTGAGAGTTATTTGACAATTTATTATAAGACTACAAGTTTGGTTACGTCATGTAAATGTGCCAAACTTTGATTTAAAAGCATTCTCAATCCCCTCTTGCAGTGATAAGGTACTAGAAAATTTATGATAGTTTATGGGAACTTCAAAGATTTTCACTGAGTTAATCACAAAATTCATCACCTCACAGATATACAGAAAACATATATGAGCATATAAAAATTACTGATAATTGTATATAGTTTCCTATTAAGAGAACTCCACATTTATCAGAATCATTATTTGTCTGTAACACATTTATTTGAATTTGGAGCTATTTGATGAGAAATTTTGGTTATTTTTGATGTGGAATTAGTGTTTTCACCTTTGGAATCTAAATAGAACATCTAATAGCTATTAAAAATGTTCATAAATGTCAATTGATAAATTATATAAGCTAGAATATTTTTGAAGGGAACTGGAAGATGAGTTGAAGCATTCCTTGGTTGTCAAGCCCTCTGAGGTCAAACACTAATGTGAACACTTTTATTGTGAATGCCTGGGCACATCACTTAACCTTACTGTGTTTCTATTTTCTTATCTACACAATGAGGCTAATAATACTGATTGACCTCATAACATTTAATTAGGCCATTGGAAAGCTCTTTGAAAATGCTAAGTATCATTTGTTGGCACTTAGCTTCATGAAAGGTTCATGTTTTTAACACACTGTGGTTTGAGGATGTGTTGGTACAATTCCTGCCAACTTCTTGTTTCTCTGCCATATCTTCACTGAGCTCTCTTTGAAGTCAATGGGAATTAGGGTGATTGAAGGCACTTAAAGGAGGCTGTAGGAATGAGAGAGTGTTCTCTGGCATGTTTAGGACTTTTTCCTTATATAAAAAAATACCATGCTTCTCATTGGAAAAGGAGTTTGATGACTTCTCAGTGGTTTGTGGGTGGGTAAATTCACGATTCTTCATGGAGCTTAAGCCCTAGAGGAAGATACTTTTTGGCAAAGACAATGAAAAAGTTTAAATTGTTTGAAAAAAATTAACACACCCACTTTTAGGGAACATAAAGAATATAGCAGACTCCTCTAGGGGAGGATTATATCTTTTATTTTCTGTACAGAGCAAATAGTCACTACCCAATATATGCTTGTTAAATAAATGCATGATAAATGGGCAGAAGTTACTCTGACAGTTGCATAGTACATGATAATTATCATATTATATAACATTAACACAACATCTAGAATATATTTTTGTTACCACTTTTTATCTCCTTTTATGTGTTTTTCCTCTTATAGCATTAACCAGAATGCTTGTGGCAACATTTACAGAAATGTGTTGTATTACATACTTCTATTCAAAGTTTTTTTCAAAAAAAGGAGAGACTGCCATCATACTATAAAAATTTCATATATTTGGAAAATCACCATACTCATGTTTCCCATTCTAGACTATTTTAACAGTCTTCTAGATGGTGTCTTTGTTTCTAATCTTTTCCAGATCCATTTTATAATCCACCCCCAAAAGAATCTTTCTCAAACATTGCTTTCATTATGCCACACATTTCAGTTTTAAATGGCTTCCTGTTTCTTTTATGTCATGCCAATCTCCAAAAGTGTGATTTTAAAGCTTCTGTTGTAATCTAAATTATATCCCTGAAAATTTCATGTTGATGTCCGTAACCCCCAGAACCTCAGAATGTGACTGTATTTAGACATAGGGTTTTTAAAAAGATAATTAAGTTAAAATGAGGTCATTGGGATGGACCCTAATCTGATAAGATTGTGTCCTTCTATGAGAAAATTTGGATACGGACATGCACAGAGGGAAGACCATTTATAAACAGAGGAAGAGGACAGCCATCTATAATCCAAGGAGAGAGGCCTCTGAAAAAACTAACCTTGCTGACACCTTGATCTTAGACTTGTAGTCTCCAGAACTGTGAGAAAACAGTTTTGTGGTATTTTGTTATGGCAGCCCTAGTAAACTAATGTAACACCCATAACATAGAACTCCACATAGTTTTACAACATTTCTCTCTAAAGATAACTTGGGTTTTAGTCATCTGGCTAAATCAAAACCACTATTTTCTTGTAATCGCAATTTCTCTTTTCTCTGTTTCATTATCTCATTATAAAAGCTCCCATGATTCCCCACAGTTCAAAAGGAAGAACACTGAGCAAGAGACAGAGACTTCTTTTACTGACCTCAAGATTTGGATATGTCATGTTCCCTTCCAAAATGAGGATAATTATACCACTTCAAAGGCCTATAGGTTTTGGGAGGATCAGATAAGATGATGCATGATGGACACATTTGCAAAATGGGGAAAGTCAACTCCTTGCTCTCCAAATTCTGTTCAGCTGCAAGTCAAAGATGCTCAGTCTTCAACCTACATGCTCAACTATACTCTCCTTAATTTAGAGCCCGTGTTTGAGAAACCCTACCAGCAGGTAGACATGGAGTTTTGTGACTAAAGCTCTCTATCTAATGGCTCAGGGTAAACTCCTTGGGCATTTGCATCTCCTCTTTAGAGTTTCTTACAATCATGGTCCAATCTTTATTTTTTGGCTTCAGCCTTATTTTTTATTTTATATTCAACGTCATTGTTAGAAATTCAACCCTGCTCCAAACAACAATCCTACTTGATTTAGGGCATTCCCTGGTACCCTATTCAATACTTGCTAGCCCCTACCCCCAGGGGGCTAGAGCCTGTCCTTGGATGCTCACCAAGTGTGAGGACTCTGCTTTAAATTGGAGGTCTATCCTCATCATGACAGCCCTGACATGGTTCTACCTTTTGATGATGCTATGGACTTCTGATGATGCTATGGACTGAATGTCTGTATTCCCTCTAAATTCAGATGCTGTGGCCCTAATGTGATGGCATATGGAGATGGGTCCTTTGGGAGGTAATTAGATCATGAAAATAGAGACCCCCACAATGGGATTAGTCCTTATAAGAAGAAGAAGAGAAGGGCGCTGGGCACAGTCGGTTAAGAAGAAGAGAGCTAGTTCTCTTTTTTTCTCAACCAAGTGGGACACAACAAAAGGAGGTAGCCATGCAATCCAGGAAGAGGGCCTTTACCAAGAACCCAAACATACTGTCATTCTGATCTAGGACTTTTAGTTTCCAAAAATGTGAAGAATAAATGTTCATTGTTTAAGCCATCCAGTTTATGGTATTCTGTTATAGCAGCCCAGATTGACTAAGACACTTGCCATCATAAAATCAGATGTCTTATGTCTGAATGCCAGCCTGAATCAACACACTTAGGCATTATAATTTAGACCTTGAGCCTACCACTCCAGGCTAGCCCCACAGCTAACTAGGCCCTTTGTACTTGTTCTGCCCCATCCACTTACTGCTCTTGCCCTAATAATGTGTTCCATGGCAACAAATGTCAATACAGCTCATTGTATGGTCCATGCAAAGAGAAGAAATTCTTATCTTATTATGGAAAATAAAAGGTAAGTTCAATTCCTGTTTTTTCTAAGAAGTATCCTCTGATTACTTTCTCATAAATGTTTTCTATCTTTGAACTCTTTTTAAAGTATTTTCAGTCTATATTACAAAATTCAGTCTTTAAATATTCAATTGATCACATACTCCTTTTGTGAAATTTTTTGTGTGAATTAATTTTTTTTGACACCTAGATTATGAAGTCTTAATGACATATTTTTATTGGTCATATACTCTGAGTGTAACAAAATACAAAACATCAAATGACTTTCAAAATTTTAAAAATGTAATTATTTTTCTTGCCTGGTGTCTTTTTTTCTTTTCTTTTTTTTCTTTTTATGAACACAAATTTAACTTTAGGGTATGCAAGTACATTTTGTCATATCCTTTTTAGGATGTTTTTGATAGTGATGAGTCTAAATTTTTTTTTTTAACGTTTATTTATTTTTGAGACAGAGAGAGACAGAGCATGAATGGGGGAGGGTCAGAGAGAGGGAGACACAGAATCCCAAACAGGCTTCAGGCTCTGAGCTGTCAGCACAGAGCCCGGAGCGGGGCTCGAACTCAAGGACCGCGAGATCGTGACCTGAGCCGAAGTCGGCCGCTCAACCGACTGAGCCACCCAGGCGCCCCAGATAGTGATGAGTTTAAAGTTTAATGTAATTATTTTGTCAATTGTTTTCATATTTCCATAAACTCAGTTGAATATTTAAATGCATTTTCTTCTATGTCTTATGTTTTATTACTTTAATTCTTCAATTTACACAGTGCATTATTAAATTTGCAAATGCATGCACACACTGAATACACATAGGAAGAGATCAGCAGGAGACATCAAAATGTTAATACAATTATGTGAACATGTCTGGAGTGTGATTACTCTGTTTTCTTTCTATCTTTCTATATATAATTTTATTTCTTTAATGTGCAATTCTTCTCTTGAAATTAAAAAAAAATGAAGAAGTGGCTAAGAAAAGAAAATTTGCAATCATCTATTTCTGTGCTTTCATATATTGTTACAGTCAAAATGTTTTTCCTGAGTTTGTAATTTACTCCTCTCTGTATCTATTTTTTTCTTATATCTTTACTAACTTTTCTTAAAGTAGACCAAAATAAGTGTCATGATTAAGTAAATGTATGTAGAGGCTGAAAAAATAGAGACCCTAAATTAAAAGACCCTAAACCTTCTGTTTTAATCTGAATAGATTATACTGTGGTAAAAGAAAAAAAATTTACATGAAGTGTTTTGTGATAAAGCTTTTTGCTGGCTCACATTACATGTCCATCTTGAGTCAGCAGGGGACTCAAAACATCACAGCCACTCAGGGGCCTGGATTGACAGAGACACCACCATCTCAAACTTTGTGAATCACGTTGCTGAAATAGAAGATCTCAGAAAGATATCTTACCAGCTGTTAAATACTCCTCAGGGAAGTGACACAGTTTACTTGTACTCACAACTCATTGGCCAGAGCTAGTCACATGGTCCCAAAACACATGTAAAAGAGAGTAGAATCTTACTATAAGCCACAAGGCAGAGAGAGAGAAACATTTGGTGAGCAGCCCTAATAATTGTTTGCCTGAAATCATTTTAAGATTTAGCTAAAACTATTTCTAGGGTAAATTTTCAAATATAATGAATTATATTGTGACTTAAAGGAAATAAGAGTTAAATTTTCACTTAAAACATTTGCATTTTCCTTTGTGTTACAAAAAAAAAAGGATATATTGAATGTCTTCGAGTTAAAATCATATTAAAATAAAACTAGAGACATAATTACTTGTGGAAATCATACCTTATAAGCCAGGATTGTTAGATATTCTTTTTACTGAAAATGAAAAGGTGATTAGGGACATCTTGTTAGCAATTATTTTCTTTTTTTTTTCACATTTATTCATTTTTGAAAGAGGCAGACAGAGTGTGAGCAGGGAAGGGGCAGAGAGAGAGGAGACACACAGAATTCAAAGCAGGCTCCAGGCTCCGAGCTGTCAGCACAGAGCCCAATGTGGGGCTTGAACTCAAGGACTCTGAGACCAAAGTCAGACGCTTAACCCACTGAGCCACCCAGCAATTATTTTCAATTTTTAATTTTGTTAACTAATTTAAATAATTGGAGAAAAATGGGTCTAAAAGAAAAACTGATTGTTTTTACGCACGTCACTTGATAGACAAAACAAGGATATTATAAAACATTTAAATTTTTGGACAGAAATTGTGATAGAATATCTTTATATTTCCCATAGGAGTACTCAGTAATTTAAAGAACTGTATAAAGTTAGAAGAAAATTAAATGGTTGGATGTAATAAGAAAAGTATTTAAAGTCAACAACAAACCCATGCTAAGATTAAGGATAGAGTTAATTTTCAGGTCACCTTAATTATATATTTGGCTTTGAGAGTCAAATTTTGAAGGCTTTATAACTCCTTTAAAAGATCCCCCAATCTGAAATCTGATATTTTCCCACAACATCAAGGGAATGTCTTAGATAAAAATGCTTAGAGGAAAGGACCCAACGACTTCTTTCCAATTGTTTTCCATTGAAGTATTTTCAGTGACCTTGCCAAGACAAAATAAATTTTACTCCAATAGGTTTAATAAAAAATAATAAATGATTGTATCATTTTGTTCCTTTCCTACTAAGTAGATGTCTTTATCCAATCTTTAGTCTCCGAAAGTATTTTTCCAGGGAGGCGGATCATATGAAGTCATTTATAAGGCTTAAAATGTCAAAAGCGCTGTCATTAAAGTACTAATATATGTCTATAGGGGAAACATTCTCTTGAGACCTGCTGCTGTTCATAAACCACTTGATCTGTGATCTCATATTTTATATTTTCAGCAGAACACCTCTTGTATATTACAATTCCCAGTTTGCTTGGAGGTGCTCCATTATTCTCTGTGTCAAGTACAGTCAATGCCAAACTTTTGTTGTATTCATTCCTCTCTCTTTAATAATAGCAAAGATATGTAAGTATCAGTTTACATTACTATGTTACCAGGAGTCATTGAAGAAGAGGATCATGCTGGTCCTACCCCCCACCCTCCAAATCCCCAAAACAATTTGTTGAGAAATGCCTGCATTCAGATCTAAGTGCTTTGCTAGTTGACAAATTAAGTCACTAAACAATAGAATGGAAATTTTGCATTACCCATTATTTTTGAACATTAGATAAGAGAACATTTCAAATATGAAGGAGAGAAATTGGAGTCATTTGGCGGGCAAGATATTTTTATTGTTATGAGATTGGAAAATTGATGGAGTGTCTGGGAGTCACAGGAGATCGGTCCAGATGTCAGGAGTTGCAGCGAAGATGACTGTGACAAGGAGAGCAGCAAGAGTATCTGATGACTTTAGAAGGAGTTCAGGCATTAGATACTCTGAGAATGGTGCAAAGTATTATAACTTTGATGTAGCAGATAAAGAGATTATATTATAGAGACTATTGGAAAGAAAGAAAGTTATTTAAAGTGGATCTTAAAATTACTGGGAAACTAGATCTTCATACATCTGAGGAAACAAATAGCCTATTTTGTAAGGATTCAGAAGCATCAAGTCCTTGGATTTGGTAGCCACTGAAAAGACTCATTGCAGTAATACAACAAAGTCTTTCAAAAAGTTCAGTAGGGGTGCCTGGGTGGCTCAGTAGGTTAAGTGTCCGACTTCGGCTCAGGTCATGATCTTACAGTTTGTGAGTTCGAGCCCTGCATTGGGCTCTGTGCTGACAGCTCAGAGTCTGGAATCTGTTTCAGACTCTGTGTCTCCCTCTCTCTGTGTCTCTCCCCTATTTGCTCTCTCTCTCTCTCTCAAAAATAAATAAACACTTAAAAAAAAGGTCAGCAGAAGTGGGGATGATGCAAAAGGGTAAATGTGAGTCATGTAAAACCAACATGATGGGTGTTTTGTCTATAGGATATATAATGCAGGAGGAAAACATTAAAGGATGCTTCAGACAATTGTGTAATTTTATACAGAAACACCAGGTATGAGGTGTGCATTATAGACAGTAAAGAAAATAAACAAAAAAAAAAATGCATTGATATCTTTTAGAATAGAGGAAGACCAAAAACAAAGCATACAGAACCAACCTAGAAATTAATATTAAGAATTTAATACAGAAAGGTAAATACAGAAAATCAAGGTCTACAATAATGCTTGATGTTATGAATTATTCACTGTATTGATTTATCAAAAAATGTTTATGCTTATGCTTGTGATACCATGTCAGTTCTAAGGAAAAACAAAATCATTGTGAAAAAGCATCCATTTCACATTTTAACTGATGGAGGCTGTTGTTATATAGTGAAATCAGTGTTGAAGTTGGATGAAGAAGAAAGGGATTCATTTTCTGGCTTTGACATGAGCTGGATGTGTCATCAAGGACAGGTTACCCTCTTAGTGTTTATTTCCTCATATGTAAAAAAGAGAGTTATAAGTGTGGCACAGAATGCTATTATTCATCAATACCCACTCCTTTCTTCTATGGGAGAAAAAGTCACAATTTTGATCCTGGAAAATATTGTCCCAAATAAAATAGCATTTTCTATTCTCCCTTGTAAATAGGTGTGCCCATTTAATTAAGTTCTAAATGTATAGATGGTCCCCAACTTATAATGGTTCAATTTACAATTTTTTTGACTTTCTGATGGCATGAATAAAATATGCACTCAATAGAAACCATACTTAGAATTTGAATTTTGATCTTTTCCTGGACTGGTGATATGAGTTACAATATTCTCTTGATGTTGGGCAGTAGTAGGGAGCCACAGCTCCCAGTCAGCCACATAATCCTAAGAGTAAACATCCAATACTCATGCTGTATATACAAACATTCTGTTTTTCACTTTCAGTATAGTTTCAATAAATTACATGAGATATTCAACACTTTACTGTAAAATATGTTTTGTGTTAGATAATTTTGCCCAATTGTAGGCTAATGTAATTGTTCTGAGCACGTGTAAGGTAGGCTAGGGTAGACTAAGGTATAATGTTCAGCAGGTTAGGTATATTAAACGCATTTTTTGAGTTATGATATTTTCAATCCACAATGGGTTTGTTGGGACATGACCCCATTGTAAGTCAAGGAAGATCTGTAATTAGAAGTGTCATGTGGCAACTTTAAGCAACTTTTCTTAAAAGATGACTGATGTGAGCCCATCTCCTCCCTTTGTTCTTCAAATCTTTCCTTGTCATGCTGTCTGGAATGTAGATATGATGGCTGAAGCTCCAGCTGCTTTCTTGGGCAAAGAGGACAGGGCCACATCTTAAGGATGTCAGAGCAATGAGCCTGATAGGAGCCTGATTCCTTAAGAACTTTATAAGGCAGAGTTAATATATCAGTTTTCAGACTTTTGTATAATAGAAAAGTAGGTTGATATCTAATTGAACTCGGTTATTCATAGCTGAACTTAATCTTGATAATATACCTGCCTTATAGTTTATTAGGAATGTTAAATAAAATATTGTATATAAAAATTACTATTGTAATTATGGTGCATGATGGGAGCATAATAAATTGGAGCTGATGTAATGAATCTATATTAACCAAAAAAATTCAAAATGAGTTTAGGTTAGCATCAATATGTAGCTCACTGGCAATTCAAATCTAAATAAAAATATTTTAAGATTGCTTGAAATGAGTTTAAAAAACTTGAACAAAATAAGCAGAGAAAAAAATAGTGAAGACAAGAGATGAGCTGAGTTAAGCTATAAAGAGGTCAACTGTTAGCACTTAATGAATCCTTCATTGTTTACTTACAACTATCATTTTTCTCCTTTGTGCCCCCAAAATACTTGAACCCCAAACCACATATTACTGTCCCATTTTATGACTCTGTGTGATCATATCATGGCCTCAAGAGCACTATTGAACTCCTACTCTGTGCCAGGTCATGAGTAACTCAAAGGGGTGGTTAGAATAGCTTATATTCTATAAATGGGGCTTATATAGCATCTGAACAAAGAACAAAAGATTTGTAGAAATGTGACAAGACGAAAAGAGGTTTTAGGTTTTTAGGGGCAGCTAACTGTCAGAAAGTAAATATATTGGGGAAACCAATGGAAGATAAGGATTTCTTAGTAAAGTTTGTGCATGTGCATCTAGCTGCCATCGTGTAGTTGTCTCTGGTGATAAGGTTGTTATAACCTTCCTGGTATGGGAAAGGGGAACACAACTTGATAAGAGGAATTTATGTTCTGCTTTCAGCAAGATTGGAGGAAGCCAGAGAGCTCATCCTATGTCTGTTTTTCCTCAATTGCCTTCAGCTGAAAATAATCTTTATGTCAGAGTGGCATATTTAGGGGTAACATTCTCTAAACCCCTTTGGTGACATCATTCCCCCTTGCTAAAGAAGAATTTAGGGATATATATATATATATTCCAAAAACCTGGTTGTAGATAAGTAATACATACTTTTACACATATGCATTGTAATTTCTATTACAAATATATTTTTATTTCTATCACCAAGTTACTGCTATAAAAATGGTATAGGAAAAGTGTTTATTTTTTAAAATTTTTTACCATTTATTTATTTTTGAGAGAGAGAGAGAGAGAGAGAGAGAGAGAGAGAGAGAGACAGAGCACAAGCAGGGGAGGTGCAGAGAGAGAGGCAGACACAGAATCCAAAAGAGGCTCCAGGCTCCAAGCTGTCAGCACAGAGCCCGGTACAGGGCTCGAACCCATGGACTGCGAGATCATGACCTGAGCCCAAGTCAGACGCCTAACCAACTGAGCCACCCAGGTGCCCCAGAAAAGTGTTTATTTTAAAACTGATGTGGTATCTTGATATTGTGACTGTGTGTAACTGTTTATGAAACAGTAGAATGGTTCTAAACATTTTTAACAATGGTTTTACATTACAGTGAGACCTGTAAGGAAGTTTGATGGAGGCTTCTAGGAAAGACCTTCCTCTTTGAGAGACAGAGAGAGAGAGAGAGAAGAGAGATGTCTAGTTAGCAGCCCCCCCCCTTTTTTTTATCGTTTGGATGTGACGCCTAGAGCATGGCTGCTGAAATGTTCCCAGTAATGCGAAAGTTAAGAGAATCACAGAAAAATCAACCATAGAAGACTCTAAGCAGATGAAGTTTTTGTCTCTGAATCTACCTTGTAACCCCCTACATATGGGCCTTTCATTAAATGTGTACAAATAAATGCCTGTATGGCTAAAATCATCTTTATTGAGTATTCTCTTAATGCTAAAAGCACTGAAATGAGCATACACATTCTTATTGGCAGAATAAAATCTAAACTCCTTTGACACAGTAGATAAGGTGCTTTATGATCCAACTACCTATCTTCCAACTTCATTTCTTCCCCTACTCTCCTGCCCTGCACCATTCTACTACATTTAGGTCTAGACATTCAGAACTCCTTTTCCTTGTATACAATGCTGGATCATGTCTTTGTACAGAGTTATTTTTTACTAACTTATATTATCTGGGGGTTGATCACCTACATGTATCAGGAATGGACCATACTGAGTTAAGTATATAGGATTTACTCCCCCCTGCCTTACCTCCCCATAATAAGAAGTTGAGATGTAGGCAGTTGAGAGCCAGAATATCAGTTCTGGGAATTACCAAAGCTCCTTCCAGCTTCCTGTTCCATTACAGCTTGTGAAGGGCTTACATCACATGGTGTCAGGATGACTACTGTGCTTTCAGACAGTGAATCTGAATTCCAGGAGGGAAGAAATAAAAAAAATAAAAAAAAAAAAAAAGAAAGTCTGTGTACTAGCTGAACTGACCAGTTTTTGTCAGACCTCTACCTTGGAGACTTCTGTGTACATCCTCAAAGGTCAAACTAGCATCCAGGGGACCTGGAAGATTGAGTATTTTTAACTGAATTAGAGTTCTGTAAGTAAGGAAGAAAAGGAAGATACATTTTGAGTAAACAACTAGGAATATCCATCGGTGTATCCATTGCACCTTTATATTGATTACAATACTGGACAGAAAAGATTGATTACATCTATAGCTGGCTTTCTGTGAGACTATTCTTGAGGGCAGTATACAAGTCAGGGCCTCTGCAGGAAAAGAATGGCATACAAAATGGGTACTTGAAAAGAGTTTAAAGAGGGAACTACTTACAAAGGTGTGGACAGGATTATGGGAAAAAGAGAGTGAAACACCCCGAGATTACCAATAGAGGGCAGCAATTATTACCCAAAGCCTAAAGGGGCCAGAAAATCAACTGCTTACAGGGTGAGAGCTGAAGTAGCAGGAGTTGGGGCTTTGGGTAGAAGGATTCAGCCTGAGCCTATTCATAGCCTGGGGCATATGGATCAAGGAGAATAAATGTCTTAACCTCTTTCCTCACTCCTGGGAGTACCTCCCATTGGGCAAACCCAACAGGGAATCAGAGGGCAGGCATAGTTTTCATGACTAGAGTTCAGCCTCCCAGGGCTGAAGGTAGGGTAGAGAGGGGCAAAGATGGATTTTGATGTATAAATGGAGAATAATCAGCACAGGTGGGAAATCATTTTTGTGGTATACTACCTACTACAGTGCTTGGGACACAGTAGGTACTCCATAAGTATTTACAAAATAAATATTATTAAGTTAATTCAGTGAAGGAAAATACTCTTCCAACATGTGAACTAAGAATCTATAGAACTTTAAATGAGTTGGAAGGGGTAGATTGACCCTTGGAAATAAATGGTTTGGAGGCATTTCAAATCACCAAGTATCTTTCAGAATGAATTTGCTCTCGATGATTCTCTAAAAGAACGTAGCAAACAGAATCCAAGATGCTCATACATGCCCAAAAGCAAGAAAGGCTTTGTCTGGTAGGCCCCTTTTGTGGAATATTATAATAAATACTTATGGTGCAGGGATTGCCAAACTCATGTGAGTTCATAGTGACACTACAGGGTCACACTAGACGTCCCTTCATTTATCTTTGCTAAATACATTGGGGACATCATATATTTTATGTTGGTTGCTTCAGTATGACAACCAAGTAAATGAATGCCTTTTCATTTTGGAGGAGTCTGGTAATATCAGCTACCAATAGAATGCTAATAAGATTTTCTATGTGTAGCTGCTTGAGTTCTAGGTGAATACAGGAACACAAAAGTGGGTTGTCTTCAGTATAAAACCAATGGCTCTCATGAATTACTATAGATTTTGTAAAGAATCATTGCTCAGTGCAACAAATATGTAAGAAATACGTAAGCATATGAATATTTTTAACTTTTTTGCAGTTGGTAAGAAATTAACTTTTCAGGGAAAGCCACTTTGGTTGCAATAACATTTTGATTAATTTCCTGCATTGTGGTGGCAAAATCCAGGTTTTGAGTGATATAAGAAGGAAAAAGAAAACTAAGGCCTTCCTGAGTTGGCAGCTGATAGAACTGCCGGAAGGGTTACAAAGATTCAAGTTGGATGGGTATTTATGAAATACCTATTATATGCTGCAGGGTATATGGCAGAGGTTGATGTGAAATATTTTTCCTCCTCTACTAAGTCTTTATTAAAATCTGCCCCTCTTCCAAATATGTTTGGTGCAAGTAGATTTTCTCAAGAGAATGAGAAGAGGCTTGAGTAGTTGGAACCACTGGATTTGAGCCAGCACAGACATGGGGATACACATGTTTTCTTGACCACTATATAAAAAAAATCTGCCGTGTATTCATTTTTAAGTGATGAGGAGGGGAGAAACACACCCGAATAGTTTTCTGAAACCATAGACCAGGTACTATGGCTTGAATTCTGACCTAGAAGTCTAAGTGGGCTCTAGTTATTTGGAAGATAGTTATGGATAATTAACAAGTATTTTAATGGATTTATCCTTCATTACTCTGGCTTTAGCTTAACCTGGGGAGCAGGAGAGGCACCACCTTCATGGCTAAAGGGAGATGGATTAGTTCCCAACTATATATTTGGAAGAATTCCTATTTATTAAAAAAAAAAACTCATGATTTGGAGACTTTTCTAGCATAAAATATACTATATGTGACAAACTTAATAAAACTTAAACTCCAAAAAACTGGTTGTAGATACATATACATACTTTTAAACATATGCATTGTAATTTCTATTACAAATATATTTTTTTTCTATCACCAAGTTACTGCTATAAAAATGGTACAGGAAAAGTGTTTATTTTTAAACTGATGTGGTATCTTGATATTGTGACTGTGTATAACTGTTTATGAAACAGTAGACTGGCTCTAAACATTTTTAACAATGGTTTTGCATTACTTGAATTTTAAAATAACAAAATGCCCCAAAAGTATATTTTTAAAATGTACTATATCATGAGTAACACAAACATATCCATTAGATTTTATCAATCATCTTTAACTATTCATCTGCAGTTGTCCATAAAACCTGAGAGCCAAGGTCAAGTTTTCAGAGAAGAAATATGTTCTACTTACTATTAAATATTGGGGTATATAATGAATTACACACTAGTTCCTAGGAAGATTATTTGGGATTCTTAACAAAAATAAATTATCCTTGACCAAAGTCTAGGAGGTTTTAATTTAAAAGAGGTTTTAAAATTTAAAAGAAGGTTTTAAATTCGGGTATGATAGTACTGAATTGCATCTTTCTTTAAAATTTATATGAAAAAAACTGATATACTTTGGTACCTAGACAAATCAGGCAGAAGCAAGATAGAAGAGCCTGTGTAAGAAACCGCTGTGCTTTCAGCAAGAAGATATGTGTGCACAATTAGTTTTGTTTAATGTAGAGTTAATGTGACTGATGGGAATAGATGTGACAAAATAGTACAAGTTAAAAGACTATCTTAGTCACTTACAATTTAATTTACAACAAAAGACATTTCTTCTAATTCCTTTGGGGTAGGTATGTTTGGATAAACTTTTTCACCACAATTAACCTGCTATTATTTAGGAAACTGTGAGTTTTTTTGAGCTAGTATTGTTTAATTTCCTAAAGTTTAACTGCCTCAATGTAGTAAATATATGATACACTCTGACACTTCCTTTTTTAATCTGGTTCTCTTTGGAATGCTTCCCAGGATCTTCTGGAAATCAGATATATATATTTTTTTCATCTAGGAACTTCTCATTAAACAATTGTAAATACAGAAAATGTATAGATTAGTTCATTGTCTTTGTCACAGGCATTATTTAACATAGGACTCCACTGATAATTTTGCTTATTGCTATGTATTAACATGAATTGTGAACATCTGTTGACAAAAGGTCCAGTTGGAGGATCCTTTTAATATTTGTAACTCAAATCTGGTCTTATAGTTTAAAAAAAATGCTTTTTTATTTATTTTTGAGAGAGGGGGAGAGAGAGAGAGAGAGAGAGAGAGAAGGCAGAGAGAGAGGAAGACAGAATCCCAAGCAGTCTGGGCTCAAACTCACAAACAGTGAGATCATGACCTGAGCTGAAATCAAGAGAGGGACGCCTAACTCACAGACCCACCCAGGTGCCTCTGGTCTTACCATTTCATTGCACAGGCACCAAACCAAAGACACAAACCTGCTAATTTGTATCAGATCTACCCTTGGCCATATTTCCCTTTCAACTGAGCATGTTGCTAGAGATCTAACTTCTGGCCTTCTACCTGGAAATCAATCAACAAACAGTACCTTTATCTTTCTGAGTTGGCATTCTGCCTTCAAACTTTTCTTTTCCCTAATTAGCAATGGAAGTAAAATTTTCACACAAAAACTTTTCATATAAATTCAGGTGACTCCTCCTAAAGAAACAGAACTAAATAAACACAAACCCAAAGTCAGACTAATTTAGATTGAGATGGGATATTTAGGCCTGGACTAGTATTTTCAAAAATTGAAACACAAAATCAGACTATAAGTAGGTAGGGGATAAAGAAATGTATTATTTGAAGGATTCCCTATAGCTAAATTCATTCCTGACCAATCTTGGTCTTGAAAGGGTCACTCAGAGTTGGATCACATGGTAACGGCTTGATTTTGCTTGAAGTGGGCCTAGGAATATCCAGAAATAATCGTATATCCTGGGAAGGGCTGCTGAATAGACACTAAGGTTTTACTTTCTTCTTCCTATTTTTGAGAAACTGCCAGTCTCCCTGTGTGGTTCTAGTGAGAATTAACAATTGAAGGCCTCTCCTCTCTAGGTATTGACACAGAACTCTACTTGTGCCCATTGAAATCACCCTTGGAACTTCTTTTGAACTGGAATTTAAGGGAATGTTTGTCTAACCATTAGTAGACCACTAAGCTAACCAAGCAGAGACTTCAGGGGGTGAACATGACAAAGAATACAGACCAATAAAAATTAGTCCAGGAAACTCACTAAATAAACAAACAGTAGCAACAACAAAAACAACAAACTACAACAACAAAAAACTGGGAGAGGGACTCTAATTTCCAGAATTGCCACATTACATTATTTAAAATATTTACTTTTCAACAAAAAAGTCATGAGTCAAATAAATAAATAGGAAAATATGGCCCATAGGCAGTAAAACAAAAAAAATAGTAAAAAGAAACTGTCCCCGATGTTGGATTTACCAAACACTTTAAATCAAATATTATAAATATGTTGAGATACCTAAAGGAACCATATCTAAGTAATTTTTTAACCAAGCCACAAATACCATTGATAAACCTTATGTCACAATAGACTGGTTTACAAAGTCTAGGCTTTTATAAATGAAATTATATAGTATGTTTTCTTTTTTTATTCAGCATAATTAAGATTCATCCATGTTATTACATGCATCAATAGTGTGTTTCTTTTTATTGCTGAGTAGTAGTTCATTGTATATAGATCAAGCTTTGGCAATTCAGTTGGCCAACTTCAGCTTGCTGTTGGCCAAATCTGACCATCCTTATCTGCTTATATATTGTTTATGGTCACTTTCATGCTACAACAGTAGAACTGAGTAGAGACTATATGGCCCCGAATGCTGAAAATATGTTTTATTTGTCTCTTTACAGAAAAAGATTGTATACCATTGGTGTAGATATATAATCATTTTTTAACCCATTCACTTGTTGATGAAAAATTAAGGTTTTGTTTTAGTTTTTGGGTTTTAAAAATAAAGCTGTTATGAACATTAATGTACAACTCTTTGTATGGGCATACATTTTTGTTTCTTCTTGGAAAATACCTAGAAGTAGAAGGGCTGAGAAGTATGGTAAACATACGTTTAACATCATAGGACACTGAAAACTGTTTTCAAAGGAGGTTGTGTTATTTTACATTCCAACCAGCAATGTATGAGAATTCCAGTTACTCCACACCTTTGTCAACACTTGATACAGTCAGTCATTTTAATTTTAGCCATTCTATTGAGTATATGGTAAAATATTATTGTTATAAATTGAATTTCCTTAATGAATATTTAGTATCTTTGTCCTCACTTGACATCGGTATATGGTAAGCTGTGTGTTCAAATATTCCACCTGACTTTTATTAGATTGTTTGTATTATGAGTGGGATGTAATAGTTCCTTACACATCCTAAATATAAATTATTTGTCAAATATAATTTACAAATACTTCCTAAAGTCTGAGGCTTGCCTTTCTCTTCATAAGTATCTTTTGAAGAACAGAAGCTTCCAATTTTGAAAAAGTTAAATATATTGATTTTTTCTTTCATATTTTGTACTCTGTATCCTGTTAAAGAACTCGGCCAAACTCAAGGAAACTGATCTTTTGTCTTATGTTCTTTTCTAGAAATTTTATAATATTAGCTCTTACATTTAGATCTCTGATTAATTTTGAGTTAACTTTTGCATAAGGGGTAAAATTGGGGTCCAGGTTTATTTCTTTATTTTTCATATCAATATCAAATACTACACTGTCTTGACTGCTCTAACATTTTGAGCTTGGTAACAAATTGCATAAGTTCTGACTTTTTCTTTTTCATTTATTTTAGTTTTCAAGGTCCTCTGCATTTCCATATAAATTTTAGAATCTGCTTGTCAATTTCTACAAAAAAAAAAAACCCCATCTTAGATAGATTTTGATTAGGATTGCATTGGATATTAATTTGGGGAGAATCAACATAATAACAGTGTTGAGTTTTCAAATCCATGAACATGTTATGTTTCTTCAGTTTTTTAAATCTTGTTTAATTTTTCTCAGAAACATTTTTCCTTTTTAGTGTATAGGTGTTGCACATTTTTCATCAAATTTATCTTTCAGTATTTCATGTTAATGTTACAAATTATATTTTAAAAATTTTAGTTTCAGATTCCTTGTTGCTCATATATAGATTTAATAGAATTGTGTATAGTGACTTTTTATCATGTATTATTGCTAAACTCTTTATTTCCAAAGGCTTTGTGTGTGTGTGTGTGCGCGTATTTCTCAGAATTCTTGTTTTGTTTTGCTTTTTCTGTCCCTGCACTTTATTTACTTTTTTATTTTAATTCCAGTATAATTAAATTACAGTGTTATATTAATTTCAGGTGTACAATACAGTGATTCAACAATTCTATATATTACTCAGTACTTATCACCATAAGTGTACTGTTAATCCCTTTCCCTTCTTTCACCCTTCCCCATCCCCAGCCCTCTGGTAACCCTTAGTTTGTTCTCTATATTTAAGAGTCTGTTTTGTTTTGTTTTTTGTCTCATTTTTTTCTTTTTGTTTCTTAAATTCTACATATGAATGAAACCATGCAGTATTTATCTTTCTCTGACTTACTTCACTTAGCGTTATGCTGTCTAGATTCATCCATGTTGTTGCAAATGGCAAGATTTTATTCTTTTTTTTTTTATGGCTAAGGAATATTCCTTAGCCATATATAAACATTCTGGAAAAAAATACCCAGTGGTGGACTCACTGGATCATATAGTAATTCTATCTTTAATTTTTGAGTACCCTCCATACTGCTTTCCAAATTGGCTGTACCAGTTTGTATTCACACCAACAGTGCAAGAGGGCTCCTTTTTCTCCACATCTTCACCAACACTTGTCTCTTGTGGTTTTGATTTTTAGCCCTTATGACAGGTTTGAGGTGATATCTCATTGTGGATTTCATTTGCACGTTCCCGATAATAGGTTATATTGAGCATCTTGTCATGTGTGTGTTGGACATTTGTAGGTTTTCTTCAGAGAAATGTCTGTTCACATCTTCTATTATTAATTATTCTATTCTATTCTATTCTATTCTATTCTATTCTATTCTATTCTATTCTATTCTATTTGGTGTTGAGTTCTAGTTCTTTATATTTTGGACACTAATCCCTTATCAGATATATCATTTGCAAATACCTTCTCCCACTCAGTAGGTTGTCTTTTTGTTTTGTTTGTTTTAGTTTGTTTTCTTTGTTGTACAGAAGGCTTTTATTTTGATAAAACCCCAATAATTTGTTTTTGCTCTTGTTTTCCTCACCTCAGTGTACATATCTAGAAAGATGTTTCTATGGAAGATGTTAAAAAAAAAATACTGCCTGTGCTTTCTTCTAGGATTTTTATGGTTTCAGGTCTCACATTTAGGTCTTTTATTCTCGTGTGTAGTGTAAGAAAGTGGTCTAGTTTCCTTCTTTTGCATGTAACTGTCCTGTTTTCCCAACACCATTTGCTGAAAGACTGTCTTTTTCTCATTGTATGTTGTTGCTTCCTTTATCATAGATTAATTGGCCATATGACCATGGTTTTATTTCAGAGCTTTCCATTTGGTTTCATTGACCTATAGGTCTATTTTTTGTGCCAATATCAAATGTTTTGATCACTGAAGCTTTGTAGTAAATCTTAAAATCCGGGATTGTGATACTTCCAGGTTTGTCCTTCTTTTCCAGGATTGCTTTGGCTATTTGGGGTCTTTTGTGGTTCCATACAAATTTTAGGATTATTTGATTATTTGTTCTAGTTCTGTGAAAAATGCTATTGGTATGTCGATAGGGATTGCATTAAATCTGTAGATTGCTTTGGGTAGTATGGACATTTTAACAATATTTGTTCTCTCAATCCATGAGGGATTGCATTAAATCTGTAGATTGCTTTGGGTAGTATGGACATTTTAACAATATTTGTTCTCTCAATCCATGAGCATGGGATATCTTTCCATTTTTTTGTGTGTCTTCTTCAATTTCTTTCATCACTGTTTTATAATTATTACAGTACAGGTCTTTCACCTCCTTGGTTAAGTTTATCCCTAGGTATTTTATTATTTATGGTGCAAATTTAAATTGGGACTGTTATCTTAACTTCCCTTTCTGCTACTTCATTATTAGTGTATAGAAATGCAATGGATATTTGTGTATTGATTTTGTATCCTGTGACCTTACTGAATTCATTTATCAGTTCTAGTAGTCTTTTGGTGGTTTTTAAGGTTTTCTACGTATAATATCATGTCTTCTGCAAATAGTGAAAGTTTTACTTTTTCCTTACCAATTTGGATGCCTTTTATTTCTTGTAGGATTGCTGTGGCTAGGACTTCCAGTTCTGTGTTGAATAAAAGTGGTTAAGAGTGGACATCCTTGTCTTATTCCTAATCTTAGGGGAAAGTCTCTCATTTATTCACCATTGAGTATTATGTTTGCTGTGGGTTTTTCATATATGGCTTTTATTATGTTGAGGTATGTGCCCTCTAAACCTACTTTGTTGAAGGTTTTATCATGAATGGATGTTGTATTTTGTTGAATACTTTTCCTGAATCTACTGAAGTAATAATATAGTTTTTATCCTTTCTATTATTGATGTCATGTATCACTTTGATCGACTTACAAATACTGAGCCATTCTTACATCCTGGTAATAAATCCCACTTGATGGTGGTGAATGATTTTTTAATGTATTGTTGGATTTGGTTTGCTAATATTTTGTTGAAGACTTTTGCATTTATGTTTACCAGAAATATTGGCCTTTAGTTCTCTTTTTTTGTAGTGTCTTTATCCGGTTTTGTTATCAGGGTAATGCTGGCCTCATAGAATGAATTTGTCAGCTTTCTATTTTTTTTTAATTTTTAATTTTATTTTAGAGAGAGAGAGAGGGAAGAGAAGCGGGGGGAGGGGGAGGGAAGGAGAGAGGGAGAGAGGAAGAGAGGGAGAGAGAGAGAGAGAGAGAGAGAGAGAGAGAGAGAGAGAATGAATCTTAAGTAGGCTCCATGCTGTGCATAGCCCCAATGCATGGCATGATCCACAACCCTTGGATCATGACTTGAGCTGAAATCAAGAGTTGGAAGCTCAACCAACTGAGTCATCCAGGTGTCCCTTTGTTTTTTTAGAATAGTTTGAAAGAATAGGTTTGAATTTTTCTTTAAATGTTTGGTAGAATTCACCTGTGATGTTGTCTGGTCCTGGACTTTTTGTTTGTTTGGAGTTTTTTGATTACTGATTCAATTTCATTGCTGGTGTTAGTCTGTTCAAATTTTCTTTTCTACCTGATTCAGCTTTGGGAGGTTATATGGTTGAAGAATTTATCCATTTCTTCTAGGTTGTGCAATTTGTTGGCATGTAATATTTTGCTATAATTCTTTGTATTTCTGTGGTGTTAGTTGTTATTTCTCCTCTTTCATTTCTGATTTTGAGTCCTCTCTCAATCTCTCTCTCTCCTCCCCCTCTCTCTATTTTTTATGGGTCTGGCTAAAGGTTTATCAGTTTTGTTAATCTTTTCAAAGAACCAGCTCCTGGTTTCATTGATCCATTTTATTATTATTGCTGTTGTTGTTTCTATTTTATTTCTTCTCCAATCATTATTGTTTCCTTCCATTTACCGGTTTGGGGTTTTGTTTGTTCTTGTTCTGTAGATGTTTTAGGTACAAGTTTAGTTTTATTTGAGATTTTTTCCTTACTTCTTGAGGTACACCTGTATTGCTATAAACTTCCCTCTTAGAACAGCTTTTGCTATATCCCAAAGATTTGGACTGTTGTATTTTCATTTTCCTTTGCCTCTATGTATTTTTTAATTTGTTCTTTAATTTCTTGGTTGACCCATTTATTGTTTATTACCATGCTATTTAACCTCCATATATATGTGTTATTTCCAGATTTTTTCTTTTTTCTTATGATTGATTTCTAGCTTCATAGCATCACCTTTGGAAAAGACACATGATATGACTTCAATCTTTTTGAATTTGTTGAGACTTGTTTTGTGGCCTAATGTGACCTATTCTGGAGAATGTTTCATGTGCACTTGCAAAGAATACGTATTTTGTTATTTTAGGATGGAATGTTCTGAATGTGATCTGTTAGATCCATCTGGTCCAATGTGTCAATCAAAGCCTCTCTTTCCCTGTTGATTTTGTTTGGATGATCTATCCATTGATGTAAGTAAGGTGTTAAAGTCCCCTACTATTATTTTATTATTATCAAGTATTTCCTTTATGTTTGTTATTAACTGTTTTATGTACTTGGGTGCTTCCATGTTGGATGCATAAATATTTATAATTGCTACATCTTCTTATTGGATTATTCCCTTTGTGATTACATAGTGCCATTCTTTGTCTCTTGTTACAATCTTTGTTTTAAAGTCTATTTTGTGCAATATAAGTATTCAACCCTGACTTTCTTTTCACTTCCATTTGCATGATAAATGCTTTTCCATTCCTTCACTTTCAATATGCATGTGTCTTTAGGTTTGAATGGAGTCTATTGTAGTCAGCATATACATGGGTCTTTTTTATTCATTCAATCACATTATGCCTTTGATTGGAGCATTTAGTTCATTTACATTCAAAGTAATTATTGATAGTCTATTTATTGCCCTTTTGTTACTTGTTTTAAAGTTGTTTTTGTAGTTCTTCTCTGTTCCTTTCTTTTGTTGCTCTCTTCTCTTTCAGTTTGCTGGCTTTCTTTAGTGACATACTTGGATTCCTTTCTCTTTATTTTTTTGCAAATCTATTACTGGCTTTTGATTTGTGGTTACCATCAGTTTTATATATAATATCTTCTGCATATAGCTGTCTATATTAAGTTGATTGTCACTTAAGTTTGAACCATTCTAAAAATACTAAATTTATACGTATATGGTGTTATACTTTACATCTTTTTATTTTGTGTATCCCTTGACTTATTTTTATATATATACTTAATTTTACTGCTTTGTGCTTCCTACTTTTATCATTCTTGCTTATGATCTTTCCTTTCTAGCCAAATAGTTCCCTTTAACATTTCTTGTAAGGCTGCTTAATAGTGATGAATTCCTTTAACTTTTTTTGCCTAAGAAACTCTTTAACTCCCCTATTCTGAATGATAGCCTTGCTGGATATGTTAGGGTCAGGCGTAAGGCAGGGTAAAGATAGGAGTCAGAGGCTAAAAAATTTTAGCAGTCAAAGGCTTTATTTGGGAACTAAGGTCTCGGGCGAGGTTCCTTGACTCAGGGAGAGAGAGAGAGGAGTCAGGGAAGTCGCACCCAGGTGTGGTGGAGTGGGGTTTTTAAGCTGCAGCGGTTCCGGGTTTAGGTCCGGGTGGGCCTTTTCTGCGTCAGGTCGTGCTGTCACTAGGTGATTGGTTGACCTCCAATTCGTTCTGGCACACTACTAGGGGCTTTTCATTGGGTTGCTCTGGCAAGATGGCCGTCCCCTCTACTGTGGTTCCAAGGACATCCTAACAGGATACAGTATTCTTGTTTGCCTATATCATGCCACTCTCTTCTGGCTGGCAAAGTTTCTGCTGAAACATTAATTGATAGCCTTTTGGGGTTTCTCTTGTATGTAACTGTTTTCTCTTGCTATTTTTTAAAATTCTCTCTTCATCAATACTTTTTGTCATTTTAATTACTATGTATCTTGGTATGGAGCTCCTTGGATTGATTTTCTTGGGTCTCTCTGTACCTCTTGGATCTGGATTTCTGTTTCCTTCCCCAGATTCAGGAAGTTTTCAGCTATTATCGCTTCAAATACATTTTCTACCCCCTTTCTCTCTTGTTTTTTGAGTTCCCTGTAATGCAAATGTTATTGAGCTTCATGGTGTTGCTGAGTTCCCTTAATTTAATTTCATTTATTATTTTTTTCTGTATCCTGTTCAGCTTGATTATTTTCCATTACTCTGTCCCCAGGTCATTGACATGCTTTTCTGCTTCCTGTAGTCTACTAATTATTCCCTTGAGTGTATTTTTAATTTCAGTTATTGAGTTCTTTATCCTGATTGGTTCTTTTTTATGTTTTCTTCCTCTTTATTGAGAGTCTCACTAAAGTCCTCCACTCTTCTCAAATCCTACGAGTATCTTTGTGACCATTACCTTAAATTCTCAGGCATATTACTTATCTTCATTTTATTTAGCTTTCCTGCTGGAATTTTGTCCTGTTCTTTCATTTGGGGCATATTCCTCTATTTCCTCATTTTGACTCTGTATCTGTCCCTATGTATGAAGAAAGTCAGCTATGTCTCCTTCTCTTAAAAGTAGTGGCCTGGGGCACCCGGGTGGCTCAGTTGGTTAAGCGTCTGACTTTGGTTCAGGTCATGATCTCGTGAGTTTGGGCCCTGCATCGAGCTCTGTGCTGACAGCTCAGAGCCTGGAGCCTGCTTTGATTCTGTGTCTCCCTCTCTCTCTGCCCTTCCCCCACTTGGACTCTGTCTGTCTCTCAAAAAAAAAAATAAATAAACATTAAAAAATTAACAACAACAACAAAAGACAAAAAAAATAGTGGTCTTATGAAGATGTCCTGTAGTGCCCTGCAGTGCAATGTCCCCTGCTCACTAGAATCTGGCACTTCAGGGGACGTCTCCTAGATGTGTTGTGTGCACCCCACTATTGTGGCTGAGCTGTGTTTACCTTCAATATAGTCATCTACATTGGCTCTCTGCCTATTGTGTGCAGGGTTTGGTCCCTATTTGTTAGTGAGAGGGTCCACAGGAGGATGTGGGGACAGAGTACAGTCCCAGCAAGGTCCATGCAGGTCTGTGTGGGAGGGGACCCAGGAAAACTCCTGACCAGACTGGGATGCAGAGGGGTAGGTCTGTAGAAGAGAGTACAGGTGGGCATGCTATTAGCAAGCTAGGTGGAGAGTGCCCAAGCTGCACTGGTTCCCACAGGTATCAGTGCATTCAGGCTGAGGGCTGGAGGAGGGAATTGGCACCCACCAGCTCCTTTGTTCTTGGAGAAGTCTCCCAAAAATTCCTGCCCCTCTAGTACATACTCTGAGATTAGTAAATAAATTAGTAAATAAATCTCCTATTCCCCAGGCATTTTTCAAACTGCTGCTTTTATGCTGTCTCTCAGCAGGGCTGTTTGCTGTGCTGTCTCTTTAAGAGCAGGGACTCAGTTTCTTATCATCCTCTGGCTCTCCCAGAGCAAAACCCACTGATTTTTAAAGATCCAGATGTTAAGCCTCACTGATTTTAAGAAGTCATGATGTTAGCCTGGTATAGGGTCTGCTCCTCTCCCTTATCCATGCCTATGGCATCCTTCCATCCCTCCCTTGTGAGGACAGTCCCACAGGTCCATTTTGTTCCTGACCACCTCTCTGCCCTTCGTATCCTCTTAGATTTGACCTCTTCTCTACATTTAGCTGTGGACAGTTTGTGCTGTCAGTCTTCACGTCATTTTCTGGGTTATTTACGTTGATGTGGATGTTATCTAGGTATATCCACAGGACGATCCTCCTACACTGCCATCTGCCTTGGAAGTCCTCTAGATTTGTTAGATTTTATACATAGACGATCATATCTTTTGTGAACATAGTTTTTTTTTCTTCCTCTCAAATCTGTATGCTTTTTTCTTTTTCTTGCTTGATTGTACTGGTTGTTGAACAGAAGTGATTACAGAAAATACCCTCGGTTTTTTCTCAATCTTAGGAGGAAAAATTAAGTCCTTCATCATTGGTATATTAACTATAGGCTTTTTATAGGTTATCCTTATGAAGTTGAGGTCTTTTTATTCCACTTTGCTGAGAGTTTGAATCATAAATGGATGTTGGCTATTATAATGTTTTCCCCACATTTCTTTAAGATGAGCTATGGCTTTTCCTTTTAAAGTTTTTGGTATAATGAATTATACTGATATTTTTTAAAAAATATTAACATTTTACATTAGTGTATATTTTATATTTTAAAACATTAAAATTATTTAACATACTTTGTATCTTAAGATAAATCTCATTTGACCCATGATATATTATTTTTTCAAATATTGTTTAATTTGAATGTCTAAAATATTGTTAGGAAGGTTTGTGTCTGTTGATGAGGGATATTGGTCTATAGTTTTTTCCCTTCTAATATCTTTTCCCCATTTTAGTATTATGGTAATGCTGGTCTTTGCATTATTATTGTCATATTTTTTTACTTCTATATATTTTTTTTAATTCTTTTTCAACGTTTTTTTAATTCTTTTTCAATGTTTTTTATTTATTTTTGGGACAGAGAGAGACAGAGCATGAACGGGGGAGGGGCAGAGAGAGAGGGATACACAGAATCGGAAACAGGCTCCAGGCTCTGAGCCATCAGCCCCAGAGCCTGACGGGGGGCTCGAACTCACGGACCGCAAGATCGTGACCTGGCTGAAGTCGGATGCTTAACCGACTGTGCCACCCAGGCACCCCTACTTCTATATGTTTTTAAAACCCTAAAATTCATTACAATATTTTCGCTTTAAACAGTCAAGTATATTTTATTGTAATTTAAAGATAAGAGACATTTAATAGTTACCATTTCTGGTGCTCTTCATTGCTTTATAAAGATCCAAACTTTCACCTGATATCATTTTCCTTCACCCCAAATTACTTCCTTTAACATTTCTTGCAGTATATGTCTGCTGGTAATGAGTTCCATTGCTTTAGGATGTCTAGAAAAGATTTCCTTGCATTAAAAAAAAGACATTTGACTGAGATTAGAATTGTAGGTTGACAGTGTTTTCATTCAGTACTTTAAATATGTTCTATTATCTTCGGGCTTGTATTGTATCTGAAGAGAAGTCTGCCTTTATTATCTTTGCTTTTTTGTGTATGTCTTTTTACTTTGGAGGCTTTAAAACTTTCTTATTTATTATTTATTGTAAGAAGTTGTAATGTGACTTTGTGTTGTTTACTTCAAGTTTCTTTTGCTTGAGATTTTTAGAACTTCTTGGGTCTGTCGATCTATGGTACTCATGAAATGTGGAAAGTTTTGGCTATTATTTCTTCAAATATCTTTCTATCCTATTTCCATTCTCCCCTTATTTGAGACTCCAATTAAACTTATATAAGGCTGCTTAAAGTAATCCCAGAATTCACTGGTCTACTTTTAATTTTTGTCCTTTTTTCTATCTGTGTTTGAATTTGGATAGTTTGTATTACATCGTCTTAAATTAACCTTTATTATGCAGTGTATAATCTGTTAATCTCATCAAGTGTAATTTTTATCTGACGTTGTACTCTCCATGTCTAAAATTACATTTTGGATCTTTTTTAGATCTACTATGTTCTTAACATATTCATATTTTGTTCTATATTCTGGAGCATGTGCAAAACAGGTATAAAACTGTTTTTGATATCTTTGTATATTAATTCCATCATCTGTTAATTCTAGATTGTTTTGATTGAGTTTTTTTCTCCTGTTTATGGATCTCAGAACTTGCTTCGCTATATGTCTGACAATTATCCATTAGATACCAGACATTGTAAGTTTTCTTCTTGGTTGTTCATATATTTCAAAGCGTATTCAAACTCTGTTCATGGATAGTGGAAATTGGAAAAAGATTCTTTGAGTCCTGCTTTTAAGGTATGTTTGGCATGAGCAGAACAGAAGTTGTTTTATTTTATTTTTAAAGTTTATTTATTTTGAGATATATACAGAGAGAGAGAGAGAGAGAGAGAGAGAGAGAGAGAAAACTCATGAACCATGAGATCATGACCTGAGCTGAAATCAAGAGTCAGATGCTTAACTGACTGAGCCACCCAGGCACCCCCAGAAGTTGTTTTAGAACTAATTTTTTTCTACTCTTGTGAAAATACCCTTTAGTACTTAGGTATCACATGTATTGCATTATTCTACTCTAGCTGGTAGAGACATGGAATATTCTTTCCCTTTTTGAGCTCCAGGGATTTTCTACCTGCTCCATTTGATTCTTTTTGTTTGTTTTTAACTTGATCTCTAATAGCTTTTTTTAAAAATATAAACATACTGATCAGTACCCAGTAGAATATTCAAAATGTACCTGCCCTGTAAATTCTAGCTACTTTGGTACTCTTGGATGCTCACTTCTATCTCCTCAGATAGATTGTGGGGCTCTTCCTGGGTTCCCTTATATGGCTAAGAAGCCTGGAAACTTTCTTTAGGAATTCAGCTGACGCACGTGGAGGGCTTGCCTCATTTGTTTCCTCTCTTTCATGGATCAGCATCTGACAACTGTTATTTCATATATTCTATCTGTGTTTTAAGTGATTTTAAATAGAAGATAACTCCAGTTCCTATTGCCCCATTATGGCCTCAAAATTAATATTTTTAAACATGAGTATATAATCTTGGGAGATGAGAGATATAACCTGAAATGCAATTCTGAAATCCTACTTACTTAGTGTTGTGCAACAGAAACAAGATAAAACAGTTAGTGCCTAGAGTTACCTGGAACTAGTTTCACTGTGACAAACACAGGGGGTAGATCTAACTCATGACTCACTTTCTGGGAAAAATTAAGAGGTAATCTAACTCACATCCAAAATCCTGCAGTATAAAAAAAATTTTCAGGTATCTAGGAATATTACTCACACTCTATATTAATTTTTTTTCTGTAAATAATGTATCTCAGACACCAAAACCCAACTCCCTCAAAAGTGAGTGACAAAAAAAGCATCGCAGCTTGTAAGTTCCTAAAAAGTTTCTACAACAGAAAAAAAAAAAGAAAAGAAACAAGAATAATTATGTAAAAGATATCTCAAAGGCATATTATCACACTTAATTTTTGCCAATAGAATGGGTATAAAACATTATCCCATTTTAGTCTTCATCTTTATTTATCTGACCAAATTTATAATTATTAAATCTCTTTGTGTATCATGTGTTGTATGTTTAATTGTTTTTTATAAACTTGAAAGCCATTAAAGTAAAAAAACATATTTTAGGAATATATGTGTATGTGTGTATGTAAAATATATACATATATCATATAATATGTGATGGAATTCTGATTTGAAAGGCAGAAGATTGATAAAACTAAGTTTCATGATACTGATTAGTTTGGGTGAAGGTAGGAGTCAGAAACAGGGAGGGGCAAAGAGTTGTGATATATTTAATATTCCAGTCTAATATTGAGTGGTGGTTTTATGGTGTTATTCTATTACTAATATGGAAAACAGTAAGTGATACAAAATTAAAGATGTCCATTCATGGATCAGTGATTCAGTCATGGATCAGTGTTAACAAATTAATCCATTTTGTTCCCCTTATCAAACCCTCCCACCACCACCAAAAGCATATAAAAAGAGATCCAAGTTGGAGTGAGGAAGAGAAAAAAATGAGAGAAAAAAAAGAGAGAAGAAGGAGGTAGAAGAGAAGGAGAAGGAGCAGGAGAAGGAGAAAGTGGAGGAAGGCCAGGAAAAACAAAGAGCAGAGTTAAATCTATTTTAAGAAAAAAAAATTGCAAAGTGAATTAAAAACACATGATAAGGAAATTGCTTCCATGAAACAAGAACATTGGACAGAAATGCAAGAGCTCTAGGAGATGGTAAAATGATGGAAAGAAATGAAGTGTAAATTGGTGAAGGTCAGGGATCCTGGGGAAAAAAACAAAAATAGAAAAATGGTAGTGATAACAGAAGGGAAACAAGGGAGAGTAGACAAAAGAGACTATTGAAAACAAATATGCTCTTATTTGTATTTATATATGGTGTTGTATTTTTATTTTATTTGTATTTCTTCCTCTTCTCCACCTTTGCATCTCCTTTTATATTTTTTTGTTTTGGTTGCAAGGGAACACTGTTGAAAACACTGTGAAGTATAAAATACGAAATGGTGATGAAAGAAAGAAATATCAAAGAAAAATGGGTAGATATGGAAGATAGGCAAAGAGAGAGTTTGCAATTCCTAATAGAGAAAAACAAAATAATGGATCAGAGAAAACATTTGTAATTAACTTTGTTGCAATAAAAGAACTTTGAGTCTGCCTAAGTATATATCATGTTCCAGGGAAAATTGATCCAGGAAAGACAGCAGAGTTATAATCAAGTAAGCATGCTTAACTTTGAAGATAAAAGAAGAAATATTTGAGGAGTGAAGAAAAATATAATTACCTGTCAGAGGTAAAACATGAGGCTCTCCTCAGACTTCTCCACAGCAAAAGTCAGTGCTGAGAGAAAGTGGAGGAATATCAACCAAAAAAGTCAAAGAAAGAAAGCATGACCAAGGATTTTATGCTTCCTCAAAGTGATGTTCAGTGTGAGACATTTTGACACATTAGACATCAATTTCATAGGGAATATTGTTTCCATGAGACTTCTTGATGATTCTCATAAAGAACTTCAACTGGAAAAATTGTGAAGAATGAATATTAAGAGCACTGTTGAGGGGGCACCTGGGTGGCTCAGTCAGCTAAGCGTCCGACTTCAACTCAGGTCATGATCTCATGGTTCATGGGTTCAAGCCCCACGACGGGCTCTGTGACAATAGCTCGGAGTCTGGATCCTGCTTCAGATTCTGTGTCTCCCCCCTCTCTCTACTCCTCCTCTGCTTGCAGTCTATCTCCCTCTCTAAAAAATAAACATTTTAAAAAATTAGAAAAAAAAAGAGCACTGTTGATGAGCACTGACTCTTTAATTAGGTCTACCGAAAACACTGAAATAAGGGTGGAGATTAAGATGACAGAACAGAGTGAGTATTATATACCCTGCTGGTATGGAAAAATTACAACAAAAATTAGAGGAGTGGGAGGAGCAAATAAGTTTGGGTAAATTATTTCTCCTCATGTTAAATAACTGGTGGATGATGTCAAAGTGACAAATCAATTAGTAGGTTTCATATATGTAAGAACACAAATTTAAATACTAAGAAAGACAATATAATTATTAAAATCAGATGGTATAACAGAGAGAAGGAAAGAAGGGAATTGCATACAGTAAGAAATTAATAGAAACTAAGTAAATGAATAGTGACACACTACAATTAATCATATTGTCATGTAGTAAACTCACTTATTAAAAAAGGCTTTCAGATCAGATCACATATTAATACCCCATTTTATGTTGTATATAAGAGCCACACCTAAAACAAACGAATCATAAAAACTGAAGATAAAAGAATTGATAAACATATGCTAGGCCAGTGTAAACAAAAGAAAGCAGGGGTTGTAATTTCACTATCTGACACACTGAACTCAGACTTCAAACATATTAAATAAAGAAGAGTACATTTTAATGCTAAAATGTCCAACTCATAACAGTTATGAATACCTGTACATCAAATAATATAGCATCAGTATTCACAGAGTAAAAAAGACAACATAGGAAGTATAAGAAAAGTAGAAGAGATTTTCAGTGAGAGACATAGTTACTATTTTATAACTCATGAAGTTGATTGGACATGAAAAAGGGTAATGGTTTAGAACCCCTAAGTAAACTATATACTTGCATACTCACATAACACACATTCAGCTACTCAGAACATGCTCTATTTCCAAATGTTTCTGTATTCCAAAAAAAATTTAAGCATACACCAGGTCATAAGGAAAACCTAAATAAATCCTAAAAAGTGGAAACAGCACAAACAACATTCTGTGATCCCAGTGTAATACAAGTAAAAATTATAACAAACTAAGGGGTGCCTGGCTCAGTCATTTGGGCATCTGGCTTCAGTTCAGGTCATGATCTCATGGTACCTGAGTTCGGGCCCCACGTTGGGCTCTGTGCTGACAGCTCAGAGCCTGGAGCTGCTTCAGATTCTGTGTCTCCCTCTCTCTCTGCCCCTCCCCTGCTCATGCTCTGTCTCTCTCTGTCTCTCTCTCAAAAATAAATAAACATTAAAAAAATTAAAAAAAGTTATAACTAAGAAAATCTTTTTAAAAAGGAGGGGGAAAAGCATCCAAGAAAGAAAATAAAATACAAAAACTTTATCTTAAAACTATTAAGAAAAAAATCAGGCAGAAACTGTGAAATATATGGAAAAGAATGATAAAGAAAATACTACGTATTAGACCTACTGAATATAGCTAAAAATTCATGCTTCCTGAGCTTCATGGTTAGGGTAGCTGAGGAACACTATTACATTATGTTACACTTTGTGAACTTTGAATCAAGTGAATGGATTATGTATTCAACAACTGAATTTCAAACATTTTTTAAACCGAATATTTTTATATATCTAGAATAAAAAGCTTTCCATAAATATTTTTGCTGATTAACATTGATGAGGAATTAACTGTTTTTTGTACAGATCTTGATTGGCTTGGTTGACTTTAGATACACTTCATTCTAGAGCCTGAATTATTGCCTTCAACTTGCACATGAGAAAATGAAGTAGAGAGTAAATGACCAAGCTGACAGAAGGATGTAAGTCTTTCCTATGCCACTTATCATTTTGACTCTGCCAATTGGTCTGTAAAATCTGGACAAGTTTCTTAGTGATCTTAGTTCAGGCTGCTAAAACAAGGTACCACAGACTGGGTGGGTTATAAACAACAGAAATTTATTTTTCACAGTTCTGGAGGTTGGAAGTCTGAGATCAGTGTGCCGGCATGAATGGGTTCTGGTGAAGGCTGTCTCCTGGGTTGCAAATTATACATTTCCTGTATCCTCATAGGGCTGACAGCAGAAAAAGGGAGCAAGTTCCCTTGCCATTCTTATAAAGGGACTAATCACATTCATGAGGGCCCCACTCCCATGACCTTATCTAATTCTCCTAAAAGCCCCACTGCCTAATACTATCACCTTGAGGAATAGGGTTTCAACATATGAATTTTGGAGAGACACTAACATTCAGTCCATAACACTAGTGTTCTCTTTACAAAAGTATTGTTGTTGCGGTTATTTTTAGTTAGGATAATGAAAATTTTTCCCAAGAGCTTTTAAAAACATTAAATGAGAAGTGCCTAGGGAGCTAAGTCAGTTAAGTGTCTGACTCTTGATTTTGGCTCAGGTCATGACCCATGGTTTGTGAGTTCAATCCCCACATTGTCTGCACTGACAGTATGGAGCCTGCTTGGGATTCTCTCTCTCTCCCTCTCTCCCTCTCTCTGCCCCTCTCCTGCTCATGCATGTTCTCTCTCTCAAAATAAATAAACAAAACTTTAAACAATTTTTTAAAGATTAAATTAGATGATTAAAGATTAAATTAGATATAAAATGGTTAACAGTATGTTATCATTAAATAGTGGCTTTTATCTTACGCATGTAAAGAAGAGTCAGCTTTTGGCACCTTGATCAGGTTTTGGAAAGATTGATTTCAGAAATATTTATTAGACACTAAGATTTATTAGTCACTATTCTAGGCCAAGAGGATACAGCTATGAATTAAACAGACAAAAACACAAAGAACATAATTCTTCAATATAAGTGGCATTGAACAACTTGCCATTTTGTAATTTTTACAATGTTAGGCAACCTAGCATGAAGAAGAGCTCTCCCCAGGTCCTTAGCCATCTCTCAGAGAAGAGAGATCATGGACACTGGCTGTACTTCTGACCTTCACACACTGGAGTCATTTGTCATAGCACCTTTCTGGAGTAGCTCATACTGATTCTGCTTATCCTGAAAGCCAATTTCAGGTATGTAACTTTAACTTCCTAAAGATGTACTTGGAGAACAAATGTCTTTACCATAAAGCAAATCTTGCTTTAACAATAACAAAGAGAAATAGAATTAAGGCATATAATTTATGGCCATTCAATGGTTATGAAAAAAAAAACGTTACTTGAAACAAACTAGCAATCCATTATATTAATTCAATTGCAAGATGAAAAGTACCTTCTGTCCTCTAGGAAAGCATTATGATTCTATAGCTTTCCTAGCATGTTTCAGTTGTGCAATTTAAATTACCCTTCACCCTGGACCAAAGACAACAAAGTGGGCCTTACTCAATACTTTTTTCTTGAGACTTCTTGCCATTTTGTTTGTTTTATTTAATTGACAAGGATAAATTGAATTGGGAAAGAGGCTGTAATTCTCTACTCAGGCAACATTTGGATGAAATCAATTGTAAAAAAAAACAAAAAAACAAACAAACAAAAAAAAAACCACCCAACTGTGGAATGGGTGTGCATTTTCAACCTGTGCAATAGAGGAGTAATATCTAAAGCACAATATTGACACTGTCTTTGGTTATTATGGATAAAAACTCAACTTTTTAGGCATTATCGGATAAGAAGTTTCCTAGATTGTTAGGGCACATCTGTAGAGCTCATTGACATAGAGCAAAAAAGATAATATGATGAAAAAGCTTTTCCTCAAACCCTAACTCCAACAACCTAAACTCAACACTTAACTTTCTCTCTCTCTCTCTCTCTCTCTCTCTTCTCTTCTCTTCTCTTCTCTTCTCTTCTCTTCTCTTCTCTTTTTTTAAAGCATTTTAAAATGCTGGCATAGAAAATGATTAGTTACAGCCCACTTCCAATTGTTATACTGCCAGCCCTTTTTTCTTAAGTAAATTACTCTGAGTGAGTTCTCTGTAAACAATTATAAAGATACTTATCTTTGGTCAGAGTTTCCCTTCACTGACTCAGGTTTTATCATTGAAATGACCTTGTCCACACAGAAACCAGCAGTCTCCTGTCATAAGGATGAGATAGATACCTTTTACATTACTCTTGATCACTCCAAAATAGAAAGATTTCCTAAGGACTTTGGTTACATATTAAGGTAGCATTTTCATGAAGTAAAGCTTCCCCTCTTCCCGTTAATTTTAGGTTTACACAATACAGTTGAGTAACAAAATTAGGTTAGTTTAACCAAATAAAAGCTGTCACTGGCTCACTAAATGGACTAGAAAATTGTACACTAAGTAGAAATCCACCTTTGAAAAGCAGATGAATTTTCATGTTTGAAAATTAAGAAAGAACATTAAGCCTGTCCTTGATTAAACAAGAATATTTTGAATCTAAGGCAAATAAGGAGTAAGTGAGGAGTTGGTCAATATTTTGGGTAAAACAGAGACATTTATTTCAGTAATTATAAAATCTTGGAAATATATTGATACCTCTTTGTAATGACTTAAGTCTCAAGTTGTATGCCTGTAGGTTACATTTAAAAAGGCAAATCCAATTTGTGTAGTTAAGATGACAATATGTCCTCTATTAGTGATATAGAAATATTGCCAATTAAAAGGATACATAATAGTGAATCAAAAACTATAAGAAACTTACCCGAATTTCCGACTCCTGCAAAAGCAGTTACAATTTATTTGATCAACATTCCTTACGGCATGTTATTTTACTAAGTTAACCAGATCTTTCAGGCTTCACTTCTATAATGGAAATTAGATCCCAGAAACAAAAGGTATTTATATCCTTATAACCAGTTTCAAAAATAGTTATAACAAGAAGATAATGTTAAACAGATTTTATTTATTTCTCTAAATACTACTATTTACTTTATTAAGGTCTCTTGTAAGCACAAGAAAATAGCTGTAAGAATCACTTCATACATTAACTAATAATAAAATTTTGTTTCAATGAAAAGTTAAGCTAAAAAGCTCTGCACATTTAGCAGTTTATAAAGAACTTATTTGTAAGGTTAGAAACTAATTGAATCCAAATATTCTTTAAAATAATCATGACCATTTGTCATGAGCATAACTAGCTTAAAAATGCGGTATACAAATTTCTAGAGTAATGTCTTCCGTTTTACTCACAACATGCAAAAGTGTCTTGCACAGAAATTAAAATCCTCATTTATTTGTTATTCATTTATTATGCACACAGCAAAAGTTCTTTGATGTTAGAGGAAATGGGCAAGCGGCTATTTAAAATGATCATCATCTGCATAGACTTGAGAGGATGTGCTGGTTAGTTATTGATGCCAATACATTTTTCCTAGGAAATTCAATATGCACCTCTTGTATTGATAGCTTTCCAAAATCTCTGAGTTTAAGAACAAATAGGTTGATATTTTTATTTTAACCTGGCGGCTTTTGAGTGAGGCCAATCTAAAATATCTCACTTAAGAAGTGTCATTTAATACATCAGTAAAATGTTTCATTAGCATATACTTATCAGTGCCCTTTCTTAAAATGATCATGATACCTGTATCTTATCTTTTTGCTGAAAGGTTTTGTAAGTCCGGGCTTGGAGCAGATTTCTTAAATCACATTTACAGTGACGTAGAGCCTGGGTGCAGACAATCTTAGGACTTGGAGACAGTCAGATGTATCATAGTGATGACCTTCTGAGATGCTCAAGGCTAACCTGTACTTTTGAGGCATATATTTCATTGCTCTGGATAGTACCTATCAATGCCTTTTCAGTCATACAAAATCATAAGCATAAAACATTTCTACTATACCAACCTCACCTTTAGGAGACACGTGCCAAGGCTTATTCTTTGGGGAGAATCTTTAGAATTGTAACCAACATATTCATCATGTTCGGTTGAAAACCATTTAAGGAATTTTAATATTGAAGAAGAATTGTTAGCTTTTAAAACACTGACACGATCATTTTTTCTTTATATTAGCCAATTAATACTTTCAGGGTACGCTTATGGCTTTTTAATATTTTCTTAATTAAAATACATGATTTAGAAGATAGAACGATTTAAATTAGCACATTTCAATTAGTAGATTGTGAGGGGTTAGGAATTGTGGAGAGTGCAAGCAGTTACAGGAAAGAGAATTGTTAAAGCATTGAACTTCAGTAACAAGGAATCCTATAAAAAAATATTTAGCATCTTCAAAAATACTTACAAGATTAAGTTTAAGATGAATACAGAATATATATAATAAAATCACAGGTTCTAAAAATTGGACAAAAATAAAGTAGAATGTTAACAATTGTGATCTCTGGGTTATGAGATGAGGGCGATTTTTGTTTTCTCATTTATATTACACCTCATTTCTGGGGCACCTGGGTGGCTTAGCTGGTTAAGTGTACAACTTCAGCTCAGGTCATGATCTCGCGGTCCGTGAGTTCGAGCCCCGCGTCGGGCTCTGGGCTGATGACTCAGAGCCTGGAGCCTGTTTCCGATTCTGTGTCTCCCTCTCTCTCTGCCCCTCCCCCGTTCATGCTCTGTCTCTCTCTGTCCCAAAAATAAATAAAAAATAAAAAAATAAAAAAAAATCAAAGAAAATAAATTGAAGAAAAAAATGAAGTCAAGGAATGATTACATAAATGTTGGACTTTTAACTCTTCTACATATTTAAAAAGTTTGAGGAATAGGAATTTTAAATAAAATACAATACAAATAGTATGAACCTGATATTTTTGGTCTTCTTTACTTTTACCTTTTGATTTGATTTGATTTGATTTGATTTGATTGTCAGTATACTTAACATAGTGTTATGTTAATTTCAGGTATATAATATAGTGATTCAACAATTCCATACATCACCCAATTCTCACCATGACAAGTGCACTCCTTAATCCCATCACCTATTTCACCCATTCTCCCACCCATCCCCCTTCTGGTAACCATCAGTTTGTTCTCTATAGTTAAGAGTCTGTTTCTTGGCTTGTCTCTCTCTCTCTCTCCTTTTAACTTTGCTCATTTGTTTTGTTTCGTAACTTCCACATATGAGTGAAATCATATGGTATTTGTCTTTCTCTGACTGACTTATTTCACTTAGCATTATACTCTCTAGCTCCATCCATTTCGTTGCAAATGGCAAGATTTCATTCTCTTTTATAGCTGAATAATATTCCATCCTGTATATATCACACCTTCTTTATCCATTCATCTATTGATGGATAGTTGGGCTGTTTCCATAATCTGGTTACTGTAAATAATGCTGCTATAGACATAGGGATGCATGTATCCCTTTGAATTAGTGTTTTTGTATTTTGGGGGTAAATACCCAATAGTGCAATTACTGATTTGTAGGGTAATTTTTTTTTTAAGTTTTCGAGGACCTGCCATACTGTTTTCCATAGTGGCTGCAGCAGTTTGCATTCCTACAACAGTGCAAGAGGGTTCCTTTTTATGAACTGATATTAAAACTAAATCCAAATACTGAGAGTATTATCCTGATATTCAAAAACTGGAAAGAAATACCCTCAAGTGTTAACAAACATGATCTCTGCATGGTAGGATTGTGAGTGACTTTTGTTTTCTTTATTCTTTGCTTCAAATAGCAATGTATTGCTTGGATTAAGAACGTAGGAAAAGAGATTGACCATGAAAGAAGTGGTTAGTTAGGAGGTATATTGTGAAGGAAAAGGAGTAAGGTATAGCCATTCTGTTATTTTGGTTTTTGGAGCAATGCCTTAGAGCCTTATGCTGTAGTATGTTCCACAGTCTATGTTTTTAAAAAGATGTTTATTCATTTGTTACTTTTCAAACAGCTTTAGTGAGGTATAATTGATATAAAATAAACCTTATATATTTAAAGTGTACATATATATTTGACATATATATATATATATATATATATATATATATATATATATACTCCCATGAAATCACCACAATCACCTCGCGAATATATACATTAGCCCCCAAAGTTTCCTTATATTCCTTTGTTATTCCTCTCTCCCTTCTACCTCTCACCCTGTGCAACCACTAATCATCATATAGACTTATATATCAATGGAATCAGACAGTATATACTCTATTATGGCCTTGCTTCTTTTACTCACCATCATTATTTTGAGGTTCATCCATTTTATTGCATGTATTAACTGCTCATTCCTTTTTATTGACGAATAGTACTCCATTGTATGGTTATACCACAATTTGTTTATCTGTTGATGGACATTTAGATTGTTTGCAGTTAAACATTTATGCATAACTCTTTGAGTGGACATATTCTTCCGTTTCTCTTGGGTAAACACAATCTATTTTTAAATGTCTGAAGTAGAAGATCTATTCCCTTGAGGTTATTCTGTGACATTTGAGTTCCCATGGTTAAAATGCTTTCTGTTAAATTAGACCTAAATTTCCATTTCCTCAAATTGATATATTTAATTAAATTCATCCTTTCACTATTCATGTTTATACTTGAAAAATATTTGTTGGCTATTACCATGCCTTTAGTCACCACTTTGTTAAATAAACTTCATATTCAGGATTCTCATTTTTTTTTCTTGAGTGAGTTAGTCCTTTTAGTTTTTTAATCTCATAGTTGTTCTGATTCTCTAGTATTTAACTTATTCTAGTTCTAGGTGACTTATCAAATGCAATGTTTATACACATGAAAATTCAGTGAAGATAGCAATTTTTAATGCTTATTTTTAACTCCACTCTCAATTTTATTCAATTCAATAAGCATTTACTTATTCGTTTCAAGTTGACTGACATTGGTAGTAGTAAGATGAATAAAGCAGAATGGCAGAGTGGTTAAAAGCAAGAGCTTTGATTTTTGCAGATCTGGCATTGAACCGTGGATCAGTTATTTCTAGTCTTTGAGGTTTGGGGCAAAAAGCTTTATGTGTCTAAGCCTTGTTTCTTCATCTATATATGAGAAAAGGCTAGTATCTCTTTTTCCCAGTTATTGTGAAGATTAAATGAAATAATGTAGGTGGGATATTCAATATTTCTTTTTACATCTCACAAACCACTTCCTGTCCCAAAATGATACAGTCCATTCCCATGTCTATGAAACTGCAAACCAATCAAGGCCTTCAGTGACCTTCACTGGAATTTCCCTCTAATTTACCATGCCCAAAATGTCCTTCAGATGGAAGTATGGGGAGGTCCTTACACTCATGGGTCCCTAAGTACTAAGGTGGTTTCTACGGCTTTAGATGTACTTGCTTTCATGATTCCTTTCTATGTTCATGATTTCACATTCCCCTCCATTTATATTAATCATTTTTTCTTGCCTTTAGTTGCTTAATAGAGTAAGAACATTGATGGTAATAAAAGAAAATGTCTTTGAAAGCTAGCCATTTATTGATGAGCATTAATTTATTTACACAGCTGGAAGCTTTTAGGATTTTAGTGAGTCAGTAAATAAAATCCATTCTTTCCCAACCAATTGTGGAACACATTTAGAGCGAAGTGCAGAAGTAAGAAGAATGCAGGTCAAAATATTACTTGTTTTGTTACATTGACAAAGTTGATTTCAAATTATGCCTGTAAGTATAGAAGGGAATGTGCTTGTTAATAATCCTTTATCCTATGATTAAACTTAGCCCCTCCCCCAGTAGGGGTAGGGGACAATCATAGGATTCCCTTACTAGAGGAGACTTTCAAGTGCACAGATGGAACTGTACAGAGAAAACTCTTTCAGCCTCCTGCCAAATCTCAGGAGGAATGGATGCCATGGAACATGCTAAGATCAGAGGATTTTTTTTTAATTCTCCATTCAGATATTTCATTTATTTCTCCTTCCCCTGGGGGAGGAGTAGGAGGTAGGAAAGACAATATTCATCTAGGTAGAGTTCTTCTACATGGAAACAGAAGGAACATGGAATAATTGTCCTTCCCTCCCCAAAGAGTTTTCTACAGTTCATGGAATACATCACCTTTCAGAATCAGAGAGTGATGAGTTCTTGTCACATTGGGTGGTTGCATGAACCCATGTCCCTCCATATTATGTCCCTTGAGTCAGGGTCCTGTTTTTTTTTTTTTTTTTTTTTTTTTTTTTTTTTTTTTTTTT
>NW_024412417.1:18326061-18415986 GCF_014898765.1 Herpailurus yagouaroundi | reverse complement strand
CTCTATCCCAAAAATAAATAAACGTTGAAAAAAAAATTAAAAAAAAAGTGATTTTATTCTTGAAAAAAAGAGGATATGGCAAAGGATAGAGAGAGGAATTTGTCTTTGGTTGTCCCTTCAGGAGGGAAATAGCTAATTTTTTTTTTCAACGTTTATTTATTTTTGGGACAGAGAGAGACAGAGCATGAACGGGCGAGGGGCAGAGAGAGAGGGAGACACAGAATCGGAAACAGGCTCCAGGCTCTGAGCCATCAGCCCAGAGCCCGACGCGGGGCTCGAACTCACGGACCGCGAGATCGTGACCTGGCTGAAGTCGGACGCTTAACCGACTGCGCCACCCAGGCGCCCCAGGAAATAGCTAATTTTAACAAAACATTCCCCTGCTTTCAGGGCTTTCCCTTGACATTGGAGGGGACCTCTCACTCTCTTTCACATTCATTGAGAACTTTCAAGAAAGAGCATGTGTTTTTTTTCCCCTCTGCAAATGAAGATAGCATTTCTGTTTCGCACAACTCTTTTAAAAAGAAGACAAAAAGATATAAAGGCTTAAAACCTGCCAATTTCAATGTTTGAAGCTTTTACACAGTTCACTCTGCTTAAGTAGTTAATACCAATGGATTGCAAATCAGTTCTATTCTGGAGAAGTTTGTCCAGAAATTGCTTCTCTGTTGAGCCATCTGACTTCAGCTTTACCTGAATCATGTTCCAACACCGATACTCTATAAGGAAGTTATTAATCCTAAAAAAGTGTTTTAATAAGAAACAAGAAAAAAAACAGTGTTTTGATAGGGGGTTATTTGTAATTTTCCTTTGTGAAGCTCTAATCTTTAAATTTGGAGATTTAGGAATATCTATCATGCAAGAATAATATGTGTATTATTTCTATCCCCTGAGGACCAAATAAGAAAAATATAAATATTACTGTGATACATCATTTTGTACCAAATTATAGGATTTAGAAGCTAAATTCTAATCTTTACAATTATTTATAGTCTATATTACATGCTATATAGCGGAGAGAAACCCTGATCATTTTGACTTGAAATGCAGTTTTTTCCCTTCAATTTCTTGCATAATGATTGAAATGATAGAGTTTTATCTCTATCTTTTCCTGATATCTTATTTTTTTCCTGAATCTTACCCAATAAAGAGACAAGATTTTCATGTTTATGATAACCACCACTAGGGATCAAAATAGTGCTACCTTTTTCCCAAAACACATGTCACCCTTTATCCTGCTTGGTTTCTACCCCCCCCCCCCCCGCTCTCTCTTCCTCTCTCTCTCTCTCTCCCTCTCCCTCTCTCATACACACACACACACACACACACACACACTCACACACAATACAAAAATATATAGGTAAGTTATTGCTGTGAGTATAAAATGGCTATTATTTTATTTATATCCAGTAGTTTTCCCCATTTTATTTCTGTGGTAAATAGTCTCAATCTTGGCATATGACTTTCATACACAGAAGCTCTGCATTATGTCTCCTAATGTCACATACTTTTGCTAAGGAAGAAAAATCACAACTTGATATATGGTGCTAGTTCACTCATCAATTAAATAACCTTCATCTAAAATGCTTCAGTAAGTTCTAATTGCTCATTTATAAACAATCTTTGGCAAAAGCAACATTTCAGATGACAGGCATTAATGACTTACTAGGAGTAGAAAAAAGTATTCTGATCTTTTTCATGATTCAAAAGCAAATAAATCTCTGGTTTTCCCCAGAAAGAGAAATATGATCTGTTTTAATGTTTTTCTTTACTCACTAATTGTTTTAACTACAGGAAAACATTGATTTGGAGAATTCAGAGTCACTTATGTCATGGGTACTTCTCCAGGCCAATTAAGCCTAGAAACTTAGGATATGAAATAATCATAAGTCTATTATACGGAGCAGTACAGAGAAAACTCTCTCAGCCTCCTGCCAAATCTCAGGAGAAATGGGTGCCCTTATGTAGGGTCTTATTTGCTTCTAGCTATTAGATGATCCTAATTAATCTTGGTTTCCAGCTTATGCCCAGAGAGACCACATGCCACAATCCAACATCCTCTTAAATTCTGAGGCTGTTACAGAGATCCCCTTGCACAGCTGGAAGGCTTCTTCATTTCTACCACTGGCATTCTTGTTCTTGCCTGACTTTTTTCCCCCCTCATGGAAAGGTATATAATACACTTCTGAGTAAGGATGTAGTAGAACTCTTAAGAGTTTTATTTGGAGTTTGATACTGATTTTAAGATCTGACAACTATATTAAATGAAGAGAGATGAGTCACTTTTTAATAGGCACATCCCAGCCCCATGTAAAGGCATCATAATTGGTTTCTATGTGCTGTCCCAATAGAGACAGAGACTGGTTGGGAACAAGACATTTTTGTGAGGCTTTAAAATTGCTAGATCTCTGACAAACTGGAGACATTTTACTTGGTTATTAATCCTGCATCCAGACCACTATTTAGCTAAAATAGTTATATGGGCAAACAGGAAACAACTTTCTACTTTTAAGCTGGTACAACTAGTGCCTAAAGAAACTAACCTGACAAATGGTAAATCTGGGTTTATATCATGAGAGAAGAAGCTTTTATTGATGTTATGTGGTAAGTCAACTGTGAATGCCCTTCATGAGGGCATATGACAAAGGGTTGATCCTTAATTATTTTCCATTAATGTAAACTTCTGTGATTAGCTCATCTGTCTCTCAACTATGAACCCTTTATAACATTGTTTCCACTATCTAAACCTTAGACTCAGTGAATGAAAGCTCCTTGTCATACCAAATTATTTTCCATGGTGAACAATACTCTGTTACAGTTCACAAGTATTGGTTTCCTGGACTGTACTTCAGATAAAGCTTTGAAAAAAACTGTTTTTTTTTTTTTTTTTTTTTTGCTGTTTCAGAGCTCATTTTTTTGAGACTTAATTGACATATTATATTAGTTTCACATATACAACATAATGGTTTGATATGTGTATGTACTGCAAAATGATTACCACTATAAAGAGGAGGACTCTTTACCACAGTACTGCTGCTGCCTCTGGGGCAAGCCCAAGGATGAAGCCAAGATACCCTCCTCATCTTTCGTTTCATCTGGGCAAGTGCAGATTCCTTCTCTTGCTATAGCATATAAAGGAAGTCTCTGGAGAAGTTAACTTGCTGTGCTCAGATAAAACTGTGCAGCACCCTCAAGCAGACAGTCTATATTCCTTCCCACCGGTGGTAGGATCCAGGAGCCCCCTGAAAACTGCCAATTTTCCTCCTCCCCACCCCCTCTATCTGTAGCCTGCTATTTCTCTGAGGCAAGAAAAGTATTTACTCCAGCTAAGAGAAAATTTCTCTAATAGAGATGTCACTGATTGTCTAAAGAGCCCTGTTTTCCTAATGTTCTTAAGTAACAGGAAACACTATATTTCCAATACTACGCTAGCAGTGGGGTTGTTTGTAGACTGGAAATGCTGCCCCATGCTTATAGCAGAAACCCAGTAGCAGCTCACATATCACTACACTATTCACAGCTCACAGAACTCAGAACGAGAAACAAAGACATGGTCGGCAAGCTGTGCTTATATGTTAGCTATTCCTAGGCACATTCACTGAATTGCAGAGAAATATTCTTTGGATATGGATAATTCAAACTCCTGGAATTGAATATGCTCTGGGTTCAGTGTCAAAAACATTCAAATATTATCATATATTTGAGTTACAACATGAAATATACACATGGTTTCATTACTCATAGCTATTATAATTTCTAGTCTTATTAAAATTATGTTAACATCATTAGCTTTCCCCAGTTGTTCTCAATTTTCTTTCTCTTTGTAGTTTATTAACAGCATTTTTCATTAACCTTGTTAGTATTACTACAGACATTCATTGCATGCTCACTATGCGTTCAGCTAAACAGTTTATGTGCATCCTCACTTCATTCTCTCAATCACTTTCTCAGGTAGTTACTATTATAACACTCATTTTATAGATGTGGACTCTGCCATGCAGAGATGTTAAGCAGTTATGACCACACAGCTATGAAGAGGTAGAACAAAAATTCAGACCCAAGTATATCTGACCATCTCCATGTTTTTGAGCTCTTACCCATGTATATTATGTACATAGTATGTATGTAAAAATTAACAGATTCGATTAATCTAAACACATCTATTAGTATGTACATATATGAATAATATTTCCTACCACCTTGGTACTATGATCTGCTTAACTGGTTTATGAACATTTGCCACTAAGAAAAAATTAAAAAAAAATTTTTTTTAATGTTTATTTTTGAGACAGAGAGACAGTGTGTAAGCGGAGGAGGAGCAGAGAGAGAGAGAGAGAGGGAGACACAGAGTCTGAAGCAGGCTCCAGGCTGTGAGCTGTCAGCACAGAGCCCGATGCGGGCTCGAACTCACAAACTGAGAGATCATGACCTGAGCCAAAGTCGGACACCCAACCGACTGAACTACCCAGGTGCCCCCCACTAATAATATTTAAACAGTGATCATTCTATTTTTTTTACAGATAAATTTAAATATTAACTTGTATGCAAAAATCAAGATTTTGTAGAATTAAAAAACACTAATTTTCACTCAAGTTTTAGTCATTGTTTTATGCTTCTAATAGAAACACATTAAGCACACTGTTGAAGATCACTCTTAAACTGTTCTATGACAATTTGCATTGTATTTTTTCTCCTCTTTCTTCAGATATCTTCAGTGACCTTATCTAAATATTCTTTATTTTATTATATTTTATTTTACTTTTTTACTGTTTATTTATTTTTGAGAGGAAACAGAGCACAAGTGGGGAAGGGGCAGAGAGAGAGGGAGACAGAATCCAAAGCAGGCTCCAGGCTCTGAGCTGTCAGCACAGAGCCTGATGTAGGGCTCAAACTCACGAATTGTGAGATCATGACCTGAGCCAAAGTCAGATGCTTAACCAACTGAGCCACCCAGGTGCCCCAGTATTCGTAACTGCACATATTTAAAAACAACTAGCATATGTCAATGTGCCCTTAAGTAGGTCCCCAGCTATTAGCACTCTGCCTGGCACATAGTTAGTGACTCAAATATTTGCTGCATTTTACTGAAGCATAATTTAAAACATGGAATTAAACCCTTCTACGAATTTGTAAATAGACAAAAGTCAATCTCTTGTAGAGAAACACCCAAATATTTACTTAAATATGCTTACCTATTTATAGCACATTTTTGGAAGTAGTTTAAGTAAGTATCCCTAAACAAAAATTCAGAGACATTAACCAATTTTAGTTATTCTGCCACTTTGCCTTCAATCAATGTATATGGAATACAATTTCAGGATAGTCAATGTTTAATAAATCTGGCTTACTTGTAGGCATATATCCGCCTAAATGAAATTTATGAGAACGTGCCCAAAGTTATTTTATTTGAATTTATTTGAAACTCACGGTGAATTCTATTTAGTTTAAAGATCAAACATTTGGATGCTCTGATTTTTCTATCATGTACACATGCCATTTTTTTTTCTTAGCTAAAACTAGAAATGGAAAAGGCAAAAATACCGTGAGAACAGCAGTTTTCTTGTGGCATTTCCAGCTCGTTGGAAGTGGAGTATACTGGAAATCACGGGAGACAGGCCTTTCCCAGGGGGCTCTAAGTCCAGTGACACTAATCCAAGACGTTTGGTTTATTTAAAGCAGTCCTTTTAGGCTCATCTATCACCAGTCTCAAGACCCTGCACAAAACCCCTAGCAGTCCAGGCAATTATACAAGCATTCTGGCAGTCTTCTCCCTCTACGTGGAGTTAGCATCCAAATGCACAAACGTTTTCCTTTCAACAAATATCTAATGGGTTTTCACAACTCTGAAAGATGAGTCTCCAAGTATAGGTTTGCTTTTCATGTCCTGTGCGGAGGTTTGGACCACTTTCTGATAGCAGAAGGGAAAATGAACTCCCTCTCAAACCATCAGTGTTTTTATTTCTTTCCTTTCTCAATTTAGCTGTTGTGACATGTTACCACCACGGCCAATTCTAGGGCAGGGTACACAAAATAATTTGAGACACCAGGGATGTAAGCAGCACATTTGGGGTTTCTCAGTCACCAAGATTTCTTTCAGTTTTTTAAAAAAGAATGCTTTTCTTTTGGCCAAAGAGAAGCAACTGAAGGCCAAAAGCATGTATTTAGTAAGAAGGAAATTTAATTTGCTCCAATAAACATTTTCCAAGCCCCTACTCTGTGGCAGGTCGTGAGGATGCTAAAATGATTAAGACAAAAGTAGGTGACATTTTGTGAATGCTGATTGTTTTCCAGGAGGTCTTCTGAGTCCTGTACATATATTATTCTATAAAAGCCTAACAACAACCCCATAAGGTAAGCACTAGTATTGGCCCTATTTTACAGAGAACATCTGGGTGCAGCAAAGTCAGTTAACTTGCTTAAAGTCGCACAGGTAGAAAATGGTACTGGGTTTCAAATCCATGTAGACTATCTTTAGAAACTATGCCTTTAATCATAGGCTCTCTCAAAATATTGACATATTAAGGTGAAAGACAGATTAGGTAACACTGTGAAGGAGCGGAGGGTAGAGGAGATTGTTGGGGAGGCTTCAAAGAAGTATTTGGGTGATATACAAAGGTGGAAATGGAGTTCACCACATAGAACAGTTTGGATAGGGGGATGGGATGGGGAAATTTCTAGGAGAGAAGAATAGCATATGAAATGGTAGAGTGATGTTCTGAAAACCACAAATGATATGGCATTTCTGAAACATAAGGCATCAATATGGAGGAAGGTGAAAGAAGTGAGTCTAGAGATATAGGCAAGTGACAATTCACAGGGAACATCAGATGACATGCTAAGGAGATTATATTTTATCCTGTGAATCAGTATTTCTCAAGGTTCCCCTTCAGTGTACCCTTATAGACAGAGAGAGAAATAAACTCTGATGTTGTGGCACTGTAGTTCACATAGTCCAAAGTCCTAATGTGGAAAAAACTTTTGAAGCCTATGGTTTTGCTTAAAATTTAGGAAAATTACATAATACAGTTGTGCTTATTGTAATATGTAAATTATTATTTAAGTTCTTTCTCATTTAAGAAAATCAACATTTTAGAATGATTTTTATGCTTCATACAAATGTGACAAAGTACCCTATGTTTGAGAAGTTTAGCTGAAGATATTGGTGGCACAAGAGGCAAAGCAATGGTATATTTGCCTCTTTGAATAATAATATTGGAGGGACAGAGAGAGAAGAAGAAAATGCTCTAAATCAGACTAGAATTGATGAGGGCCATACCCAGACAATGACAGTGGTGATGAAGAAGAGAAAAATGACTTTACAAATATATGTAAGGACACTTAGTTATCAAATAGATATAAGGGATAATGGAAAGGATCAAGGTGAGGCTGTATATCAATTAATAGTGGGGCAATCTCCTCAAGTGAGATGCAGAATATAGGAAGAAGAAAGGCTTTCTGACAATTTTCATTATAAGGAAGTCTCAAGATAAAGACACTAATTCAATAATTAGGGACATGAAATTCCACCTTTTCATATTCAACAAGATCTCACTGTGTCATTCTTGATTTTCTTTTATAGTGTTTGAAGGTATTTACTCCTGGAAGTTGAAAAAAATACATGTGTATTATAAAACAACCTATAAAATTCAAGGATGCTATTATAAAAATACAAAAATTAGTAATTATTGGTGAGGATGTGGAGAAATCAGAACTCTTGTGCATTGTTGGTTGGGAATGTAAAATGGTACAGCCTTTATGAAAAACAGTAGGGAGGTTCCTCAGGAAATTAAAAATAGAATTACCATATTATTCAGAAGTTCCAGTTCTGGGTATATACCTCAAAAGAATTTAAAGCAGGAACTCACAAAGATATTTGTACACCAGTGTTCATGCAGCATTTTTGACAACAGCCAAAAAGTGGAAACAATTCAACTATCCATTAACAGATGAATGGATATACAAAATGTGATATGTACATATGATGGAATATTATTCAGCCTTAAAAAGGCTTAAGACTTAAAGACTTAAAACAAAAGCTTTAAAAGGCTTATTTAAAAGGCTTTAAAAAGTGATTGGCTTATTTCAGCTTTTAAATATTCTGGTGTTATGAGGCTATGATAAAACCAAAAGAAGTTGATTTTCTTGAAATTCTTTATTAAATGATCAACTACTTTCCCATAAGTTGATGATGCTTCTTTATCATGAATCAATTACATTATTTTTACTAGGGAGTATACCAGGACCATGTCTTCCATCACATAGACCTATATGGATGGAGAAGTTATGTAGAGCTAAGAATATTGACTTTGAATAAATTGGCCTATGTTGAGTCAAAGGACCACAGTTTCTAGTTGTGTGGAGTTACGGAAGTTATTTAATCTTTTTTTGGCCTTGGTTTTTCTATAAGATACAAAATAACAATATTAGCCAACTCATGGGATTGTAGCCAGATTTGGAAGGAGAAGCCTTGCAAAGTAGCTTGCATATAAATAGTGCTTAATCAATGTTAGCTATCACTGCACTGCAATCTAGCAGTTATACATATGTATATATACATATCACAAATCTGTCTTGACTCCACTGTAATATATTCAGTTCCTACGATTTTCAAGTATTTTCTCATAGGGAAGTATTGAGGCTGAGATTGTATGATTGTGTAGTTTGTAGACCTCTTTTGCATATGTTATTGGTTTCCTTTTGATTCACATAATAACTGTCAGATACAAGATACTTTTTCTCCCCAGTGGAGATGAGGAAACTCTTAAAGGTCACAAAAACTTTAAAGCAAAGACTGCGGACTTCTGCTAAAAGCATCTGACTTCCAAATTCAATGCTTTTTCTGATTTATCATGCTGCCTCTGGGAACAGAATCTCTTTTTATCATATAGCTGTATAAACTGTGAACAGAGTCTTTCTATTTAGGAAAGCATTTATTTTAAGCATGAAAAAAATCTGATACTTCTAGGGCAGCCCACATGTCCCTAACTCAAATATCTCCTGAAGCATGAACAGGAGAGATTAAAGACACCACTGGAATACTGTAAATAATATAGGAGGTGCTTGATTTATCCCTCTATAAAATTTCAGGAGGATTAAGGAGTCTTACTGTGAAAGTGGTGTCAAAACTAATTATAACACCTGATTCAAGATAGACATTCCTCAGACTTGTTTCTATCAGGTGGGAGCTTTCTTGGCAGCTTGCTCTCATCACAAAAAGGTGTTGTGAGAAGCTGATTTTTCTCTGAGCAGCCAAGTTGTACTAAAATTTTCAGAGGGGGAAAAGTGTGTTTCAAGCCTTTCTTAGTTGTTAAATAACTACAAACCTTTTGCTGAATATAAATTAGCTCTTTCTACCCTTCCTGCCCTGGTCTGTCATGTTACCTAACTTTTCAGTACAATTGAATCTCCCAGTTGAATCACACATAATAAACTATGTATGTATGTTTAAATTATTACTAATCATTAAGAATTGCAATTACAGGGGCACCTGGGTGGCTAAGTTGGTTAAACATCTGTCTCTTGACTTCAGCCCAGGTCACGATCTCATAGTTTGTGAGTTCAAGCCCCACATCAGGCTCTGTGCTGGCCATTTAGAGCCTGCTTGGGATCTGTCTCTCTCTCTCTCTCTCTCTCTCTCTCTCTCTCTCTCTCTGCCCCTCCCCTGCTTGTGTGCTCTGTTTCTCTCAAAATAAATAAACTTAAAAAAATTAAAAAAAAGAATTAGAATTACAGTAAAAGTGCTATTTCTTGCCTTTATTACCCAGAATTAGTCATTCCTCCACAAACTTTTTCCATGTTTCCAACTTATTGAGGAAATCCAATCATCAAATTTAAAATGTCATATTCAAACTAAAGGTTAAGTGAAAATCTACATAATCATAAATCTTTTTGGAATGTGTAGCATGCAACTCAGAAATAAGTTTCCATTATTATGCAGAAAACTAAAAACTTAAATGGATTTAGTTTAGCTCCCAAAGAAATCTACCTTATAGGGAAAGGTTAGCTAAATCATCATATAAATGAGATTTCAAGTGTCTGTAGCTGGATTTTCTTCTTAAGCTATAATTTCTTAACCTGCCACTGAATATATTGATTTACACAGCCATGTAATTTATTTACTGTAATGGAAAGTTTTGTTTTGTTTTTGTTTCCCAGTTTGCATTAATTTTTTCTTTTGTTACCAGTATCTCTATTATTTTCTCAAGAACCACCCCTATACTCCATGTGGCTCTCTTAGTGTGAATTCCATCTCTGGCTCAGAGTATAAGCATGTTATTCAAGCCCAGTTAGAGCACCTTAGCTTCCTTGGCCAGAGTGATTGCTTCAGCAATGGGCATGTGTCCCAGTCAAAACTAATGGCATTCAATAAGAATTTTGCTGTGACTTCAGGGAGAGAAAGGTACTCTTTCCCACTGGGATGGAGAGAACATAGACCTTCAGCTGTTGTCAGTCATGTGTGACACCAGAAGCAGTTGACAGTGAAGTCAAGATGCAAGGAAACAGAGTCAAGACTGAAATGTAGTTGGGTTCTCGTGACTCATTTAAAGCACTGGTTCAAGCTGGTATGCAAACCAACCCTACTCCTGAACAATAACCTGTTGACTTGATTACTAAATATTTATTAAGAATTCTTTCAAAGACTTTATAATATAAAAGACAGTACGAATTGCCAAATACAGTATACTATGACAAACAGTAGATTAGGTCAAAGCAGAGTGCTATAGGGGAAATTAGGGATACCTTGAAAGGGTCAGACAAGAAATTCAGAGGGAGGTGATCTATTCTAGTTGACTCCTAAATGAAGAGCAGAGAGTAGTGTTTGGAGGATGGTAACTAAAGGAAGGGATGGCTGTGAATGGTCTTAAGAAATTAGCCTATGCAAAACCCTAGAGACCAGAGTAGGGCTGTCAAGTAACATTGAGGAATTTACTATGGTGGGACCACACATTGAAGAAATGGGCAAAGAGTTTTGGAGTCATGAGAAATCAAGCTGGTGGAGTAAGCAGAAGCAAGAAGAAAGAGATCTTTATATACCACAGTTTTAAGCAGAGATATTGTGTTTTAGAAATATGACTCATAGCTGTGTGGAGAAGTGGTTTGAGAGGCAGCAAAATTGAAGTTGATTAAATTTGCTAGGGGAGAGGTAATGGCCACATGGTCTGATGTAATGGCTCTGTGAATGGAGAGAATCAGATGGATTTCAAAGAGATTTTGAAAGGATGAAAAATCGGGTCTTCTGGTTGATTGGATGTGGGAGAAATTCAAGATGTATTAGAAGAGACTGAAATAAGAGATAAAAATTTGGTAGTTAAGTACTCCGCCAATACTGAAGTTCTGCTCTCTGTGAAAGAACTGCCCCTTCTTTTGTGGCTGTTCACATTAAATGATACCACCAGCTACCCAACTGTTCAGCCTCATCCCAGTAAGTTATTTGTCTGTTTTTGCCTTCTGCGTTCATGGATCACTGTTTCCTGGCAGCCACCAACAACAGAAGTCTCCTTTGCATCAATATAGAACACAGAGAAGGCACAACTTATTATTGGAAAACTACTAACAGATTTGCATTTAAGGTAGTATGAAAGTGACTACAAAGTCCAGACAGAATTTCACATCAATTAACACAGAAAAGTAGAAAAAAGAACAGTTAACTTCTCTGATCTCCTCAAGAGATGAATGATGTATATGTGATTGCTACCTCCTTAAAGACTCCTGTGTTCATTTTGGAGCTAGGTGTTTACAATTCCAAAGGTCAGAAGGCCTGTGACCTTACATTTTAAAATCGAAAGGTTAGGCCTCTTCCTGGGCCTATTATGTTTTAAGGAGATATCCTAAGAATGGGAGAGTAGGGAGGAAGCCACTTCCCTTTCCTTCCTTAAACAAAAAAATTTCATAACTTTAGTTTCACCAGTCTTTCCCTGATTATTTCATCCCAGCTAGTTCAGCCTACCTCTGTTTATTCCCTGAATTCAACATCTGAGATTAATGTTGATATTACTTAACCCAAATTTCAGGGTAAAGGACATGAGACCCTAAGTTCCTGACAAGTTAAGAGAATTCCAAGGTCCCACTCAAGTTGTTGGTTGACTTAGTAAATGCCAGAAGTCCTATCATACTTATTAATTGGGTACCTTTATGTGTTTGACCCAATGTGTAACCAACCAAAGGACAACATTCAATCATGTTGGAGGGGATAGGGCCAGGTTCCATGAACAAGAATGATACCAGGCAATGCATGCTTGTTTCTCCCTCTCTTCTCTTCTGTCTCTCCTAGCATCTAAGTTTCTTAATAAACTGCTGTAATGGACATGTCTCAGGGACAAGAAAGTAGGTGAGACTGAGGAAAGTTTATTTTGTTATCCTCTGGTTCATTTTACATGTACCTTTCAAGGATGTGTATCAGAAAGGTGGAGAGGGGTGCATCCTATTCAGGTACATAGAAATTCTTCCTCAAGTCAACAAACCTTCTCACATTACAGGTAAATAAGATAGTGTTAGTGATCTGCCACCTCTAGTGGATCCATCTCTGGGTTCCAACTGATGCCTCCCCTACTGAGAATCCTAAGGGGATTTTGGCTGTCTTACAGAAGCTTCTCTGCATGGTGGCTGTGGTGAGAGGCTAAGCAGCAACTACTGCTGTCACTTTGGGATGTTATGCTTGGCCAAATAACCAACCCCTGGTTGGCTCTTGAGAGGGAAAAAATATTGGCATTTGGGTATCGGCGGAGGTGGTCTGCAGTACTGCTTTTACAAGTAAGGGCTTTTACTGATGATGTCATAGGGAGACCAAGGAAAGGATTGTATTTGACATCACAACAAAGTCTTCCTAAAATATCTCTGTAAGCATTCTTTCTCTTTCTCGAAAGTCTTTTGCCCATATGGCATCTGTCACATCTCTCATTTCTCTCTGTGCCTTTCCTTTGATTACTTTCATCTTCTTTTCCATACCTCCCTTTTGACAACCCACTTCAGACTTCTCTCATTTCCATTTCATTTGGGTCCATCTATTCTTTTCCTTTTCAATTCTTTTGTCTTCTCCAAAATGTATCCTTAAGAGTTATATAGCTCATTGCTAAGCTTGAAAGACACCAGAATGTTAAATAAATTATTGTCATGTTTTGTAATATACATATAAAAGTATATATTATAATCAAAATAATAGTATATACCTTATATGTAAGTATAAATAAATAAATAAATACATAAATAAATTTATATATATAATTGTTTGGACTCGAGCCTTGATGAGATGTAGTACTGGAAAATGAACTGTTTATTTTTTTTGAACACTAACACTTGTCAATCCAGTGGGGTCCTTCAAAAAATACAGCTAAACTTTCTTTTATCAAGTTTTTTGCTGTTCATCATGTGTTAATCAGGCAGTGGAAGGTACCCATCAATTACAGAGTGCCCTAAGTTTGACTTTCAACTTAAATTTATCTCTGAGGCTCAGTTTTCTTATCATTAAAGTGGGAGAAATAATCTCCATAGGATTGTTTGCAAGACTGAATTTGTGACATATGAATACATGGTAGACACTCAGCAACCTTAATTTCATTTCTTTCTTACCTTGATTTTCTGTTGTTTGAAAAGGAAAACTAGGCATTTAGTTTTCTTTTCCAAAAAAAATTTAAAAAAACTTATGTAAATATGACTTAAAGGTAAACTTACCAGGTGTCGAAACATTTATGCTATTTAACTTCAGATGTTCAGTTTTAATTGTTGCTGTTGGAGAGAGTGCTATTTTTCTTCATAGTCATACTTTTCTCCATGAAATCTGTTTGGGTCTTTTTAACTTTATTTCAACCATCCTTCCCAAAATAACACTATTTGTTAGTATTGTTAATCCAAATTTACTTTATAGCTGTTTACTTGGGGTGGATTTCGTTTATGAACTCTCAAAATGTCCAAGAAATAAGGTAATTTTGGCAATGTTCTGGATTCATGTAAGTTTCTCTTTGAAACTGAATAAATCTGCTTATTTCTTTTCTTATTGATTACACCTGTATGCTGAAAGCCTGTGATAATTAACTTTTTATCATTTAAATTTGGATTGCAAACTGTTTTGGTAATTAAAAGCAGATGGCAGAAGCTGGAGAAAAATGTGTAGCAGCTGATTAGTGGAAATAAATGAATTTGGAGTTATTTCACTTCCAGATAATAGATGGGTCAAACACAGTTTATACTTCACAGTGTGTACTTTTAGAGTAATTCCAAACATGATGTTTGATAATATATCGAGAAGTAGGTGTTTGTTCTTCATCATCTTTTGCTCTCTGTCCTGTGAGAGAATGCTCACTTATTTTCCTTGTACAGCACGTGTGCCAATACATTAATTTCAGCTCAACCTGGTTACTTGCGTCACCAGTGGCTTTTTGATAAGGCTTTGCTTTGCCTCCGGGTATCTTGAGGCTAAGCATTATGTGTTGCTTGAATTTTTCTTCATGAAGCTTGTTGTTGGCTCTCAAAGCCAGCATTCAACAAAGTTCAGCCACCCTATAAAGTTCATCTGTCAGCCTAACAATTTTCATTCTAATGCTGAAAACAAAAGACTTCAGTGGGTAAAATGAAGTTGTTCAGCAGGTTAGACTGGTTTTAAGCACCCCCTCAGATTAATGTTAATTAAGATTCTAATTCCCACTACTCTGGAACTGTGAAAACAATTTGAAAGGTGTGGGTGATTCTCTAATTTCCATAAATTGGAGCAGCTATATGACCATAAAGGCTAAAGGATCCAGCCCTAACTATCAACCCACCAAAGCACTGAAAATTTATGTTCCATGATTGAAAGCCACCAGGAACAACCAAATCTTTTCATAGGTTTTCAGTCATTTCTCTGAGAAACGACTGCTGGAGTACAAAAGTTAGAGAATCAAAAAACATACCATACACTTTCCTTTTCAGGGCAGTCATCCTTTATTCAAGAATTTTATCAACTTTTGGAAATAGCTCTATTTTTTTTTCCTTTGTAGAATTTTGTCTTGATAAACTGGTACACGATTCCAATTCTACTATTTATTATTAAAGATTTAATGAGAATCCATCTGCATGTGTTGAATTGTGTCCCCCCCAAAAATATGTTGAAGTCCTAAACTTCAATACCTAGGAATGTGATGTTATTTGGAAATAGGGTGTTTGTAGATTTAACCAAATTAAGATGAAGTGATTAGGATGGGCTCTAATTCAATACAACTTGTATCCTTATAAAAGCAAAATTTGGACAAAGGCACAGGGAAGATGATGTGATGATGGCCTTTTGATGGCAGAGGCAGAGAGTGGACTGATGCAGCTGGAAGCCAAGGGATGCCAAGGATTGCTGCCCACCACCAGAAGCTAGGAAGAGGCAAGGAAGGATTCTACCCAGTGTCCCAGAGAAGCATAGTCCTGCTGACACCTGGATTTGGGAATTTCAAGCCAATTCCCAATTTGTGGTGCTTTATTATGGTAGCTATAGCAAAATAATACACAATCTGTTGCCATGGTGAAAATCTTTCTTTGAGAAACACATCTGAAAGAATAGATGAATAATAGAGAATATAATGCTCTGTTTCTCATTAAAAGATATGCTTATTTTAAGTGTTGATTTAAATTCTAGTTCGTTAATATACAGTGTAATATTGGTTTCAGGAGTAGAATTTAGTGATTCATCACTTACATACAATGCCCAGTGCTCACCATAACAAGTGCCCTCCTTAATACCAATCACCCAGTTAGCTCTCAATCTGTTTAAAAATTTTTTTTTTTAATGAGAGATTTCTATTATTAATACAAAAGCTACACATGTTCATTATGGACAATGTTAAAAACAGATAGGTGGTCTAAACTGGTCCTTGCCCTGTAAAGTCTATTCTTCACAGAGCAACTGGAATGAACTAGTTAAAATACTGATTTTGCCTCTTCTCTCATTAGAATCCTTCAGAATTTCTATCTCTCTCAGAGCAAATCCATAGAATACAGTGGCCTATAATCCATTTAAATCATTACAGCAATGGTTCTGAATAAACTGGGGGCATTTAAAAACTGCTGCTGTCTGGTTCATCCTAGATAAATTCCAGCAGAATTTCCAAGGGTGCAGACTGGGCAAGGGTAGGGTGATTCAAGGTACTACTCTAAGATGAAGAACTGCTGCCAGTCACAATTTTTCCTCCTCACTCCTGAAAGCCCTTCTCTTTGCCCCTCTTATCTCTTAGACTTCATCTTCTACTGGCCACACGAACTTCCTTGCTGTGCCCTACAAACCTCAACGATGTTCTCACTCGCTCTTTGTTCTTGTACCACTTCCACAGGCACCCATTCACATGACTCACTCCATTTCTTTCAGGTCTCTGCTCAAGGAAACTTTACTGGTGAAGCTTTTTCTGACCTCTTAAAAAAATACTCCCCCCATTCCATCTGCCCTAATGTTCCTTTTCCCCTTTCCCTTATTTTTCTTTATATCATTTACCAATCTTTGACATATTATACTCTTGTTTATTTTTTAACTGCCTGCTACACCCAACTTGAATGTAAGCTCCTTAAGGGCAAAGACGCTTGTGTTGTTAACTGTTATATACCTAGAAAAATGTGTGGCAAATAGTAGGCATTCAATACATGTTTCTTGAACAAATACATGAATTATGATAGGATTGGGGAATATGCTAAAATGTGAAATGAAATCATGTCCTATTGAATATCGGTAAGTTTTGTTTCAACTTGGGAGTTACCTTTGCCTATCACAACTGTATTAATCGTCCTATTATAATAAAACAACATAAGGAATTCATGAACATTCTGAACTATCTTCAATGTCCTCCTAACATTTCTATTTCTACTCCCAATCATTTACTTTTCTTCATATTTTAATCCTCTGCTTTTCCTCTTTACTCTGAAACTCTGGATCAGTCTTCATCTCCATCCTTTACTGATACCTTGAATATTGGTGTTGGCCATGTTCTCCTCCTACCTATCCCTGCATCTTCTTTTCTGCCCACGATGGCTTCAGTGGTTCTCATTTTGACTGCCATTTAGAATATGTGGAGACCTTTAAGAAAATACCAACGTTAGGCTAGTTTCCAGCTTATACCAGTTAAATAGGACTCTCTGAGTTGAGGCTCAAGCATTGGTTTAAAAAATTCCGTGGGTAATTCTGATGGACAGCCAGAATTGAGAACCGCAGAAAGATAACTGAGAACTTCTCAGATCACGGTTCAAATTCTTTTCTGTGTTTTGGGGAAGTAATATAAACAAGATGTAAGTTAGCAAGATAGAGAATTGTGGAAATGAAAGTCAACCAGGGAGAGACTAGAGGGAAGGAAAGGAGTCAGCTATTGCAATACTCTAGGCAAGTGATGAGAATCTGAATTTAGGACGCAGGTGACAAGGAGTAGACGGATAACAGATTATACAGACAGGAGGCAGGATGTATCAAGTTATCTATTGTTGGGCAACAGCCCCCCCCCGCCCCAAACTTAGTGGCCGCAAAAAAGCAACAGTGATTTATTTGGCTTATAAATCTGCCATTTAGTTAGGCTCGGCGGGAATGGCCTATCTGCACCATGTGGTATCAGTGAGATGGCTCTAGTCTGAAAGATGTACTTTTAAAATGGGTTACTCACGTCTGTCAGATTGGGGTTGGCTGTCAACTTTGAGGCTTAGCAAGGGCTGAAGCTTAGAGTTTTGTTTTGTTTTGTTTTTAATTTTCATAAATCTGACGAGGGCTGAGTGGGGTATACTTTTGGGAAGACGTGCCAGTCTTGGCTCAGAAGGCTCCTCCACAGGAAGGCCAGCTCTCAGTGCCTGCTCCTTCAGGGGTTCAAGTCCCAGGCCAGAGAGTTCCTGGCATCCCAGCCTTGGGCGGTGGGGTCATCCCCTCGATGGAGGCCGGGTGACGGGGTCAGTGCGCTGAGTCCTGCCGGCGTTGGCCCCTCTCGGTCGGTCCTGTGCCCGGCCTGTCACTGGCGGCCGGCGACGTGGCCGGGTCTGGCGTTTGGGACATGCATGCCGGGGGCTTCAGGAGGGCTCCGCGGGGCTGGCAGGTTTGCCCTGGACTTGGGGGCGGCTGTGTTCGTGCAGGGAGGCGCGAGAGGACATGGGCTCGGAGAGCAGGGGGTGGTGGACTGCCCCCTCAGGCTCTGGTCGGCTTCTCCCCTTTGGTGGACGCCCGGGGCCCTAGGTCAGGCGGGGGGAGTCCGAGCAGCCGGTGACTGTGTGGTTGGGGGGAGGGGCACATGGCGCCCGCTGTCTCCACCATCTCCACAGCGCAGTTCCTCGGCCTCCTGCGACTCTCTCTGTCAGCGTCTTCAGTGTTCCTGGGGGCGCTCCTCCCTGAGTTGTCCCTGCTACTCCCTGAGGTGCGGCTGCATCTCCTCAGGGGCCGCCTTCTGCCGCTTGGCCTTCCGCCTGCGCAGGCCTCTCAGGCGCGCCTTGTGGAGCGCGAGCCGCGGCTGCGGTCGGTGGTCACCATCTTGCTACTTGTTGTTGCGTTTCCCGGAGGAGAGGCTTCCGCCGGCGGCTGCGGCTCAGTGCGCACGCTGCCCTGGTCGTCGCCGAGGGCTTTGCTGCCATACCACACAGTGGCTGCATTCCGAGAGCGCGCGTTCCTAGAAGGATTGCGTTTTGAGTTCCATCGTAAGTCGCACAGCGTCACTTGCGTTATTGGCTGAGGCGGTCACAAAGGCTAACCTGGAAGAGGACGCGGACGCCATTATCTTGATGGGATTGGCAAGGTTTTAGAAGAGGTCTGGGCTGGGAGATATGGTGGGCCAGTTTAGGCCACGGTCGGCCTCCGTCTTGGGGTCTAATTGGAAGGGGATGATGAAAACAACGAAGAAGGAAGGGCAAAGGTGATTTAAGTAAAAGCAGCTTTAAAGATAATGCTTATTTGGATTATTACCAAAAGTTAAGTACGTAATGTTATCACTAGCTAGGGCTGCAGGAAATACTGTTTCTAATACATGCTCTTAAAGCCTACAGTAGTGTGTTTCATTTGCTTTGTTCAGAACATACATTGGATCTGGACACTGGATAATCCTTCTGGAAGGGTGATAATTTTCTAAAAGCTTTTGGAAACCTTTGATAGCTAGGCTGTTTTCACACGTGTGTCCTGTTACTTGAGTGAATGTACACAACTCAAACGACTGGTAAGGTTAGGAGAAATATGAAAACAAAAGAAAACAGGAAGCCACTTCTTCCAGCCCACTGTTACTATTTTAAGGGATTGATACAGGGAATTTCCTGACTTAACTTTAATCTTAAATTATATGCTTCCATGGTGGTAATACAAAAATAGGCCCAGTGGAACCACCTCCTTGTCTTAGGTAAACTTATCAGTTGTTGGGGGCGGGGCCGGGGGGGGGGCGGATAAAAAGGGCAGCTGGAATCATTGTGAAAAATGACCTCTCTGGTAGTCATGGGGTCAGTTGCAATAAATATTATGTTATGATGATGCCTGTGATGAGTAGTAGCTAAGAGAACAATGTTCTGGTTCCTTTGGACTCTTATCCCATTGGCAAACACTCCAGAAGAGGGGTTCACATCCAGCTCTGCCTTGTCCATGTGAGTTCTTGGTTCACGCAGTATCTTAAAGCAGAAGAATGAAGGAGAGGGGGATTGAGAAGTGTCTTTAATGGTTTCATTGCAAGGCTAAGCTCACCACACACTTGGGCTGCATTTTTTCCCCCTAGAATTAATTCAGACTGCTGTTTATAGATTTGTTGTTTTTGACAAAGTTCAATCATGTGAAAAGGCTATAACTAAATGTATCAGATGTTTAATATTAAGAAAACAGGTGAGTGGCAAAGCATACTCATGCACTTAGTAAATATTTATTAAATGCCTACTGTGTGCAAAACACAGTGCCAGCTGAGCTTAGAATCTTGTTCTGATTTGGATCAAATCTAAATGCAGGAGTTGATCTTATTATAATCATCGTTTTTGTTAGTTCAACATTTTGCTTTCACTCAGCCAAGTTTACAAAGCAGCACATTGCTTACAATTTGACTCATCAACTGGCAGGTTTTACTGCTGCTTTCTCTTTGACCGTATGAGTACACATCATAAAATCAGCACCATCGACTTTGAAGACATTTATTAAAATAATGCATTTGTGAGAGGAAATTTTTTAAGACCTGTGGGTTATAAACTCCTTGATCTATTTACTCCACATCATTGGATCCTAATCCTTGCAGGGTGGGACAGGTCCTGATGCTTGTAGTGTGATGTGAGAGAAGTTTTAAGTGTATTAGTCACAACCGGAGTATACTGAGCTCCCTTAACAATTGGGTCCTCACATTTACTTTTGAAACCTTGATTTAGATCCAACCGATATAACTCTTTCAGAAGAATGGCCTATAACAACTATAATTTTAAAGATATATTTTCTAAGTAGCTAACTTTGAATGCATGTATGTGTATGTGTGTGTCTGTGTGTGTGTGTACTGCCAAGATTCTGTACATTTTATTTGTAAAATGTGCCAGTCAATATTTACTAAAGAAAAAATTGAAGAATGTATCTCTCAATGATGATGGAAAGACAGGAAGAATTTTTCTTAGGTAGTATTCTTATATTTGGAAGAAGGTTCAAAACAGTAACATAGATTTTGGTGGAGAAACAAAACTATATACATGTCAGGCACTGGTAGTTAATAGAGAATAAAAGATGACTGAGATTTGGCTCATATCCTTTGGGAAGCTGCAGTGAGTGAGAAGAACTTGATTCAGATGTGAAGAACAAAAAGCACTCCCATGTATGCTACGGTATTGTCTGCAGAAAGGAGTTGAGGAAGACAACTTGGAGAGGCAGATATTTGAACTGGCTCATAAAGCCTGAATAACATTTCTTCCAGGAATGGCAAGACAACTGTGTTTCAGGGAAAAGACACCAAGAAAGAGAAAGGTCCGTGCAACCAAAGTGCCAAACCCCAGGAACCTATAAGAGAAAGCAGGATAGGACAGATGAGGGAGGCCTAGAGAACTTGGATAATGTGAGACTTGAGGAGAGGCTGGAAAAGCTTGAGGGTGAAGAGGTCTTGAAAAATCAAGAGGGAGAAAATCTCAGTGACTATTGAACAACAACAACAGCCTAGTAAGAGGCAGCCTAAAGTAAAGTCAGAATTCTTTCCCCTAGCCTAAAAGTCCTTGCCTGGTGGGAACTTCACCTACCTTTATAACCACATCTCCTGCCCCTCTCCTCCTTACTCAATATGAACTTCTTTTGAACACATACCAAACCTGATCCTACCTGAAAAACTGCCCTAGGTCAGTGGTTCTCAATTAGGTGTGATTTTTGTCACCCTGAAGACATTTAGCAATTTTGGCTGTCAAGACCTACTAACAGAAGATCTACTGGCATCTAGTGGGTAGAGGCTACCAATACTGTTAAACATCCTATAGCAAGCAGGATGTTCCCCTACAACAAAAAATTATCAGTCCCAGAGTGGCAATCGTGTCAAAGTTGAGAAACTTTTAGGTGTTCCCTTAGCATGAGTACTCTTCTCACAGATGTAGTCAGTCTGTCACCTCCTTGTTTTATGTTTAAATAAATTATCACTATGGAGTGATTCTTGTTTGTTTCAATTATTGTGCTGACCCTCTATCAAAATATAAGCTCCATGAGGGCAGAGGACTGGACTATATCAACAGTTCCCAGACAGTACCTGGAACAACACAATGCTCAATAAATATTTGTTAAATAAATAAATGGGTGGGTTGCAATCCTGGTTCTAGCCTCTACTACCTCTGTGATTTTGGCAAGTTTCTAAATTGCTAATGTCCCTTTTTCTCATATGCAAACTGTGGGGCAAGAACTGTGTGTATTGGGTACAGAGCTGTCAAGAACAGTTCTTGACACATCAGTAGAGCCACATTGGCACTAGTTGAATGAATGTTGAAAGGCAATAAATTCCTTATTAGAACGTACTAACACCTTGCTTTGATTCCCGGGTAAACTTTAGCATTTAGGAAAATGGAAAAGTGGGTAGGTGTTTTAGCAAAAGTAGCTTGGGTCCTTCAAAGTTAGATGATACAGTGCATTTTTTCCCTTGTTTAGAAACTGATTTTTTTTTTAATATTTTATTTATTTTTGAGACAGAGAGAGAGACAGAGCATGAGCTGGGGAGGGGCAGAGAGAGAGGGAGACACAGAAGCTGAAGCAGGCTCCAGGCTCTGAGCTGTCAGCACAGAGCCCAATGCGGGCCTCAAACTCACAGACCGCGAGATCACGACCTGAGCCGAAGTCGGGTGCCCAACCGACTGAGCCACCCAGGCGCCCCTAGAAACTGATTTGAGATGCAAGTTTCTTTACTTGTGATTGGAAAGCTCCAGCCTGTTTTTGTTTGTTTGTTTGTTTGTTTGTTTAAGAAAACAAGACTCTTGTTAGACATTTTAGAGTAGCTAAACTATGTGTTCAGACCAATTCTGGCCAAACTTGAATGCTTAATGAGGATAGGATTAGTACTAAGCTCAGTGCAATGCACAAGGCTAGACATCTGGGTGACAAAGTAAGGACATGGCTGATTTTTAAAATAATTAGTTTCACAGCTTCCATTTTTGGAAAAAGCTTTAGGGATACCACTGGTTCAGAAACAATATGATGAGACAGCATTAGAGGAAAAAGAAAATGTCACATTTAACTTGTGAAAAATGTTCAGCGATAAACCAGATATTTTCTCCATTGGTAAAACAAACAAGCAAGAGCTAGTGAACTGGACCCAAGGAGCCCTGCCAAAGTCAAATCGCCCACGGACACTGTGCAGACTCTTTATTTCTATTTCATTTGGTTTTTTCTATCTTTCCAATACCTCCAGCATAAAATTAAAGTGGGAAGCAATATGTTCTGGTTTATTATGTATTTTTTCATCCTCAGTAGAATCTAAAATTATCCCTAAGCAGATACTCATGTTTGGAGGATAATGTTCTGAAGTCTAACCATGAGACAGATTGTATGTTCTTAGGAAGAATGTTTTAAACAAATCAATATTATTGTTGATCTTTTAAATAAATTCTTAAACTTGTTTAATAATCTCTACTCTCCCTTTTCCTTCTTTTGAAGGCTGAATTGGAATGTCCTAGATCTTCAGAGCCACAGGACAGAAAGACCCTGAGTGCAAAAAGACACCCCCTGAGCACAAATGCACTGAACTGTTACCTTGGTATTTATTTGACACCAACTAGCATTAACTTAGGTAAGATACCATGTCTTTTACCAACATTGGAAAAACAAGAGCATTCAAGAGGGTAATATGTTTCAAGTAGAAGGTAGAATTACTTGCCCACAGCAATAATTTGCAGTACCTACCTGATGCCTGAAGGCCTTTGAGTTTGAGACTCCTTGCTTATTGAAACCCTTCAGATCATTAATTGCCCTGTAATTTCACCTTTGGTTATCTTCTCTGTAACAGGAATAAAGAAATTTAGCCGTAAAATTCAGAAAGGTGAATTTATCTAAAATTCTTAAAATTTTAGACTAAAGGAAATGGCTTGAGAAACATTTTCAGACATCTCATGTTCATTATTTTATCTGTGGAAAGCTATAAAATAAATACAATCAAGGACTTGTAAAATTGAAAGAGGTCTAGGGCCATCTAACCTTACCCTCTATATCTGTGTGTGAATTTTCTCAGTTGTTGCATTTGAGTACCACCTCTTTTGTAAGTACTTGGAGTAATGGGGAGCTCCTTACCACACAACACAGCTTTATTGAGCAGTTTTATTGTTAGGACCTTATTATTTGATAAATAATATACCCACAATATAATATGGCCTCTATACCTACCACTGACTATAATAAATTCTGTTGTCAAATGCATATGAAGTCATGTAGGATAAACCTGATTTCTCTTCCATATGCTCATGAAACAGCCTGTTAGTTATTGGAAGACATGTCAGATGTCCTGTCTATACAACATCTTAGTTTTTCCAGACCAAAGACTCTCAGTTCTTTCGACTGTTAAACATGTTTATTGTGGTATCATAATCCTGATTGTCTCTTCTAGAAGCAATCCATAAACTTCTAGATATATTCTTAGTTATAGCCTATTTTTATTATCATTTTGGATTTGTTTTGGGCTGTCCTCATCTGACAGCTGAAACGTTTGAACTATTGTCAACCATATAGCCTATATATTTTATGGTAAATACAGCTCAATGTTTGTTGTTTAATGTTTGTTTAGGTTATTAATCCTTTGTTGGTTTAAAATATTTATGAAGATTTCATACATTTCAGTACTTACAGTACCTGCAGGTTTGGTATGAGGGGAAAATTGATATGGTCTCAGGAACCTAGATATTAATTTTTTAAGAATAAACTAGAATTTATTCTGTGCGAGATTCAGAGGCAAACTTAGATTGAGGTTTTTTTTTTTTTCGCTGCCATTTTTTTAAAGTTTATTTATTTATTTTGAGAGACAGAGAGAGAGAGAGAGAGAGAGAGAGTGTGTGTGTGTGTGTGTGTGTGTGTGTGTGTGTGTGTGTGTATGTGTATGTGTGTATGTATGTGCATGAGCTGGGAAGGGGCAGAGATAGAGGGAGACAGAATCTCAAGCAGGCTTCTGATCTGTTGACCTAGGGCTTGAACTCATGAATTGTGAGATCATGACCTGAATTGAAATCAAGAGTTGGCTGCTTAACTACTAAGCTACCTAAGCCCCCCTTCACTGCCATTTTTAAATAATCATTTTCCCATTTTCTATTCATGTTTCTTAATTACCTTTAGGTTTCTGCATTTCTAAATGTCTATATTTTCTTATGGAATTTTGAAGCTTCTGTATTCTAACTTTACTCAATTTGAGGAAAAGATCATTTTATTTTTCAGTATATCTGATACGATGCTTTATGGTTGTGATAATTCACAATAGTTAGCAAAACAAAAATGAAACTTCCATTTTATACCTATACAAACTTTGCTGAAAAAGAAACCTGCTGCCTTACCTAGCTAGACCAGTAGACTGACACTGAAGTTTCTTCAAACACATTTAGGTGTTATAGCTCACTTGAAAACTTTACACATCCCGTTTCCCTTCAAGGGTTTTCCTGTTCCTTCTTCCTGGTTCTAATTTCTTATGATAACAGAGAACAATAGGGTGTTAGTGGAAGGGGGATAGGGATGTCTGTGTGTATGATTGCCCACTCGTCAGTACTAAGAAGTAACCCAAGTAGTCCAGGAGAGTTTTTATACTGGCTCCAGCTGTTAGTGATCCCAGTGGGTTTGGTGACCAGTTGTTACTGCCCTCACAGCACATGCTGGCACTATAGTGTGTTACACTGCATAGCTGGAGGGCCCAGCTGGGTCTCTTAATAATAATTTTATGGCATGGTGGTCCTTTGACCTCTAATCCAGAGACTCTTCCACATAGTTAACGCCAAGGTCCCTGTTGGGGGCTGATGGATTGTCATTTGTCTACTTAATATTTATAACCTCTTATAAGCCCACATAAATTTTAGGATTTTCTTCTATACCAAATTTAACTTCAAAGAAAACTGTGGCTGGTCCTTGCCTTTTCCAGTCTAGGCATGCCTTTGCACCTATCACTTGTGATCTGCCCCAGAAAAATCTACACATTCCTCTGTTAAGAAACTCTAGTCAAGGAGTGGTTGCTCGTCTTTTAGATTCCGAGCCCTCTTCCCAATTTCCTGGCAGGGCAATTTTTGTGGTATCATCTCTTTCCCCCAGTAAGCACCCAGGTAATAGGTAAGGCAATACAAATTGCACTGTCAGTTCCCTTCCACTTTCTATTCATCTCTTTTTATAGCTGGAGAAAGATGCTCGATTTTCAGGTTTGCATATTTTTCCCAATCTTCTGCCTGGTGAGTTGCTTTCTAGACAGGTAGTTTAAGCTATCCCCCTTATTGGTGGTCCATGGAGGGGATGGAGGAAAGAATGAGAGTGTGCTCAATATATGGCTCAAGTTGAAGCCATATCTATCACTCAGTTCATGTAATTCTCAGAGACAGCCTTACCTTGGAGTTTTATTAGCTCCCTTTTCAAAGTACATTGGCACTCTGGACAATAATAATTATTCACAGTAATAACGTGAAGATTTGTGTTTGATGACATACTGGTCTAACAAAAACGTGGAATTGAAAAATCAATTCATGCAATCATGCATATTTGAAAGACAATTCTGGGAACTGTTCTTCTTTTTCATCTTTTGCAAAGCTACTCTTGTATTTGACAGTTTCGTAATTCAGATAAGTGGATAATTAAGCCCATCTTTCAGTTCATCTGTCTATATTTAGCAAGCCACCATGTGAGGATATGAAAATAAGACCTGGCCCTTGCCTTGGACCAAGAATGGTTTTCACATTTTTAAAGAGTTGAAAAAAACAAAACAAAACAAAGAATTCGTGTCACCCTTCATGGCCTACAAAATCTAAAACATTTAATATCAAGTCCTTTCCAGAGTTCACTAAACCACTCACCAGTGACATTTTTACCTGAGTATGGTATTTTCATATTTTTTATCATTTTATACTTTTACTCACTACTTTATATTTATTATTTTTTATATTGATATGATTAATATTTAACATTTTGAGATATTTCACTTAATTATCAGTAATTTTTCTGTGATTCTTATAATCTGTTCATTAGCTTTTCCTTTCTTTCTTGCTTTATAAATCTAGTCGGCTCTTCTACTCAATAGATACAGTCATTTTGGCAGGGTAAAAATTGAGTACAGACTGCATTAAAATCATTAAATTGATTTCCTACATTTGATTCAGACATTTTTGAGGCTTTGTGCTGAGAGCTGCATTCAATAAACAATTTTACATTTAAGAAAACTTTATTTGACTGGAATATCATGCCATTTGACTTAAATTAATTTATCAATTCAGTCAAAATTATCAATGTTTATATACATATACAAAGTATACATGTATATAGATAAATTGATATCTTCATCTAGGAATAATGTAGCATGTCAAAACATTGTACTTGCTTCAAGTTGACTTACTGCTATATTTCAACACTGTCACCTTATATTCAGTACATTTGTGCATTTCACCATACATTTTTGGAAAGAGTTGAGTCACAGACATCCATCCAATCTAAATGTTTTTTTCAGGATATGAAAGAAAAATATTGTTTTAAAAATCAAGTGAGTTTTAAATACTTTTTAAAACTGCACTTCTATCTGAATTTCCTGAATTTGAAGGGTCATGATAGCCTATCCCTTTTTAGTGTAAAAGGAGTTAGGATATAAAGTGTTTTGGTGTGTCAATTTTGTATACATAATAATTCAAACATTCTTAAAACGGGTCTAACATGACCCATATGCTTTTATTCACTACTTGTTACTACTTGAGTTATTTTAATCCTTATCATTTATCTATTGATTATATTATTCTTTCATGGTATTTATTATGCCATTTAGAACCAGGAATAGCATAGTAATTGAAGCAAGCTAAAACCTTTCAAATGATGTCCATGAAGAAAGAATATTCCTGCAAAACCCAAAGAGGACTTAATACCATATTCGAATTCTTTCCATTCTACAAACATGTAAAACTCTTCTTTCTGCAGAGACCTTGTTGCCTTTCTTTCAGGATGGTCTTTTACCAACTCTTTGCTCTCATGATTTTCTCATTTTGGACCCGAAGTATAGGATCAATCCAAGGCATTAATCCAGTAACCCATGATTATTAAGATTATATTCACCCCAATCTGTATCTAGAGGTTTTGGAGTGCTGGAGTAGGAACCTTGTGTATTCTTCCTTACTTTGTGGCACAAACATCCAGATTGTATGTGGAGATTTGTTTCAGATCATTTGCTGTTTGCTTCTCAATCTTGTTTTCTAAAATATGAAATATTCTTCCAGAAGATAAGGCAAATATGTACAGTGGGAAAAGACAGGAAAAAAAAAAAGAGAGTTGCTATTTCACATGGTCACTGCCAAGAAAAGCTCCTCAGACGCCAGTTATAAACTTGTAATTGTAGTCCTTGGAGCAAGCATCCTTTTGTGATCCTAGTAAGATTATGGAAACAATACAGCCACGATTCCTTTATAAATAATTCTGACATAAGAATTTTGTATGGCATATTTAAATTAAATATATTATAAGATACTTGGTATATATGCCTGGAGTCTACATGTGAATTGTACATATAGTTATAATAGTATTTACAAATTTTACTCCATAATTTTATAGCTGATAAATAAATTATGGATTTAGGTTTGAAATCAGTTCTTTGGGGCAGGCTGTAGCTCATTAATAACAATTAAAAACAAAGTTTTGATTTTGAATATATGTTAATATATGGTGAGTACATGTTAATCTTTTTTCTTTGTGTTTATAAATGCATATTTAATACCCTTTAATAATTTTTGAATGAATCTTTTGCATGTGTTTTTATGTTAGCCTCTCACTATTTAAAATGCCAGTGCACTTATCTAGAGTTACATATGATAAGGGTAGTTGTAGCATGAACAAAGTTATTGCAAATTCCTAATGGTCTGCACATTACTTTTTTATGTTGAATTTTGCATAACTTACTATCTCTTCAGCTATTATATAAAATCTTAGTAATTAGAGATAAACAGGCCAATAATCTTTTGGCTAGTTTCCCTCTCATATAGAGTGATTCCCTCTACTATATTTTCTACTGATTTATCTTATTATAGTTACATGGTTTAAAGGAGAGAGTTGCTACCATTCCGAAAAGGAATGTTTCCTGATGCGAGGGGTCAAAGAGAAAGAGCATAATTAGAGCTGGAACTTCTGGGTCCCAGTTTTTGCTCAACTGCTTATTATCAGAGTAGTCATTTAATTGTCTGTGAAAATTAGGATAATAGTACTTTACAGGTTTACAGAAGGAGCCAAATGAAATCCTGTGTAGGAAGGTATTTGGTAAAGTGCTAGTTGTAAGTTAACATCATCACTTATTTAACCTGTTTCTTTTCTGTGTCCCATTAAATGGAATTTTATAGCATGCTTTCTTAACAACAGCTGTATTGCTACCAAGGGGGCAAAAATAGATTCTTGGAGGAAGCAAAAAGAAATCTTACTCTTTTTATATGTACAGCACATACACAAATGCAGCATATATATAATATGTGTTATATTTGTAGTGTTAAAATTTTATGAGTAAGAGGGGCACCTGGGTGACTCAGTCGGTTAAGCATCTGACTTCAGCTCAGGTCATGATCTCCTGGCTCCTGAGTTAAAGCCCCACGTCAGGCTCTGTGCTGACAGCTCAGAGCCTGGAGCCTGCTTTGGGTTCTGTGTCTCCCTCTTTCTCTGCCCCTCCCCTGCTCACGTTTTGTGTCTCTGTCTGTCTGTCTCTCTAAAATAAATAAACATTTAAAAAAATTACGAAGAGGATAATAAAGAAAAAAATTTCTATGAAGGCTTGTTAGGGGGTGATAATATAAAAAAGGTTGAGAAACACTATGTCATAGTTGATAACAGACACAGATTTTGTGTGGAATAAATATAATTTCATGTTACTTTTTTTCTGTAAGCAAACTTGTTTGTTTCATGCTCCCATTGTGCCTTAAGGAATACATGTAATCTGAGATATTCAGAGTTTCGGTGCCCTTACCCCCCTCATTCCCAGAATTATCTATGTGCTGGGGAACTTATGTTATAATAAAGTTTTGAGTCATTGACTCTTTGAATTCCAAGATCCCTTGGAGTTGGTCTCTCCCAGCTGCTTCTGTACCTCCCTGTAGTGCACAGGTCAAAATTGGCTGCTTTCCTGCTACTCTAGAGCTATAGGAAACTTGACAGAAATCTCAGAGACCTTCTGCCCAGATTCTCCCTCCAGATAGTTTTGCCCTGTTCACTTTTTGACTATGAGGAATCCAGAGATTTTGTCTACATTTTGGGCTTTATCCAAATACAGGAGCCAAAGATTCCTATGCATTTAGATTCCTCAAAATTTTACTGGTTACTTTATCTTACCACTACCCCCACCCCATGGTTCAGCCCCAAGGGTAGAGGGTGAGGTTGAGTGTGCAGAGTATAATTCCCTTTTGGGAGAACATTCTGAAAGCTATTATCCCTTCCAGATATTTTAGAAATGAATTGTTAAGGGTAAACTTACTCTTTATAGTAACTCTTTTGTTGTAATAACCCTATCCTGACAAAGTGGTTGCTTCATGATATAATTTAATGGGGAAGGGCCACTATATTAAATGAAAGTATATGGGGGTGATGGACACATGCAGGGGGCATGTTAGATTTTATTAAACAATTATTTCAGGATATTTTTCTCACTTTGTTAATATATTGCATAGCAGATTATTTTTTTCAACAACTTAATTGAGATGTAATCTATGTATAAAATTTACCCATTATAAAGGTACAATTGAATATTTTTTTGTAAATTTATGTAGCTGTGCAACCATAGCCACCATCCAGTTTTAGAACTTTTCTGTCACTGTCCCTAAATTCTCAAAAGACCATTTCAGCTCAATCCTAGTGGGATCATTCCATTTTACTGCTGAATTAGTATCCCAGTGAAATAGTATTTTGTGGATATACCACATTTTGTTTATCCATTGATCAGTTGATAGGCATTTTAGCTGTTTCCAGCTTTTGGCTGTGATCAATAAGACTACTATGAACATTCTCATAGAAGTCTGTATGGGTGTAAATTTTAATTTCTTTTAGGTAGATTTCTAGGAGTGGATTTGCTTGTTCATGTAATAAGTTTATAGTTAACATTTTCAGAAAGTGCCAGACTGTTTTCCAAAGAGACAGTACTTTTTTTCCATTCTCACTAGCATATATGGAGGGTTCCAATTTCTTTACATCTTTGACAACACTTGGTATTGTATGTCTTTTAATTATAGTTATTTGGTATGCGTGTTGTTTTTTGTCATTGTGGTTTTAATTTCTATTTCTTTAACAACTAATGATATTAAACATCTTTCATGTGCTTATTACCGGGTAATGTATTATCCTGGTGAGCTGTCTACTCAAGTCTTTTGCTAATTTTTAATTGGATGTTTTTAAAAAATATTAAATTGTATGTTTTCTTTATATTTTCTTGGTACACATTTTCTATCAGATATATAGTTTTAAATAGTTTATTTCAATCTGTGGCTTGTCTTTTCAGTCACTTAATAGTATCTTTAGAAAAACAAAAGTTTTTAATGAAGTCCAGTTGTCAGAGATTTTATTTTTTATTTTTTTTAAATTAAAAAAATTTTTTTTTTTTTTTTTTTTGAGAGAGTGTGTAGGGGTAGAGAGAGAGGGAGAGAGAATCCCAAGCAGGCTGGGTGCTGTCAGCGAGCTGCCGGGCTTGATCTCAAAAATCGTGAGATCATGACCAGGACAGAAATCAGGAGTTGGACACAACCAGTTAATCCACCCAGGAACCCCCAAGTTTGTCAGAGATTTTTAAAATGGATTGTGTTTCTGCTGTCATGTCTAAAAACACTGTCTAATTTAAGATTATGAAGATTTTCTTTCATATTTTCTTTTAGAAGGTTTTTAGCTTTAGTTCTTACATTTCAGTCTCTGAACTATTTTGATTTACTTTTTTATATGGTTATGATATAGGGTCTAAATTTAGTTTTGTTTCTATCTTATTATTTGCAAATGCATTTCCAGTTGTCCCAAATGTTCTAGCACCATTTTTTTTTTTTTTTTTTTTAAAGACTATGCTTTCTCCATTGAACTGACTTTGTGGCACTGTTGTAGAAAACCAGTTGGACATAAATGTAAGGGTTTATTTCTGAACTATCAATTTTGTTTTGTTGATCTATCTGCCTATCATTATACCATTATTACGTTATTTTAATCATTATAACTGAATGTCCAAATTTATTCTTTTTCAAAATTGTTTTAACTATTCTAAGTCCTTTGCATTTCCATATAAATTTAAAAATCAGCATGTAAACTTCTACATAAAAGATTGCGGGATTTTAATGAGAATTATGATGAATCTATAGATCAGTTTGGGGAGATTTGAAATCTTTACAATATTCTGTCTTCTAATCCACAAACAGTGGAATTTCTTTCTAATTATTTGGACTTCCTTAATTTCTTTCAACAATGTGTTACAGTTCTCAATTTACAAATCTGTATTTTTTTTGTTAAATATATTCCTAAATATTTTATTATTTTTTGCTGCTATTGTATGTGTAATAGTTTTCTTGCTTTCATTTTCATATTGTTCAGTGGTGATAATTTTGATTATTCAAGCCCCTATCTGTCTCCCATCCTAATACTCTCCACTGAGTCTCTGGCTGGTTTACCAGTACATCACTTGCCTCAAACAAGGCCATAACCTCAGACTAGCAGAGCTGCCGTCAGTCACTCTTTGCTTGCCACCAGGGTCACCACTTTAACTGTCAACACTTCATTTCAAAGGAGCCCTTTCTGGCAGAATCAGCAAGACTAAATAATTGTTTTTGGCAATTTTGCCCAAGTATATAGTTGGTTTTCTGTCAGATTGAAAGTTGGAAAGAACTTAATTTTTATATAATTTTTTGCCCTAAATTAGTTTCAGTATTTAAAAGGTTGGCTATTTTATGCTTAGCAAGTTTTTCTTACACTTTTGTTTAGAACTTTAAAATCAGAATTAGGGGGCTATACATTGTATATTTTTTGCTAAATAAAACAACTCTGAAAATGTATTTCATTTTTTGTACCTATTCATGAATATTTTGTGAGATTTGAAGGACAGAAGTAATTGATGAATAACCAAAAATATTCACATACTTAAGTCACTTTCTGTTAATTAGGTGAGGTCATTATTAACATAGCTTGAGTAGTGTGGTATTTTTCAATGGTATATTTCTCTTTTGAAAGTTTCAAATTTACTATTCCACTTCAGTGTTTAAAGGGCTGTCATAATTTCAATATTTATTCTGAAAATGAGAATTTTTCAGCTTCTTAGCTATATAATTGATTCATTACATGACAGTGCTCCAAAATCCACATACATGGATACAGATACTAAGCCAGAAGTGTTTATACAAGTTTTACTTTACTTCAGTGTTTTCATTTATTGAGATTAGTAAATATTGTGTAATCTTTGGGCCAAAGTTTTGAATTCTAGAGATAAAATAATTTGCTTTATTCTTGACTAAATTTTAAGTCCTTTGAATATAGATATCACATTCTTTTTAATGTTTATTTATTTTTGACAGAGAGAGAAAGAAAGAGAAAGAGAGAGCGTAACTTGGGGAGGGTCAGAGAGAGGGGGAGACACAGAATCTGAAGCAGGCTCCAGGCTCTGAGCTGTCAGCACAGAGCCTGATGCAGGGTTCGAACTCATGGATCTCGAGATCATGACCCGAGCCGAAGTCAGACACTCACCCAACTGAGCCACCCAGGCACCCCTAGATATCACATTCTTTTAATAATAATTCTCTAATAATACTCTTCACAGATTCTTATATAAGTAAATTTAATAGATGCATTCACTACTCCACTCAACCTCCCATTGTGGAGGTATCACGTACCTCATTATGAAAAGTTAGAAACAAAAGATAAAGTACCTAGAAATTAAGATAAATATATAAAAACCAATAGTTTTCCCCCCATCTAATGAAAGAATATTTATTTGGTACCTACATTATGCTACCCACTAAGGGAGGTGCTGGAGATGGTGGTAAACAATAATAAACATTATCCCTGTGCTCAAGGATTGTTTCCTAGGGAGAGAATCAGCAAATAATGAACAAATAAATAATTCAAACTACAAAATTACTACAAAAAGGAATTAGCTAGGTGAAGCAACAGAAAATAATGGGAAAATCCACCTTGATAAGATGGTTCAGAGGAAAGTTTTTTTTGACATTTTCCCCTATTGTTTCACTATTTTACATTTATTTTTTATTATTTAAAATTTTTATTTGGAATAATTTAAAACTTATGAAAAATTTCAAAAATAAGTACAAGGAATGTCTGTATATACTTGTTCCAATTTATGAAATGCTAATCTTTTACAGCATTCTCTTTATCATTTATTCTTTAAATCTCTCTTTCCATCCGTGTACCTGTGTCCTACATAATTTGTTTTTCCGAGTCATTTAAGTGTGCTTCCATCATGGGCCTCTAACCATATTAGTTTAGTGGATATTTCCCAAGAGGAAGAATATTCTCTTACATAACCACAACAGACTTTTCAACTTGAGTAAAATTAATGTTGAGGAAATAGGTTAATTGAAACTAGTATTTCTATTCCTATTTTGTCAGTTGACCTAATACTGTCCTGTATGTGGCATTGTGTCTGTATTTTCTAGTATGGGATCCCACCTGGGATCAGATAGTGCATTTAGTTGCCATGGCTCTTTAGCTTCTTTTAACCTGTAACATTTCCACAGCTTTTCCTTGTCTTTTATGATATTGACATTTTTGAGGAATGCAGTTCTATCTGAACCCCCTTTTTAACAAAAGAACGTTCCTTACTTTGAGTTTGTATGATTTTCCCTCATGATTAAATTCTAATAACTACAAAGCAGGCTATGGGAAGACATTTTAAGACCATGCACATATCCTTCTCAGCAAAACATTCCTCTGGATTTAGCTTCCATTGACATTTCTTTCCTGTTCAATCTTTATTGTAATGGTTGCAAAATAATGATTTTTATACCCCCACTGGTCCCCTCATATCCTTCAAAGAACATTCGTCATTCTCCTGTAAGGAAAGCCTTGCCTTTTCCTCCATTTATTTACTTATCTGGTTATTATTGGTAGGAATTCATAATTCCTATTTTTCAATGGTTTATAATTACTGAGCTTAATTAATTTGATGTTCAAATTGTCTCAGATTTGGCCAGTGGGAACATCTTCATTCTGTCTCCTGTGTCCTTTTGATATACCCATCTTTTTAAAATTTACTTTTATTTATTTATTTTTTTTTACCACTTCCTCCTACTTTCTGGCACTATAAGGTGTTTCAGGCTCATCTTGTTAATACCTTGTATTGGCCTTGATGTCAGTCATTTCCCCACAAATCCTGCTCAGTAGGTCCTACATAAGCGAAAAACAATCGGTTATAAGAAACATCACGCATTTGATTCTAAGGTCTGCATTCATGTAATCAAAATTGAAAATCTCTTAGGGAATCCAACACATCTTCCAAAAGCTAATAAAATATAGGAAAATCGAGCAAAAAGGCAGATTTCATCTCAACAAGTGAAAATTTGTTAAAATATTGATATATCTGGAATAATTTGGATGGTACTTGACTCAACGGGTATAATACAGTAATAAGAAAAGCTAAAACAGAGTCGACAGTGATTTTTAAAAAAGGACTAGAATCACTATTAATTTATAGATTATTGATTAGTGCAGTCTTGGGCTTTTTCCCTCATTGAACAGAATTCATTTAAATGGAATGGATTAAAGAGTTAATGCCAAAAATTAAATGTTATAAAAAAAAAGTTACATGTGAATATGTAATTGAACACAGAATCATTGGGATTTTTTTTGCATAAAAGCAAAAGAGAAACAATATTTATTGAATTGTTACTCATTTCTACAAATGTTTTACCTTTCTCTTAGAATTATTTTCCAAAAGCTAATTATTTCATAACCTTAGAATAAAATGCCTTTAAAAAAAGAGAACAGTCTTCATATATGTCACAAATGTCTCCATGCAACTGTGCTTTCTGTACACATACCTTCTTAGCTTCATGTCCACTGTCTCCTTTGTTCATTTTATTCCTGGTGCTAGGAAAGTGCCCAGCGCATGGTATGGCCTGGATAAATATTATCTGAGTGAATAAATCAACAACTTGAGGCAATTGGAGTAAGTGTATTTGTACATGCCCTTCTAGCTGTAGGATTAAAATGAAGTCTTTCAGACTTCAGGCCAAAATTGTTTTCTGTAGAATGTCTGTCAGCTGAAGGGTATTTAGTTTATATCTGTGCCCTGATGGTGGCTAAGATGAGCATCCACAAACACATAGCATTAATTGGAGCCTTCCTTTTCTTGTCCTAGCATATTTATAGATATATAAATATCTGTCTCTCTGTATATATATCTTCTAATGGACTGAATATTGAAGAGGTTTGAGGACCATTTCAGTATTTCAAAGAAAATGTGATTTTAACCTTTTTTAGATTTCTCAATATTTTGAGCACTCACATCCTCAAGGTGACTATAATTTAGAGGGGGAAAAAAAAGATTGGAAATTACTTTGAAACCCTAGGAGCACAAATCTAACTGGCTTCTGTTCTTCAGTAGTTGTGAGTAATGATAACAAAGAAAAAGGTTAAGGCTGCCAGCTTGCGCCCATGGAAATGCAATGGAGAGTTCCAGGCCTGCTGTGGTTCCTACAAAGAGAGATGTTGATTTGGAGATGTCTTTATAAAGTATGCAATGAAAATATATCACAATTTTTGTGTGTGTCTGAATAGATAAATAATTATAAGAACAGTTATATTGACCTTTTTTTAAATACTGTTTTGTCAGGTTAGACTAAATATGAGAGATTCTATCTAGTATTTTTTTATACCTTGCAATATTTAGCTTATATGAGTGATGCTTAATTTCTGTATTTGAGAAGTAAAGTGCTGTAGAACATTTGTGTAGGTGTATGGTACCCTGTCCATTATAAATGCCTAATGCCATAAATATCAAAATGTTACTGCCAGTATTATATTATTTAGCTCTTATAATAAAGCTACTGGTAAGGCATTTTTTTTTCAATATATGAAATTTATTGTCAAATTGGTTTCCATACAACACCCAGTGCTCATCCCAAAAGGTGCCCTCCTCAATACCCATCACCCACCCTCCCCTCTCTCCCACTCCCCATCAACCCTCAGTTTGTTCTCAGTTTTTAACAGTCTCTTATGCTTTGGCTCTCTCCCACTCTAACCTCTTTTTTTTTTTCTTCCCCTCCCCCATGGGTTCCTGTTAAGTTTCTCAAGATCCACATAAGAGTGAAACCATATGGTATCTGTCTTTCTCTGTATGGCTTATTTCACTTAGCATCACACTCTCCAGTCCCATCCACGTTGCTACAAAGGGCCATATTTCATTCTTTCTCATTGCCACGTAGTACTCCATTGTGTATATAAACCACAATTTCTTTATCCATTCCTCAGTTGATGGACATTTAGGCTCTTTCCACAATTTGGCTATTGTTGAGAGTGCTGCTATAAACATTGGGGTACAAGTGCCCCTATGCACCAGTACTCCTGTATCCCTTGGGTAAATTCCTAGCAGTGCTATTGCTGGGTCATAGGGTAGGTCTATTTTTAATTTTCTGAGGAACCTCCACACTGCTTTCCAGAGCGGCTGCACCAATTTGCATTCCCACCAACAGTGCAAGAGGGTTCCCGTTTCTCCACATCCTCTCCAGCATCTATAGTCTCCTGATTTGTTCATTTTGGCCACTCTGACTGGCGTGAGGTGATACCTGAGTGTGGTTTTGATTTGTATTTCCCTGATAAGGAGCGACGCTGAACATCTTTTCATGTGCCTGTTGGCCATCTGGATGTCTTCTTTAGAGAAGTGTCTATTCATGTTTTCTGCCCATTTCTTCACTGGGTTATTTGTTTTTCAGGTGTGGAGTTTGGTGAGCTCTTTATAGATTTTGGATACTAGCCCTTTGTCCGATATGTCATTTGCAAATATCTTTTCCCATTCCGTTGGTTGCCTTTTAGTTTTGTTGGTTGTTTCCTTTGCTGTGCAGAAGCTTTTTATCTTCATAAGGTCCCAGTAATTCATTTTTGCTTTTAATTCCCTTGCCTTTGGGGATGTGTCGAGTAAGAGGTTGTTATGGCTGAGGTCAGAGAGGTCTTTTCCTGCTTTCTCCTCTAGGGTTTGGATGGTTTCCTGTCTCACATTCAGGTCCTTTATCCATTTTGAATTTATTTTTGTGAATGGTGTGAGAAAGTGGTCTAGTTTCATTCTTCTGCATGTTGCTGTCCATTTCTCCCAGCACCATTTGTTAAAGAGACTGTCTTTTTTCCATTGGATGTTCTTTCCTGCTTTGTCAAAGATGAGTTGGCCATATGTTTGTGGGTCTAGTTCTGGGGTTTCTATTCTATTCCATTGGTCTATGTGTCTGTTTTTGTGCCAATACCATGCTGTCTTGATGATTACAGCTTTGTAGAGGCTAAAGTCTGGGATTGTGATGCCTCCTGCTTTGGTCTTCTTCTTCAAAAGTACTTTGGCTATTCAGGGCCTTTTGTGGTTCCATGTGAATTTTAGGATTGCTTGTTCTAGCTTTGAGAAGAATGCTGGTGCAATTTTGATTGGGATTGCATTGAATGTGTAGATAGCTTTGGGTAGTATTGACATTTGACAATATTTATTCTTCCAATCCATGAGCAGGGAATGTCTTTCCATTTCTTTATATCTTCTTCAACTACCTTCATAAGCTTTCTATAGTTTTCAGCATACAGATCTTGTACATCTTTGGTTAGATTTATTCGTAGGTATTTTATGCTTCTTGGTGCAATTGTGAATGGGATCAGTTTCTTTATTTGTCTTTCTGTTGCTTCATTGTTAGCGTATAAGAATGCAACTGATTTCTGTATATTGATTTTGTATCCTGCAACTTTGCTGAATTCATGTATCAGTTCTAGCAGACTTTTGGTGGAGTCTATCGGATTTTCCATGTATAATATCATGTCATCTGCAAAAAGTGAAAGCTTGACTTCATCTTTGCCAATTTTGATGCCTTTGATTTCCTTTTGTTGTCTGATTGCTGATGCTAGAACTTACTGGGAAGGCATTTTTGTGCCCCTTTAGTAGATGAGGAATATAGGTCACATAAAACTCAGGCAGTTTGTCCAAGGAACACAGACCTGTGAAGTGGCAAAGCCAGGGCTTATCTCCAGATCAGCCTGTCTTTGCTGCATGGGCTGCCCTTGACTTCTCAGGGCCCCAAAATGTTGATTGCCATGTGGTTTTGATTTCTGGCTACAAACCCAAATGTATTTATTAAACATATGCAATTCTTTTAGATGTAGAGGCCCTCATATTCATATATTCCCTGCTGCCTTGCTAAATGGTGTTATAAATTACACTTACACACACACACACACACACACACACACGCACACACACACACACACACATTTTTTCCCTGAGTGTGGAAGAGAGAAGAAAGGAGAAATACTGGGTATAAGACAGTAAAGTAAGATACCTAAGAAAAAAATATTAGCACGGTTACCTGATGTTGCTAAAATACAGAAACTCATGAAATATCCTTGATTCTTAGTTAACTTTGTGTTAGATCTTTTGCTTAAAACCTGAAATAGCTTCTGTGTAGGCAGAAAATGGCCTTCCAAAGATGTCCACATACTTATCTCAGGATCTTACGAATATATTACCTCACATGACAAAAGAGACTTTACAGGTGTGATTAAATGGAAGACCTTGAGATGCCGAGATTATCATTGTGGGCCCAATGTTATCACTTTATAAAAGTGAAAGAGGGAGGTAGAAGAGTGAAAGGGAGAGGAGATGTGACATTGAAGTGGTAAGAGGGCCATGTGCTAGGAAATGTGAATATGGGTAACCTCTAGACGCTGGAGAAGAAAAGGAGATGGGTTCTTTCCTACAGCCTCCAGATGGAACACAACACTAGTAACCCATTTTGGACCTCTGACTTGAGAACTATAAAATAATAAATTTATGTTACCTTATTTAAGCCACTAAATTCTTGATAATTTGTTACAGCAGCAGTAGGAGACTAATACAGCATCCCACTATGATTGTAATAAAACCCAAAGTCCTCAGCCTTGACTCTAAGACCCTTCAAGATTGCATCTCACTCAACTGCCTGCCTCACATCTGAACTCCATGCTTTATAATTTGCTCTCCACCAAGATGATATTGCTCAGAGTTGGTTTGCATAAATTCTTGCCTTCTCTGTTTCCTGGTCTTGCTTTTCTCTGCCTGAGGCTGTGCCTTCTTCCCTATTCTTTCTCATATCATCTCTAATATCAACCATGGTTCTACTTATACTATAGCCAGGATAATCAATACTTCAGATTTCATTCCTATAGGAAGTCTTCCCAGTACTTTTTCTATCCCTCAGTAAGCAGTTCTATGCTCCCTGTGATATTGTGATTTGTAGGAAATATATATTTGGTTTTTGTTCATGGTTCCTGGCTCATGGCTTGTAAAACCCCTTGAATTTCCTGTAATATGAGCAATGAAGGTGTTTTTTGTTAGGCTTATGAAATTATTTTTGTAAAGCCCTTGGGTGACTTAAGGGTAGGGATATGGTTGTCAGGAGAATTAACCATGTGATTACAGCGTTCAAAGTTTCAGCCTCCTCTTCCCCCACATCCCAACCTCTGGGGAGGGGAAAGGTGCTGGAGATTGTGTTCAATTGCCAGTGGTCAGTGACTTCGTGAGTCATGCTGATATAATGGAGCCTCCATAAAACCCCAAAAGGACAGGGTTCCAAGAGCTTCCAGGGTGTGCTTGGGAGAGTGACACACCTGAAGAGGGCATGGAAGCTCCGCACCCTTTCCGTGTATCTTGACCTTTGCATCTCTTCCATCTGGCTGTTCCTGTCATTATATCCATTTATAATAAACTGGTAATCTAATGAGTAAATGCATTTCCTGAGATCTATGAGCTACTCTAACAAATTAGTGGAACCTAAAGGGGATGTCTTTTGTAAATGCATCTTATTGGAACCTCTGATTTATAGACAGACTTGTAACTTGCATCCAGAGTTGGGGTGGGGAGCAGACTTGTAGAACTGAGCCCTTAACCTGTGGATTCTGATGCTACCTCTGGGTGTTAGTGTTAGAATTGACTTGAATTGTACAATACCCAGTTGGCATCCAGAGAACTTTTGGTGGTGGTAGAGGGAAGTGCTCCCTCCCCTCCAGGAATTGGAATTGGGTTCCTGTTACTCCCTTAATTCAACCTCTACTCTAATTAATCTTTATGATAGCATCTATTATACAGCATGAAACAGTCTATTCATAGTTTCATAATTTTGTCTCAAGGTCCAGCATAGTGTTGCCAGTATACAGTCAATGCTCATGAAAATTTTTCTATATTAATTTGCTCAAGAAGTTTGTGAAACTAAAGGTAACTGAATTATTTATAAAAGGAGGAAAGACCTTCTTGGAGGGAGTTCTGTAAAAAAAAACAGCTGTAGGTAATGAATAGTTTGACTGATAGCCTGTGCAACTATCTCTGTTCTGGCACAACATTTATGCTTTTGATACATGTAACATTAAGCTCTTATAAAGGGGAAGGTGCAGCATACCAATTCATGAAATGATCCACATTCTGTAGCTCTTTATATCAAAACTATGTATCACAACTGATGTATCCAACATTTGCATTATGTACAAACAACTATAGGGCATTTCTTATATCTAGATTTCTTTAAAAAAATTTTTTTTAACATTTATTTATTTTTGAGACAGAGAGAGAGCATGAACAGGGGAGGGTCAGAGAAAGAGGGAGACACAGAATCTGAAACAGGCTCCAGGCTCTGAGCTGTCAGCACAGAGCCCGACGCGGGTCTCGAACCCACGGACCACGAGATCATGACCTGAGCCAAAGTCGGACGCTTAACCGACTGAGCCACCCAGGCGCCCCTAGATTTCTTTTAAAGTTTGTTTCCCTTTTAGTAGTGTAGACAGAAGATGGACAGTTTCATGGAGAAGTGACAGCCCTTGTCTCGTCACAGTATTACAGATGGAAACTTCTTAAACAGGCTGGGGAGTTAAGGGATCCTAAAGCAATGTAGAATCTGTGAAAGAGGGGGTTTCACATGAGGGAAGGGTTAGGATCTGCAGGGGAAGATTTGCCACCCTCATGCTTGCTACTTCAAAAAAGTCAGGAGTAAAAGAAACCACATAGACATTTAAAAAATAGTTTTCTGTTGGGAAAATTTAGGTTAAGTTATACTACGCCTATAGTTTCAGTTGGTAAGAACAATTATATTAAACAGTTATACCCTGGAATCAGAGACAATTTGTTTATCAGCTTTGCTTATCTGAGTCTGAGTTAGGTCCTCCAGTGTTTGAAAAGCTTTGATGCCTCAACATGATGTTTGCCAAAGTGGTGTCTATAATGAGCAGCCAAATTCTCTGTATTTCAGGCACTTTCTTTTAAACTGCTTTTGAATGAGACTGTCAAGTGTTGCATGCTGTATGTCAGTTAACACTTGGGGAGTGAAATTCACAAAGGGCACTTATTGTACCTTCACAACAAGGATATCTTTGCCAACACTTCAGAGCTATTTTAAGTTTTGGAGTTGTAAGTATCTCACTGAGTTCTTAGAAGTGATAGTAGTGACCCAGGATGCCTGGGTTTTAAAGTGAGTTTACACTTTGAAGACATTCTTGCACACGTTGGGATTTTAACTGCACTGTATGTCCGAGGCATTGGGCCCTTTATTTATGTGGCTTCCTTCATCTAAGAGTTAATAATAACGACAGTGACAAAATAAGCAATGACAACATTTACTAATTGCTTATTAATTACTTGACACTGTAAGCATTTACCTGTATGATCTCACTGAATACACACTAGAACCTAGAGGTAGATACGACTGTTAGTCCTGTTTACAGATGCAAAAATTGAGGCTCAGAAAGTTTAAGTAAAATACTTAACGAAATAGAACATAAATGGTGAAATTGAATTTGCTCCAATGAACCCATGACTTGAGATCTTGTACTTTATATTTCTTTATTCTGATAAAACAAGTCTGTCAAAGGAGGGGAAAAAAAAAGGTGGATGTGTGGTTGGCAGGGTAGGCAAGGATCATATTAAAAAATACCTAGGCACCAATTAAATCCTTTTTTTCTCAGTATTCCTCAGTGGAGTATTTTGTGTGTGTGTGTGGGGGGGGTGTGTGTGTACTTTTTGTATGTATGTATTTTCTCCTTTTCAGTTTTCTCATGTCCTCAAAAACCTTCTCTGTAATCTTCTGTGTTTTATTCTGGCAACTTGAGATACTTGTATTTCTCTCTCTTGTAATGCATTCTATTGGTAATATTTTAAAAAGTATTAGTTCCTGTAGATTGGAGCTGGGAATTTAACATGTAGACATGTCTTTATTTCTCTTCTTGCAAGGCGACCACGAACTCACTTTGTACATGCTTTTGAGAATAATGGAAAAATAAAGAAAAAGAATAAAGGCAGGAATCTAAAGATTGGGAAAATAAGCATCAAACTCATTTTGGAGACAATTGTGGATTGGCTTCAGTTTACAATGCCTACACATTTCCCTCAGCTTTTCATTCATCACTGTCATTAATTTCTCTCCTCATTTGCTAAACAGATGAATAGCAAGGAAGACAATAGAATTAAACTGGAACAAAAAGGCCCCTTTATCCCAGTTCCTCAGTGTTCCTTCCAGAATAGGGACATTTAATGATGGGAGGTCCATCTGATTATCTGAAGCCAATGCATTTCTACCTCAGTAGTCAACTGTTTTCAGCAAAAGGAAAGGCTTGTAAATTGTAAAGATCAAGTTAATTGAGTGCTTTGAAGAGAATTAATCTATCAGAGGAAAAGGTGGATACCACAAATTTATTCTCTCCTATACAGAACTACATTATGAAGCACAGGCCAGGCACTGCCTTCACTTAATTTTTTGTGTCCTTATAGCTTAATTTCACTTCTAAAAACTTGTATTTCCTCTTCTAGAACCTGACCTATCTTTCCCTTGACCTGCTTATCTATGTTATTTCTTTGTAGAACTGCTGCAGAGTCTATCCACTTCTCTCTTCTTGGCTTTATCTTACTAATTAGCTACCTAATTAATCTTCCTAAAGTACAGATCTGATTAGGATATTTTGCTGCTTAGTAAACTTTAATAATTTACCTTCATCTAAACAACAAAAGTCTGACTTTCTGGCTTAACCTTCAGAACTTTCTATGTCCTGGCCCTGTTTTCTTTCTCCCCACCCCCCCCTTTTTTAAAGTTTTTATTTATTTGAGAGAGAGAAAAAATGAGAGAGAGAATGAACAGGGGAGGGGCAGAGAAAGAGGGAGACAGAATCCCAAGCAGGCTCCACACCATAAGCACAGAGCCCAATGTGGGGTTCTAACTCACAAACCACAAGAACATGACCTGAGCTGACACCAAGAGTCCGTCTCTCAACTGACTAAGCCAATCAGGGGTCCCTGCCCTGGCCCTGTTTTATCTTCTCAAACATTATCTGCCTCCTTCCCTAGTGTTTTTTGATTGACTGATCAATTTTCTGTTTGCTTTGCTTCTGCCAAACTGAAAACTTTGCTTTCCTACAATAAAGAGTAAGTTCCTCAAGGATAGGATTTTTGTCTGTTTCCTTACTGCTGTATCTCCAGCACCAACAATAGTGGCTGGCTCCTGGTAGGCACTGAATAAATGTATGCTGAATGAATAAACGGCCCTTTCCCATGTTCCCTGACTTTGTAAATCTGCTTATATCTTGTCTTGCCTGAATAAAGGTTCAGCCTTTGTTTAAAACCTGTTAATAAACCAACTACCTCATTAAACAATATCAGATTAGCTGGAATAAAAATCTCTCCTCTCTGTGAGTTTCAACAACTCTTCATATTCTAACAATTCTCAATTACATCGTTTTATCACTTTTATCTTTTAATTGTAATTATTTAGATGTATTATTTATTTTATAACTTAAAGCTTAGAAGAATAAAAAGCTTACGGAACAAAATACACAACTAAATCATTTTTATCTCCCTGTCTCTTCCCCTATAACAGTGGTCCTAAGATACTGCCTTATATAGGTAGACACTCAAAAAAGCACTTGGGTAAGAATTTTGTGTTATGGTGTCACTTTTTACTCCATTAAAATAGTAAAATCCTTGCAGACAAAGATTTACCTTTTAGTGCTTTTTTTTGTTACATCCCAGTTAACTATAGTTTTGATGAAATAAGATTTGTTTTGTTAATAATTACTGAATTATTAAATATAGTCAGAATGGACTATTTGGCATTTTTGGAAATAATTTATATCTAAATCCATAAAATGTGCAACACCAAAAGTGAACCCTAACATAAACTATGTACTTTGGTGATAATGATATGACAGTGTAGAGTCATCAGTTGTAACAACTGTACCTCTTTGGTGGGAATGTTGATAATAGCAGAGGATGTACACGTGTAGGGACAGTGAGTATATGACAACTCTGTACCTTGCCCTTGGTTTTGCTGTGAACCTAAAACAGCTATAAAATTTAAAGTGTATTAAAACAAAACAAAATAAAATAATCATTTATATACATATTTCTTCCTTTACACGTTGCTGCCAAATTTTAAAACACACACTCTCATTCATAGGAAATCTGTAACATTTATCATAATACTGGCTAATTTTTTTGATGCTTAGTCACATACTAATCATCTTTAACACTTATGTGACAAATAGGTCCTCATTTTGAGGTAAATCTTAGAAAAGTTAAATAACTGGCTTACTTTAGCAGCTGCCAGTTGGTGAGTCTGGAACCCAATTCTGTAGTCTGACTTAGGATCTGAGGCTCCTGCAGAGTAGTCTGCTTTCAACAAGTCTCAGGAGAAGTTTTCTGGAATTCTGTGCTTCTGCTTTGGCCTCTAACAACAAAACCTTTCTTCCAACACAAAGCTGAGTGGAGGACAAGAAGGTAGTACAATGTATCTTAGCCTTTGGTTTAAACTTCCTATGTATTCTAGGCAGTAGAACAAAACAATACTAACACTTGCCTGAGGTTAATCTCATATTTATGTATTTCTAGAGCATTTATAAGTAGATTTAGCAGCAGTACACCGATCTACACAATTTTTTTTTTTATGTTGTTGTTTCTTCAGTCTATATATTTTTATCTTTTTGTTGTTTATAGGTATAACCTATCAGGGAAAAAAATGAGTAAAAGCAAGAATAAATGAAGTGGAGATCAGTTTCCAGCAGGCACTTTCATCTAATAAAACAGATACCTTCTAAATTTGAAGTTTTGATTTGTTATTGTCCCCAAGGGCATGCTTCCTTAGGAAAGAACATGTTTTCTTGTAGGCTCCTCTCCATTTGTTCCTACCACACAGAAAAGTAATAATCTATGCAGAGGAATCTTGACTTTGGTAAGACTCTTTTAAAGATGTATTGAGTGTTGGGGCACCTGCCTGGGTGGCTCAGTTGGTTGAGCATCTGACTTCAGCTCAGCTCATGATCTCAGGGTTCATGAGTTAGAGCCCTGCATCAGGCTTTGTGCTGACAGCTCAGAGCCTGGAGCCTGCTTTGGATTCTGTGTCTCCCTCTCTCTCTCTCTGTCCCTCCCCTGCTTGCGCTATGTCTATCTCTCTCAAAAATAAATAAAACATTAAAAAAATTTAAATTAAATTTTTAATTAAAAAATTCAGACAATAGCTATAAAAAATAAATAAGTAAGGATGTATGGATTGTAATCAATTGTAGATTTCTGAAAATAAGTTCCTCATGCAGCCTTTAATGAGTTGAAGTCTAGTTTCATGGTTTTGAAAGTAAATTATAATGAGAGCTTCAGTTTAGGATTGCCAAAAAGAAACTATAGAGTTGCCAGTGCCTATATGGCTACTCTTTTTCTCTAATTTCAGTAACTGTTCCATATGGGGGTATAATTATATTTATTCATGCCATTGATTACTCCTGGGTTTGAAGATAGATGTTCATCCACAAAATCCACCTCTTGCAACAGGAACTATATGGATTGTCAATGAAAAGAAAAGGATTCAGCAGGACCCTATGAGCTCAGAGACCTTTATGCCCAGGCACATGTTTTTCCTGATATGTTACTGGTATCATTGATGAACAAGAACGTGCTGTCTCCTAAAACACCACGAAACAGGTTATGTTTAGATTCTCTTCCAGAAAAAGAAATTAGACATTAGGCATACTGAGGTTGTTTGAGCTCTGGAGAATATATATATCACTGTCTCCTTAAAATATGGCAGTGTCTAAATTGAGTCATTGGATTACCAGTGCTATCTGAATGTAAACAGATAGGGTGACAAATAGGTTCAAACATCCTCTTACATGAATACAGAGATTGACAACGAATTGGAGGGAAGACTGAACCTATTGTTAAATACTAAAACGAATTTAAATTTTCCATCTTTTAAATGTGTAGTATTTTTAGTGGTTTCCATACAAAAAAACAAGAACCCAAAGCCAAAACAGTATTCTAGTTGTATTTATGGTTGTTTTCATTCCTCTAGAGCTAAAACAGATTGAAAGTATTGCTAAGTCCTAGTTTTTAAATATAATGCCTAGAAAATAATAAATATTTAGTTAAACACAGAAATGCTTATTTAGATATTTCAAATATACTGATGATTTGTTGACATAGAAACCAGATCTAGTTTTGGGTGGTCATAGTTTTACAAATCAGCTATACACCAGTAAGTATCCATGTAAATTGAGTTTTGTTATTCATATATTAATTAATTTATTTGGTAAATATCTAGGCAATGCCATCTGTGTGATGAGCCTTGGACTTGCTGCTGCATAGTGAATACTGAAAAAATAGATGTAATTTCAGCCCCTTTGGAGCTTATAGCCTATTGAGGAAAACAATCATTAAACAAAAAGAGATGAAATGTAATTACAGAAAGCTAGAAAATAAATGAGCAAGATGCATATAAGCTCCTGTCATTGTAATGCGGGTAGATTTAAAGCATTTTACCCCTATTCCTTCTATTAAAAAAACAACCCAGATATTCATTACCCAGAGTTAACATTCTGTTATGTGGCCATGCAGTATTTAAATTTCCCATTTTTCTGTCACTCTTATTCTTTCTCTAAGTCTCTGTGAGTGTTTTGGGTATTGACCTTCCCTACTTTCCCACATGGTCAAGGAATTCTTGCTCAACAACAAGATGTGAAGTCAAATCAAAATGTGCTTTTGACCAGTCAAGGCTGATGTTTCTTTGACTGGCTGCCCAGTTTTCATGTTGAGTGCTGCATGCATTTCTGCATATTGTCTTCCTCTATTCACCTCTTTGTGGTCCACTTTGTCACCTGCCATCATCTGCTTACTTCCCAGAGACTTTGTTCCCACCAGCTTTTCCTACTAGTCAGTTTTTTTTTTTTTCCTGTTTCTAAACATATATCCCAATGTCTGGCATGATCTTTAAACTTTTCCCAGTCACCTTCCTCAGTTAAACCTGTCTACTTGGCAGACAAGCACTTTGGAACTTCATATCTATTCTTTCTCATGCCACTGACGTATTCTTTTTTTGGCATACAAATGTCAACAGGTAGGATCAAATGGAAAGAGGCATGAAAGGTTAATTCCCCAATATCACCACCAACTATAGGAAATATATTTGCAGAGTTACAGCTAAGTGGAGCTCATTGAATGGGCTGTGGTCTGTGACAGCTGTTAAATGAGAACATTTCTATCACAATGAGGACAAAGTTAGGTTGTTTCAATGTCATGAGTCACTGGGTAAAGAGCAGAGAAAGCCAGCTCTTCATCCTTACACAAGAGCCCTTCAAACATGGGAGGCCAGTGTTACAAAGGTTTAATCAAAGAGTGAGCAGCTCTTGTCAAAAGTCAAAGAACATTTTTTTTTTTTTTAAACACAGTTACCAATCTTAATCAAATTCCTATTTGGACTCGGCCAATATTAGCTTGTCATTATCACATATGAAGACACATGAAAATGATAAATGTATAATATATAGAAAAGGAATACAGTTGTTCTAAAATGGATGCTGTGTAATGGTTTTTATAAATGAATTTTTAAAAGTTAGAAATTAAAGATGTTATTTGCTAGTCTGAGTTGAAAATGAGAAAGCTTAAGCTCTTCCTCCCTGCCCCCAAAATGGCTTCTTTCCAGATTTCCTCTTTACAAGCAAAATTTTTAATGAGATTAGTATACAATGGGGAGAACTTCAATTAAGCATGAAGATCTTCCTTAATAAAAGATTTATAAGCACTTGTTTAATTTTTTACTTATACTCATTAAAAATGATTTGAAATGGCTTATATATATAATCAAGGAGATATAACAGATAAATAAGAAAAAGAGTAAGGAAAAACAGGAAAGTAAAGCCGAGCCAGGGATAAAATTAGTGTTCATTATAATAGATTGGATTGGAGTTTCTTAGTAGTGAAAACCTCATGAGAAGAAATAATCAGGGACATAATCCATAGATTTTAGTAGCTCAAGAGAAGACAAGTTATTTGTGTACTGACTACCTGAAAAATTTTTTTCTCAAGTAACTCTAAAAAGTTAAAAAGTGGTGGAGTTACATAGTCAACAATATTAATACAATGAAAACCATATGAGATTTTATATACTATTTTCTTGTAGCTTGCTATATTTCTTACTGGTGCTGTAACAAATTACACTTAGTGACTTAAAACAATACAAGTTTATTATGGAATAATTCTGGAGGTCAGAGCTCCGAAATGGGTCTAACAATACCAAGATCAAAGTGTTAGCAGAGCTGGGATTCTGGAAGCTGTTGGGGAAAGTGTTTTGTTTTTTTTTTTTGTTTTTGTTTTGTTTTTTTTTTTTTTTTTTACATTTTCAGCTTCTAGAGTTTACCCTCATTCTTTGGTTCCTGGCCATGTCACTTCAGCATCTGCTTCTGTAATTAAATCTCCTTTGCATCTGACCCTTCTGCCTCTGTTTTATAAGGACTATCATGGTTACCTTGGACTCAGAACAATTTCCCCATCACAAGATTTATTTTTTAAAACTTAAAAAAATTTTTTTTAATGTTTTTATTTTTGAGAGAGAGAGAGAAACAGAGTATGAGTGGGGGAGGGGCAGAGAGAGAGGGGGAGACACAGAATCCAAAGCAGGCTTCAGGCTCTGAGATGGCAGCACAGAGCCCAACGTAGTCCTCAAACCCATGAGCCATGAGATCAGGACCTTAGCCAAAGTCAGACGCTTAACCAACTGAGCTATCCAGGCACCCCTCCCCATCACAAGATTTGTAAATCCCTTTTGCCATGTAAAGTAACATTCAGTAATTAGGATGTAGTGATCTTTGGGGGATGATTATTCACCTTAGCATATATGCCTTAATCTAAGAGGATGATTGTATGATAAAATGTGTATGAAGCTCTCTGATATTTTTATCTAATCTGAAAAAATATGCCAAGAGAAAAAGATGAATTATAAGGCCCCAGGCAACTCAAAACCAATAAAATTTATTTCAGTGAATATTTTTATTAGCATTGGGGGCCAAAAAAGATTTAGGTTTGCTCTCTGGTAATATCTGGAGTACAGATATTCTGTGCTGCCAATGAAAGGGCAGATCCAAAATTTTGCCTTGCACAAGAGACAGATGATACCTTCTAATGAAAACTGAGAATTTTAACCAGGTTTTCAATAGAAAAACCACCCTCTTCAGAATAGAGCTCCCTAGTTGGGTGTTTTAATTATTCACCATACAGCTCTGTACCCGCTGACCACTGGCAAAAATGGGCACTGGAGACCTCAAAGTTCTACATCCTAGCACTAGCAGAAATCATTGTAGCTTTTTTTTTTTTTTTTTTTAGTTTGTATTTTTTAGGTGGATGTTTCCAAACACATACTACAGCCATTAAAATTCTAGAAAGTCAAAATCATTGATGCAACAATTTGAGAACCCTCTATGGTAAACTTTTCGCAAAATATGCCTCCTTGGTAAGGAAATGAACTCATTTAAGGGTTTCTCTTTTTTTAAATCAGTATTTGGGAACGTTCTCCAAAATGATGGCTTGGATTATTTGCCTAGATATGAGGCATTCATTTGGACAGTATGCAGATTAACTGTATTGAGAGAGTACCAATCTACTAAATCAACTCTGATTATAAAGCAATAAAGAATCTTGTCAACAGCATATAGAAAAATATTAACTTTTCTCTCCTTTATAGTAGAGTAGAAACTAGGCCAACTAAAATGATCTTAAGTCTTCACTATACAAAGAAAACAGATTTCAGAGCATGCATATTTTACCACCATGAAAGGAAAATCTGTTCTGACAGCTCTGGTTTTCATTTTGATGTTAAGCTGTAGGTACTACTCTGAGCTTGCATAGCTTATCTTAAGACCTATCTCTGTTTTCAGAGTTAAAGGGCAAGAAAACATTAATAAAGGCTGCAAATAAATTTCTGTAGATTAATTGACATGGCGATAAAGAGTGTAGCAATGGTCAAGAGCAATAGCTGTACCTAACTATCTATATGGGGAAAATTGGCCTAAGAACTCACACTTGAAATTTATCAAAACAGAAACTGATTTTACATTTTATAAGGAATTAGCTAGGCTGTTTTAGAGAAAATGTCTTATCTAAAATATTTACAGTTCTTTGGTATGCTGGCTTTTCTTTTTGCTGGCTAAGCAGATGTCCAGAGATCTAAACTCTAGTGTCTCCTCATGTTAGGCACCCTCTATCATTAGAAGAAATTCTTTTGGGAATCTTACATCCTAGAAGTCCAGGAAGGGTAGCATCCACATAGGGTGTGCAGTGGATGTAGCCCTCTTGCTGAACACTGCACGCCCCTGAAAAGTGATACTTTCTATCCACTGTTTAGTTGATACTTTCTAGTCTTACCTAGTCTCACCCTTAAGTTAACTTGGACATGAAACTGGAAGAAGGGTAGGCTTTGGCCAAGATTTCTGAATTGGAACCTCTCAGGAGGCCCTGAAGGGAACTGGCTGGTTCTAATCATTGGAAGATGTATAGAAACAAAACGTGGAGTATTTGCACATTTAGTCTCATTTGGGTCTTAACCAAATTTTGGGACAATAGGAAAAGTTCCATCAGATGTTTATTACCATCACAAACATATTAATTTTTATATCTAGCAAATTACTAAATTGGCCATAGGTAATGGCAGGAAAGGAAATATTTGGTAGCCAAAGTAGCTCCTGATTTTTGTGTGTGTGTATTTAGTGCTTCTGTCACTCTCCTCATAAAATAATACATCACATCCACTTCCCACCACTGACCACAACCTATCAGAGGTATTTGTCTTCACCAAAGAATAGATTAAGATCTCAGGATTTTTCAAGCTGTAACTAAGTAGAAGAGAGCACAGTTTTACTCCATAATCCACATCTACATTCTCCCTTTTGGAGAAAGTGCTTTATGAAATTAGGCAAAAATGAGAAACCAGTGAAGAGAAAGAGGGATCAATCATCTTACAGGTTTTAGTACATGAATCTATCATCTCTGATAATGTGTTCCTACCCTTATTTGCAAAATTTTGTTACATTTGCCAATAAACTCACCTTTTTGGCACACCCTAGCTCCACTTGCACATCTGGCACTCTCAGCCAGCATCCTGATCACTTCCATCTCTGACACATGATTGAATGCCTCTCTCCATCGTACTTGAATATGTGCATAATAGTCATATCCGAAAGTCCCAAGGAAAGTAATGACTATTTTCGATATTCCCAAACATGCTACTGTTTCAACTTCCCATTTTTCCTTATCTAGGCGATTTTGGTACACCTGATGTTTTTCAAAGGCTGATTGCTAGGCTTCATTTTCTATCATGATAGATTTAATGGCAGTAGGCATTCCATGGAAGTCAACTACTAGCTTTATCTTGTACATAGCCATCCAGCATATAAAACTTAGACAAGAAGATAACTTCATGGATTTCTTATGCTTCCAAAGGCCTTGCTTACCTATACTCTGAAGTAGATGAAAATTATGAACATGATTGTAATTAGGGGCACTTCAGATCTAATTTGTTACTTTTATTTTTGCAACTATCAATTTTTTAAATAGAGAAAAATATAATTTGCTTTTCCTTAAGGAGCATAATAACAATGATAATACCCTATGACTTTTAGATTTCCACATCTTTGGTAAAAGATTATCAGTGTTTTAGTTTTCTTCCTTTCTCTCTCTCCTACTGTTCATTAGATAGTTGCAAATACTTATAACATTTGCATAAATAAGTTATAGATGTGTGTGTGTATACACACATGTAAAACACACATGTACACATATGTGTAAATCTTGGTACATTAACCCCTATATATATATATATATATATACACACACACATATACACATATATACGTACACATGTATATACACGTACACGTATATATGTATATATATATATACACATATATACATGTATACATATATACGTACACGTGTATATACATATACACGTATATATGTGTGTATATATATATATACACACACATATATATATATATATATAAATGTGACTTATTTATTTATACCCAAGATTAAAACCATCTTTCTTAAAGTTAGTCCATTATTATAGATTGGAAATAAGAAGGTTTTGGTTAAGGACCAGATAGTAAACACTTTTGGTTTGCAGAATTAGGAAAACAATTCCATTTACAAACACTGATGAAAGAAATTGAAGATGACAAACAAATGGAAAGATATTTCATGCTCATGGATTGGAAAAAATAGTATTGTTAAAATGTTCATACTACCCAAAGCAGTCTACAGATTCAGTGAAATCCTTATCAAAATACCAACAGCCTTTTCCACAGAACTAGAACAAATAATATTAAAATTTGTATGGAGCCACAAAAGACCCCAAATAGCCAAAACAATCTTAAGAAAGAAGGACAAAGCTGGAGGTATCACATTTTCAGATTTCAAGATATACTATAAAGCTGTAGTAATCAAAACAGTATGGTACTGGTACAGAAATAGACCCATAGATCAATGGAATAGAATAGAAAGCCCAGAAATAAACCCATTGCTTATATGGTCAATTAGTTTATGATAAAGTAGGCAGAAATATACTATGGGAAAAATACAGTCTCTTTAATAAATGGTGCTGGGAAAACTGGATAGCTACATGCAAAAGAATGAAACTGGGCCACTTTCTAACACCTTTCACAAAAGTAAACTGAAAATGAATTAAAGACCTAAATGTGAGACCTGAAACCAATAAAAATCTTAGTGAGAGCACAGCAGTAATTTCTTTGACATCAACCATAGCAACATTTTTCTAGATATGTCTCCTCAGGCAAGGGGAAACGCAAGCAGAAATGAACTGTTGGGACTACATCAACATAAAAAAGCTTTTACAGTGAAGGAAAACATCACAACAACAAAAAAGGCAACCTACTGAATGGGAGAAGATATTTGCAACTGATAAGCCAGATCACCTGATCTTTACAGTAACTGTTCATTTCTAGTGTTGTAGTAGGAAAACAGCTGTAGACAGTGTGCAAATACATGGGTGTGGTTTGGTTCCAGTAAAGTTTCATTTATGAAAACAATTTTGGCCTTAATTTGCTGACCCTGGCTATATAGATTGTCGCTTTATGATGATATTTTAAATCGATGCCTTTGATTCCGTATCCCTTTTGACCATAGGCCATATTCACCTGGATACTCCATCATGAACTCAGTTTTAAATGGAAGAATAAACACTTAGGAAACTAGTTCACTGATTTAGACAAAATAAGATGGTGACATGGATTAGCAGATGACCAAAGGTGTGGAGACAAGTGGGGGTGGGTATGTTCATAGTATAAACTCAGCAGGGCTTTTTGATTGACTGAATAGAGGGTGTAAAGAAGAAAGGAGACATGGAACATTCCTGCTCAGTAAATAAACAGTATTTTTTTTTCATTTTGGAGGTCTTCCTGTATAAAGTTTGACCACAAAATCAAACACGTTTACCTAATTACCTAACTGCTCAAGTTCACAGTGATGGTCTTTCTTTGGACTCCTACAGTATCTATTGTCTGTTTTTCTCCTCTTTACATTTACATTAATAATATCTTACATTATTATTTCATGCATATGCCAAGATTGTAGGATGTTGTAGGATATGTGGACTATGTTTTATATTTCTTTTGCTTCTCACCAAGTTTCTTGCATGGTTCTGTGTAACTAACGGATACACATTAAATGCTTATGCACAAATGGATCAGTGAGCCATGAATGAATCACATTCAAATTTAATGAAGAACACAGTAGGAAACTTCAGGAGCAGATTTTGTCTTTCCACAATCTCATGTTATCTTTCTTCTTAACTCTATCAATTAATAACGATGGCTAGTTTTACTGGCATTCAGGTCTTTCATTCCTTCATTAGAACTTAATTCTTATTACGTTGTCTACATTTTGCTTTTTCTAATGATGCCATTATCATTCTGTGACTGTATCTTTGATGCTCCATTGTAATATTTAATTTCATGTTTATTTTCAAGATCTGTTACTTTAAATGTACTCTTTGATCTTCTATTCATCCAGACTTTTCTTTAAATTCTGCCAAAGATCTACTCTGAATTTATGTCTTTTCCCAGTGAGATTTGTGCTCTGAAATATATGTCTGCAGACAAGATTCAATTTTATAATAGTTTCACAGGATCTGGAAAGTCCAGGCCTGTTCCCATTGCCTCACTGAACAATGTCAGAGGTAGGAATTGAAACTTGTGAGTAGATGGTAATGAGGTAATGCTTTGGGGTGTAAGAATCATAAACTAGAGGATATATCAGGAGGACAAATGATTTCTCCTTCTAATGGTTGTTTATCATCTTTATATCACAGATTCTTAATGTTTTCACTCGTATCTCTCAACATAGTTGAGATTATAATCACACTTATTATACATACATTATATATATATATATATATATATATGTTTTCCAGATTAAGTCATAAATACTCTAAAAAGGCCATTTGAGAAAGTCACAGATGAACTTTTTAGCTGGAGTTTAGTTATCAAATTATAATCAATGTGATTACTGGACTAGTGGATCAAGCATAGGATTAGAAACGAAGTCTGAGGGGCACATGGGTGGCTCAGTCGGTTGGGTGTCCAACTTCGGCTCATGTCATGATCTCACAGTTTATGAGTTCAAGCCCTGCGTTGGGCTGTGTGCTGACAGCTTGGAGCCTGGAGCCTGCTTCGGATTCTGTGTCTCCTTCTCTCTCTGTGCTTCCCCCACTCCTGCTCTGTCTCTGTCTCTGTCTCTCTCAAAAATAAATAAACTTTAAAAAATTAAAAAAAAATTAAGTCTGAAATGTAACTGCAAATATATGTGTGTAAATAGTATATATACTCACATATGTAGTATATATTATATACAGTGTATTAAAAAGCATATGCAACCAATATAGATGAAGAGAAAATGTATTTGGCTGTTTACCACCTCCCATGAATTTATGAAAATATATGTGGAAACTAAATTATAAAAAAATTATTTCTTAATTTACAGTGTATAAAGTTAAAAAACACAGGTATGGAAAGAATCCTGTTATATTAATGTCTGTTTCTATTACTACAACATATGTTGATGTGCCCTTAGATCTGTATTCAGTCCATCAAGCAGGTTTCCTCTTCCTCCCAGATTCTTGTTAAATTTAATAAGTACATATCTTTGGCCTCATTCAAATGATTGATAAATATGTTGTATAAGATGGATCTGTCAACAGAGACTAAGAGCATAACTTTGTCAAAGTGACATTAATTCACTAGCTATTACCCTTTTTAAAATATTTGCATTATCATGAATAATTGTGCCATTCTGTATAAGGCATTTTTAATAATTCCTATATGTGAGGGGAAGTAGATTAAGCTTACACATTATGATTAATACCAACCCAGTGTCATGGATATCTGTAGTTTTATTTTTGAATTCTGTACCTTTTCCCTTCTTCTTCTGATAGCCATACCTTGAAGAAATACATCCCTTTCCTGAATCCTGTAATTCTACTGATTTCTGCCAAGTAGTACTTAGTTTCTCTCCTCTTCCTGCTTGAGTATTAATCATAGGAGCTGATTGGAGGCCTCCACCAAGATTTTTATTTTTTTTAATTTTTATTTTTTAATATATTGAATTTATTGTCAAATTGGTTTCCATACAACACCCAGTGCTCATCCCAAAAGATGCCCTCTTAAATGCCCATCACCTACCCTTCCCTCCCTCCCACTCCCCCATTAACCCTCAGTTTGTTCTCAGTTTTTAAGAGTCTCTTATGCTTTGGCTCTCTCCCTCTCTAATCTCATTTTTTTTTTCCTTCCCCTGCCCCATGGGTTTCTGTTAAGCTTCTCAGGATCCACATAAGAGTGAAAACATATGGTATCTGTCTTTCTCTGTATGGCTTATTTCACTTAGCATCACACTCTCCAGTCCCATCCACGTTGCTACAAAGGGCCATATTGCATTCTTTCTCATTGCCACGTAGTACTCCATTGTGTATATAAACCACAATTTCTTTATCCATTCCTCAGTTGATGGACATTTAGACTTTTTCCACAATTTGGCTATTGTTGAGAGTGCTGCTATGAACATTGGGGTACAAGTGCCCCTATGCACCAGTACTCCTGTATCCCTTGGGTAAATTCCTAGCAGTGCTATTGCTGGGTCATAGGGTAGGTCTATTTTTAATTTTTTGAGGAACCTCCACACTGCTTTCCAGAGCGGCTGCACCAATTTGCATTCCCACCAACAGTGCAAGAGGGTTCCCGTTTCTCCACATCCTCTCCAGCATCTATAGTCTCCTGATTTGTTCATTTTGGCCACTCTGACTGGCGTGAGGTGATATCTGAGTGTGGTTTTGATTTGTATTTCCCTGATAAGGAGCGACGTTGAACATCTTTTCATGTGCCTGTTGGCCATCTGGATGTCTTCTTTAGAGAAGTGTCTATTCATGTTTTCTGCCCATTTCTTCACTGGGTTATTTGTTTTTCAGGTGTGGAGTTTGGTGAGCTCTTTATAGATTTTAGATACTAGCCCTTTGTCTGATATGTCATTTGCAAATATCTTTTCCCATTCCGTTGGTTGCCTTTTAGTTTTGTTGGTTGTTTCCTTTGCTGTGCAGAAGCTTTTTATCTTCATAAGGTCCCCGTAATTCATTTTTGCTTTTAATTCCCTTGCCTTTGGGGATGTGTCGAGTAAGAGGTTGTTATGGCTGAGGTCAGAGAGGTCTTTTCCTGCTTTCTCTCTAGGGTTTGGATGGCTTCCTGTCTCACATTCAGGTCCTTTATCCATTTTGAGTTTATTTTTGTGAATGGTGTGAGAAAGTGGTCTAGTTTCATTCTTCTGCATGTTGCTGTCCAGTTCTCCCAGCACCATTTGTTAAAGAGACTGTCTTTTTTCCATTGGATGTTCTTTCCTGCTTTGTCAAAGATTAGTTGGCCATACGTTTGTGGGTCTAGTTCTGGGGTTTCTATTCTATTTCATTGGTCTCTCTGTTTTTGTGCCAATACCATGCTGTCTTGATGATGACAGCTTTGTAGTAGAGGCTAAAGTCTGGGATTGTGATGCCTCCTGCTTTGGTCTTCTTCTTCAAAAGTAGTTTGGCTATTCAGGGCCTTTTGTGGTTCCATATGAATTTTAGGATTGCTTGTTCTAGCTTTGAGAAGAATGCTGGTGCAATTTTGATTGGGATTGCATTGAATGTGTAGATAGCTTTGGGTAGTATTGACATTTGACAATATTTATTCTTCCAATCCATGAGCAGGGAATGTCTTTCCATTTCTTTATATCTTCTTCAACTACCTTCATAAGCTTTCTATAGTTTTCAGCATACAGATCTTGTACATCTTTGGTTAGATTTATTCGTAGGTATTTTATGCTTCTTGGTGCAATTGTGAATGGGATCAGTTTCTTTATTTGTCTTTCTGTTGCTTCATTGTTAGCGTATAAGAATGCAACTGATTTCTGTACATTGATTTTGTATCCTGCAACTTTGCTGAATTCATGTATCAGTTCTAGCAGACTTTTGGTGGAGTCTGTCGGGTTTTCCATGTATATTATCATGTCATCTGCAAAAAGTGAAAGCTTGACTTCATCTTTGCCAATTTTGATGCCTTTGATTTCGTTTTGTTGTCTGACTGCTGATGCTAGAACTTCCAACACTATGTTAAACAACAGCGGTGAGAGTGGACATCCCTGTTATGTTCCTGATCTCAGGGGGAAAGCTCTCAGATTTCCCCATTGAGAATGATATTAGCTGTGGGCTTTTCATAAATGGCTTTTATGATGTTTAAGTATGTTCCTTCTATCCCGACTTTCTCGAGGGTTTTTATTAAGAAAGTTTGCTGAATTTTGTCAAATGCTTTTTCTGCATCGATTGACAGGATCGTATGATTCTTATCTCTTCTTTTATTAATGTGATTGATGTATCACGTTGATTGATTTGCAAATATTGAACCAGCCCTGCATCCCAGGAGTGAATCCCACTTGATCATGGTGAATAATTCTTTTTATATGCTGTTGAATTTGATTTGCTAGTATCTTATTGAGAATTTTTGCATCCATATTCATCAGGGATATTGACCTGTAGTTCTCTTTTTTTACTAAGTCTCTGGTTTAGGAATCTAAGTAATACTGGCTTCATAGAATGAGTCTGGAAGTTTTCCTTCCCTTTCTATTTTTTTTGGAATAGCTTGAGAAGGATAGGTATTATCTCTGCTTTAAATGTCTGGTAGAATTCCCCAGGGAAGCCATCTGGTTCTGGACTCTTATTTGTTGGGAGATTTTTGATAACTGATTCAATTTCTTCGCTGGTTATGGGTCTGTTCAACCTTCTATTTCCTCCTGTTTGAGTTTTGGAAGCGTGTGGGTGTTTAGGAATTTGTCCATTTCTTCCAGATTGTCCAGTTTGTTGGCATATAATTTTTCATAGTATTCCCTGATAATTGCTTGTATTTCTGAGGGATTGGTTGTAATCATTCCATTTTCATTCATGATTTTATCTATTTGGGTCCTCTCCCTTTTCTTTTTGAGAAGCCTGGCTAGAGGTTTATCAATTTTGTTTATTTATTTAAAAAAACCAACTCTTGGTTTCATTGATCTGCTCTACAGGTTTTTTTTTTTTTTGGATTCTACATTGTTTATTTCTGCTCTGATCTTTATTATTTCTCTTCTTCTGCTGGGTTTAAGGTGTCTTTGCTGCTCTGCTTCTGTTTCCTTTAGGTATGCTGTTAGATTTTGTCCTTGGGATTTTTCTTGTTTCTTGAGATAGGCCTGGATTGCAATGTATTTTCCTCTCAGGACTGCCTTTGCTGCATCCCATAGCGTTTGGATTGTTGCATTTTCATTTTCATTTGTTTCCATATATTTTTAATTTCTTCTCTAATTGCCTGGTTGACCCATTCATTCTTTAGTGGGGTGTTCTTTAACCTCCATGCTTTTGGAGGTTTTCCAGACTTTTTCCTGTGGTTGATACCAAGCTTCATCGCATTGTGGTCCAAAAGTATGCATGGTATGATCTCAATTCTTGAATACTTATGAAGGGCTGTTTTGTGACCCAGTATGTGATCTATCTTGGAGAATGCTCCATGTGCACTTGAGAAGAAAGTATATTCTGTTGCTTTGGGATGCAGAGTTCTAAATATATCTGTCAAGTCCATCTGATCCAATGTATCATTAAGGGCCCTTGTTTCTTTATTGATCATGTGTCTAGATGATCTATCCATTATTGTAAGTGGGGTATTAAAGTCCCCTGCAATTACCACATTCTTGTCAATAAGGTTGCTTATGTTTGTGAGTAATTGTTTTATATATTTGGGCGCTCCGGTATTCGGCTCATAAACATTTATAATTGTTAGTTCTTCTTGATGGATAGACCCTGTAATTATTATATAATGCCCTTCTTTATCTCTTGTTACAGCCTTTAATTTAAAGTTTAGTTTGTCTGATATAAGTATGGCTACTCCAGCTCTCTTTTGACTTCCAGTAGCATGATAAATAGTTCTCCATCCCATCACTTTCAATCTGAAAGTGTCCTCAGGTTTAAAATGAGTCTCTTGTAGACAGCAAATAGATGGGTCTTGTTTTTTTTTATCCATTCTGATACTCTGTGTCTTTTGGTTGGTGCGTTTAGTTCATTTACATTCAGTGTTATTTTAGAAAGATATGGGTTTAGAGTCATTGTGATGTCCATAGGTTTCATGCTTGTAGCGATGTCTCTGGTACTTTGTCTCACAGGATCCCCCTTAGGATCTCTTGTAGGGCTGGGTTAGTGGTAATGAATTCCTTCAATTTTTGTTTGGGAAGACCTTTATCTCTCCTTCTGTTCTACATGACAGATTTGCTGGATAGAGGATTCCTGGCTGCATATTTTTTCTGTTCACCACATTGAAGATTTCCTGCCATTCCTTTCTGGGCTGCCAAGTTTCAGTAGAGAGATCCGTCACGAGTCTTATCGGTCTCCCTTTATATGTTAGAGCACATTTATCCCTAGCTGCTTTCATAATTTTCTCTTTATCCTTGTATTTTGCCAGTCTCACTATGAGATGTCGTGCAGAAGATCGATTCAAGTTACGTTTGAAGGGAGTTCTCTGTGCCTCTTGGATTTCAATGCCTTTTTCCTTCCCCAGATCAGGGAAGTTCCCAGCTATTATTTCTTCAAGTATACCTTCAGCACCTTTCCCTCTCTCTTCCTCCTCTGGAATACCAATCATGCATAGATTTCTCTCTAGTGCATCACTTAGTTCTCTAATTTTCCCCTCATACTCCTGGATTTTTTAATCTCTCTTTTTCTCAGCTTCTTCTTTTTCCATAATTTTATCTTCTAGTTCACCTATTCTTTCCTCTGCCTCTTCAATCTGAGCTGTGGTCGTCTCCATTCTATTTTGTAGCTCATTAATAGCATGTTTTAGCTCCTCCTGACTGTTCCTTAGTCCCTTGATCTCTGTAGCAATAGATTCTCTGCTGTCCTTTATACTGTTTTCAAGCCCAACAATTAATTTTATGACTATTATTCTAAATTCACTTTCTGTTATATTGTTTAAATCATTTTTGATCAGTTTGTTAGCTGTCGTTATTTCCTGGAGGTTTTTTTGAGGGGAATTCTTCCGTTTGGTCATTTTGGATAGTCCCTGGAGTGGTGCGGGACTGTGGGGCACTTCCCCTGTGCTGTCTTGAATAACTTGTGTTGGTGGATGGGGCAGCCGTCAGACCTGATGTCTGCCCCCAGCCCACCGCTTCCACCAAGATTTTTAAAGAGAATCTGAAAGAGCCCTTCTCTTTTCTGGGGTTACATGTATGCATATAAAGCCTGAAAATCTTCTAAAACGTTTAAAAAGGTTAGTTTGAGAGACATAAGCTAGAACAGAGAGAGGGTCAATTTAGAGATCAGTGAAAGTTCAGATAGTATCTCAAGTCCTGTTTCCAGTTTTCTTAGCTTTCCTATTATTTGCCTCCACCACTCAGTAGATTCCCTCTTGACCTAACCTAGCTTAAGGTAGGTGTCTGTCACTTTAAAAGAATACTGACTAGAATTTTCAAGAACTTCTTTTTTGTAAATTTTTAAAAATGTTTTATTTTTGAGACAGAGAGAGACAGAGCATGAGCGGGGAGGACCAGAGAGAAAGGGAGACACAGAATCCCTAGCAGGCTCCAGGCCCTGAGCTGTGAGCACAGAGCCTGACGCAAGGCCTGAACCCTCGAACGGTGAGATCATGACCTGAGCCAAAGTCGGATGCCCAACCAACTGAGCCACCCAGGCGCCCCATCAAGAACTTCTAATAGACATCTGCATCTGAAGAAATACTTGTTGCTTACACATTTTCAGAGCTAAACTTGAAAATCAGTATATATAGCTGTGTAAATGGTAGCACACTTTGCAGGTCTTTCTGGTTCCCAAATAACTGCTTGTCTGCCTTTAGTGAAACTTAAGTTCTCAGTGTCTGTAGCAGTCAAGATTGTATTAGAGAAGTAGAAGAACTAGGAGGGGGTATATGCGCATGTGGGGTGTGTGTGTGTGTGTGTGTGTGTGTGTGTGTGTGTGTGTATGTGTGTGTATGTTAACCATTTTGCTTTGTGGGTTTGACCTCACATAATTGTGGCAGCTAGTTAAACAGCTTCTGTACAGCTTTTATTTTCACATATGATGATGTATCTTGGAGTCCTAAGGAAGGAAAGGTGGGTATAAAGTATAGGAGAGCAAGAACAAGATGGAAACACAAACACACAGTGGGGGAGAACAAGAAAAAGCCCATGAGTTTGGACTGAAACCCAGTTTTTATTGCCTCTGACTTGGATGGTGTGGGTCTCCTATAAAAACCAGGGCTCTTTAGCATAGAGCTGAACACAGAGTCCTGTCCCAGGAGTTGGAAATGCTGAAGGACAATACAGAGGAGGGTGGGAGAGTTGCAGACCTCATCCCTCACAAATGTCCGTGAGATAGATGAGCCAGAAGATAATCAACAAAACGAATTCTGCTTTACTTCCAACCTTCTTCAGACCCTCCCACAAGAACCTCTTTTGTGAACCCTCTAAAGAAACATATAGATATAGGAAGTCTGAGGTATGTAGATAAGCTCAGCTAGTTAACCCATTACAAAATCGCCACAGCATCTAAATCATTGAAATACTTGAACATATCCTGAAGAAGCAAAAAATGTGTGTGTGTGTGTGTGTGTGTGTGTGTGTGTGTGTGTGTGTGTAAGTGGTGGTATAAGTATAGGATAGGGAGAAAAAGGAATAAGTATTAATAAAAAAAAGGCATCTTAATGAAGCAGAGGGCCAAATTATCACTATATTTCATATTGGAATATCATGTTGCAGAGTGATTCCTTTTAGTGTGCCTAAATTCTGTGAGACGATGAAATTTTTTCTTCAGTTTTTGGAAGAGAGAGTAGGTAACATCAAAATTTCATGAAGAAGTGTATTTTGCCTTCTAGTAATTGTTGGATTTTCTCATGCTATTTTCTTCTGAATAATATAAATAGAATTTTATGGTTATGGTGTTTTGTTTAATTCAGGGATGGGTAGTCTTGGCTACAGTCTGAGTATTTTTTTACATCTTAAAACTATTTTAGTTTGTTCTAGGTTTGATAAAACATGTGGCCTGAAGGACTTTTCCTTTAACTTATAAGCCATATGCTTTGGGAAGGAAACTCAATCCATATATTATGGATTCGTTTATACTGAAGTCATTAACGTGTAGTGTAAGAGGACTCTCTCCCTGTCTTTAAAATAAGCTTCCTTCTCTTAAAACAGAAAGCTTTGCTTTTCCAAGAGTAAATGATCTTGGAGACCAATGGTCTAAATCCTGTTTGAAAGTTAAACTGCATGAAATTAGGGTAGGTTCTTTGCCTATTTGTATTTTTATATCAGCGCTGTCAATCTATTTGCTTATATTTTCATCTCAATTTTATTAATATCTCATTTTGTGGTGGAGTGTCTCCATCTAAAAAGGATTATCATTACATTATTGTCCCATCAGAATCCTTTTGTTAGATGTGCTAGTTAGATAAATCATCATCAAAATTCTTTAATTGTTATTTGCTTCATAATTCTAAAATACCTCATCATTGCAATAATTGTATCTTAAATCTACTTAAAATTTTAAATTATGCTTTAAAACTATTCAATCTATTGATTAAATTAATTATAGTGTCTAAATACTACTATGTATTTCTAAAGTTTATATAGAGTTTTCTCATTGATAATTTTTTGATAAACTTTTCTCACACCATTTTTGCTGTAATTTCAGTGAAATGAAAAAGGATAAAGTACTATTCCTCCTGGAAGTTTTTCCTATTCAAATCCTGAATTTAAGATTATATTATTATTCTTATGTGCAATTTTCTTGAGGCAAAACCAAAACCAAGGACAAAAATCCCAAACTAGAAATATTACCACAAAACAACATATTTAATATATGTTAATGCATTTTTATTTATTCTTCTTAGACACACACGTGTAGTTGTATGTATGTGCATATATGCATATGTGCACATACATATGGGTACACACATATATATGCGTATTTATATGTATATACCGTATTAGTATGGAGGCAGACATACATATTCTTAGTTTTTATACATTTATTAGAAAATGTGTTTATACATATAACATATAGATACATATATACATATGATATATGAATATATAAATGTATAAAATTACACACATACACTATTTTTAAAATTGTGCACACTCAGTTAAGCAATTCAGAAAACAAAGAAAGGATATTAAATTCATCTTTCAACTGTCACATGTTTGAAGCAGCACCTTTAGCTTCTAGTATTTTCAACCATACAAATGGGTGTATTAATGGATCTGTTCTAATTAAACTATGTCCGGTACCAAGGCATGAAAAATACTATAGATTTATAATGAATGTTATTATTGAGCAGAATGGGTCCCCCATCCTATGTTATTTTTTCAGCATTCCCCACCTATTTTTAGAAATAATTACAATTATTTTTAATATACATTTTAACATAAGCTTGTCAGATTTAGAAAAAATACACTTTGAGATTTTATTAGTATTAAATTTATAGATTAATTCAGAAAAACATATTCTGATTATAATATTGAATATTTTCTCAATATTTAAGAAAGGTTTTTAGGGGCACCTGGATGGCTCAGTTGGTTAAGCATCCAACTTCGACTCAGGTCATAATCTCATGGTTCATGAGTTCAAGTCCCGCATTGAACTCTGTGCTGTCAGCACAGAGCCTGGAGCCTGCTTCAGATTCTGTGTGTCCCTCTCTCTCTGCCCCTCCCCTGTTTGTGCTTTGTTTCCCCCCCCCCCCCCCGCAAATAAATAAACATTGAGATTTTTAAAAAATATATATCCGCTGTGTAGTTCCTGTTTATTCCTAGTTACATTCTTGTTTCTATCTTTATATATATTTTTCTTCTTCCATTTGTTTTCTAACTTTTTGGAAAAATATATAGTAGTTTTCATTTATCTGCTTATAATGAATATCTTATGTGTACAGTTATGATAGAAAAGATTAAATGAAACAAAATTTTGACTTTGGTTATTTTCATATATATATATCTTCATTACCCCAGGTTTTAAAATATACACACATTGCAAACATTCTGATGTTAAATATTATGTAGACACTTACCAATTGAATAAATGGCATCTTTTTTTGATTGCTGTTTAGAGAATGTAGACTTACAAGGTTCCCTCAAGCAGGTAGAGTGGATTACAATACTAGATTCTTATTCTAACTTAAGGAGATGTTTCATTTATTATAAATGCCATAAGGACAAGACAGTTGGAAAACCATACTTTAAATCACCTTAAAATGGATTTCTCCAAGAAATACAGAACCCCCTTTCCCCCACTCAACATCTTTACTGTTTGGTCTAGCTTAGAAGATTCACATCATCAAGAATTATAACATGTCAAGATATCTAAAATTAATGAGTTCAAATGTATGAACAAGAAAGTACAATTAACATGTAGAATTCTATTTACATTGTTACTGTGAGCCCTATTCTTTAAAAACTATGATTTATTTATTTGAACTTCACTAATTGGCTTTTTTCACTGAGTAGAAATTTTTCTTCCTTTTCAACTCATGACATATTTTTATTTCAAAAACGATATTTAAGATTTTCATATACTTCATAGTGAAACCAAAATTTAATTATATTTTTTGTATACTAACATTTGTATTACAGAAAAATAATTTTGTATAAATTTCCTCAAAGTGTGGGTATCATTAATTTGTTAGTTATCCTTTCGTATCATTATAATTTATTACTGTTTGTAAATATGTACCAGAATGAAAAAGTAGGAAAGTATATAAATATATCAGAACCACAAAAATGGCTAGCTAAAAATAAATGGTAAAAGTAGGTCAAGGCTTAAGAGGGAAAAGAAGTAATAAAATATTATTAAATAGACATAGAGCTTTCACTTTCTTATAATTAAGGGTATAAGAGTAATATTATGACTGTTGATTTTACATTTATATTTGTCTCTTTAGAAATGTTTTGGGACAAAGTGGAAAGAAAAAGCTCTGGTGCTATTTTGATACATTAAAGAAGGTACATACAAATTTAACACAGTAGATAGAGAAATCAGATAATTTTTAGTTCTTTGTCATTCCTTTGTATTTAATTTTCTTTCATTAACAATTGCTTTTTATATTTATTTATTTATTTATTTATTTATTTAAAAATTTTTTTTTTCAACGTTTTTATTTATTTTTGGGACAGAGAGAGACAGAGCATGAATGGGGGAGGGGCAGAGAGAGAGGGAGACACAGAATCGGAAACAGGCTCCAGGCTCTGAGCCATCAGCCCAGAGCCTGACGCGGGGCTCGAACTCATGGACCGCGAGATCGTGACCTGGCTGAAGTCGGACGCTTAACCGACTGCGCCACCCAGGCGCCCCAGGGACTATGTGTTTAAATGGGAAGCTGCTTTAAACAGCTTTAAGAACCAGAAAGAACAGAAAGAAGTGATAACAATTTGAATAAAGGTAGTCTGAGTGGTAGACTATTAAGAGAATGGAAGAAATAATGGAGAATGGAAGTCTTTCTTATATACCTGAATTAAATGTTTAAAAGCTATATTGAAGCTGCTACATTATGTAATACATGGCAGGCACATTTACAGATTAATGCTGAGCTAAAATACTTTGCCAATCACTAAATAGTGTGTGCATCTTGATATTCTGGTCCTGTAACAAAGATATTGCAAAACGCTTTTGAAATTTATTTGGATGGAGACAAAATATGAAGACAAGAAGAGTTAGCAGATATAAATTTATAGTAACAAAATTATTTTTATGATTTTTATGATTAAATATAAAGCTAAAAACCATGCTACAGGGGCGCCTGGGTGGCACTGTCGGTTAAGCGACCGACTTCGGCCAGGTCACCATCTCGCGGTCCGTGAGTTCGAGCCCCGCGTCAGGCCCTGGGCTGATGGCTCGGAGCCTGGAGCCTGTTTCCGATTCTGTGTCCCCCTCTCTCTCTGCCCCTCCCCCGTTCATGCTCTGTCTCTCTCTGTCCCAAAAATAAATAAATGTTGAAAAAATAAATTAAAAAACAAAACAAAACAAAAAACAAACCATGCTACAAAGATCGAGTATCAATCTGAGTATCATGATTTTCATGTGCTGTCTAAATGCAGTTATATGGAATTATAGAAGCTTGAAATAACATAATAAAACTCTTTCATTTTACAGATTAGATTCAGGAACTATCCGCAGCATTGTATTTATGTCTGTGAGATAAAGTGAAATATGGGAAGTGAAAAGATAAGGAAAGAACTAGGCAGACATTTTGTGATAGGGAGTTTTGTTTGCTTAAAGGATCTTTCTCTTTGCCGTATGGCAGGCACTTCAGATGGCACACAGGAAACTCAGGCTACAAGAGTGAGACACTGTGCTGTGCTTTCAGAATCTCAGGAGAAAATCATGTTCAGAGAAGATTTTACTTATTTCTCTGAATGTTTATTATAAATTTAGCATTCGTTTATCTGATTCATAGGTGGAATCAAGGATCTTATCCAGTTGGATCCACTTAGTTTATATTATCTATCTTTAAAAATATCTGAGAATATTTACAAATTTTATACTTTATTAAAGAAGAAAAGGCTTGAGAGTGACAAACCACATTACAGAATGAAAGCTATATAGATACATGAATGGATTAATATTTATAACAGTTTTGTAACAGGGAGGATCAGAGAGACAGCTAAGCATAGACTGTCTCTTGCCTCTTCTACACCTAATCCTGGGAATGTAAAAAGAGAATTTAAGTAGATGGTTGAATTTTGAGTAGTGTAGTAATGGAAATAAAACCTAGGTCCAGGGGCGGGGGCACATGGGTGGCTCTTGTGATTTTGGCACAGGTCATGATCCCAGGGGATCAAGCCCCATGTCAGACTCTGTGCTGAGTGTGGAGTCTGCTTAGGATTCTCTTTCTTCCTCTGCCCCTCTCCCTCACTTGTGCTTTCTTTCTCTAAAATAAGATATAAGATAAGATAAGATAAGATAAGATAAGATAAGATAAGATAAATAAGTAAAAGATAGGTCCAAAAGTGTAAACCAGCACCATAATAGATGGAACTAATGGAAATGATAGAGCAGTGTAAGGTCTTACTCTTTCATAAATTGTCCTAGATATTACCATACATTTATTCTGTCATAAAATTTTAGAATCAGTTAGTAAGTCTCCTCCAAAAATTCTTCTTGGATTTCAGTTGAAATTGCATTTATAAGTAATATAGATTTATTTGGAGAGAACTGACAACTCTGTAATAATAGGGTGAACTTTGCATGAGCATGGTATATCCTTCCATTTAAAAAGGCATCCTTTTTGTCCGTTAATAGAATTGGCTATTTATGAGAGTCTATTTTTTTGCTGTTATAAACTTCATCTGTATTTTCTATTAACATTTTCGACTTATTGTGAAGTAGAGAAATATTAGTGATATATATATCATATATATATGGCTGTTAATATATATGTTATATATATCTTATATTTCCAATATTGGTGATATATATAGCATATTGATGTACAAATATATATATGTATGGCTGGTAATATATATGTTATATATATATGTTATATATATCTTATAATTCCAATATATTTCCAATAGTTTGTTTATTGATTCTTTAGGATCTTCTATGTAAATTATAGCATATGCAAATATCAATATTATCCTTTCCTGATGTTTTTTTCTTGTTTGATTACTTTGCCATGACTCCTAGGGTTATATTGCTCAGTCATGGGTATAATAATCATCCTTGACTTACTTCCAGAGTTAAAAAGAGTGCTTCTGAAATTTCCCTATTAAATACAATGTTTGCTATAAAATTGGCAACTTTATTTTATTATTTTAAGGAAATTGCCTTTTAGATATTTTTCTAGAGTATTAACATAATTGAATATTCAATTTTCCTTTTTTTCTCCTTGAATCTGTTACTTTTTTCTTATAGTTCATGAATAAAGTGAATGACCTCATTGCAAATATGCTGCTATTGAAGAACTCTGGCATTTCTGGTTTAAATTCTACCTGAGCACATTATAGAAGGATTCAATTACCTGATATAGTATTTATTTAGAAAATTTGCATTTATGTGAATAAATGTTATTGGAATATGATTTCCTTTTCTATTGCCTTCAACTGATTTCATTATGAGATTAAAATATTCTAATAACATAAGCCTGGAAACCTTCCCTCTTTATTGTTATTTTTTTGAAATATCTTGTATGATATAAAAATTATTCCTTTAGAATTTGGAGGAATTCACCTATAAAACCATTTCAAGTTGAAGGTGCTTGAAGTGGGGAAAAAGGACAGATTTTTGTTTTCTGTTTTGAATTCTTTATTATTGGTCTACTCAGGTTTTCTATTTTTTATTGTGCTAGTATTTTCCAAAAATGTATTTATTTAACCTATATTTTAAAATTGTCATAAAGATCATATATTTTGTGATGTTTAATTACATCATAAAATTGCATTACATTGCTTCCAAGGCTTTCTTTTGGTTTATATTGATCTGGTATATATTTTTCATTATTGCATTCAACAAATACTGAATTTCTGCTGTGAGGCACTGTTTAGGCCCTAGATTTAGTGACAGATTTAGGCCCTAGATTAAGTGATAATCTTGCTTGTCAGAAGCTTCTACATTATTAGGAAAGACATATAAGAGATTAAGAAAAAACCACAAGTAAAAGTCTATTGTATGTCCAATGATAAGGATGCTCAATTGGAGGAGAAACAGGATTGTGTGGAGTAAGTTGAAATTTTAGATAGTGTCGGGAAGGCCTCTGTTTGACTTGAGTACCCAGAATCCCCTGCTGGATGCTGGGCAGCTGCTGTCCACTCCCTCCACTCAGACCTTTATGCATAATGGGAGGAATGACATATAGGTACCAAAAACATAGAAAGCAAAGGTTATTACTCATGTAGTAAGCAGCAAAAGAATTCCCAAAAGAGAATTCCAATTCAGCTGGGAGTGAAACAAAGAGGGATACTAGTAGCTTTGGGTTTTTATTATGGTTAGTGAATGGAGCTGGGATGGGAGTTTGGGGTTTTGTTGCACAAATGTGTGGCAAAGGAGTAAAGGAAAAGCTGGACCCTTGAAAGCTGTCTGTGGTGATCAAACACCAAAAATATGGGGTCTTTGATTTTATTACAGTCTTATTGTGGGGGGTGGAGTTTGAGGACAGACACATCTTTCCAAAATTTTTTATCCTTTTGTAACGTTACTGGATTGTTTTTAATTTAGTCAGCATATCTATGTATTGATAATGAACTTTTCCCATTTCTTATTACTACTTGAGTTACATAGGACTTATTTTTGTATAATACTTTCTGTTTTCTATTTCTATACTTAATTTTATTTCTTTTTCTCCCGTAATACTTTATGCTGGATGTATTTTTTTATTTTATATCTTCTGAGGTTATCTCAGTCAAAATCATTTATTTGGCTGTCTTTTCTGTTTGTGTGAAATGTTTCAAATTCTATGTATTTGCCCAAACAAAACTTACAACAGGGCACTTTTAACTTCTAATATCTTCTGCCCTGCATATATCATAAGCCCAGAACTACCTCCCATGTTGGTATCTATAGTATCTTGTGTAGCTCAATGCAGTGTATTAAGGATATAAATTTTTAAGAATCATCATTTAATTAGAAAAAGGCCGTATTCAATTGTGTATTCACTTTTTTTCCTAAATATCGTCTTCCTGGGTTAATCTTTCTTGTACAGGCAGTAAATCCTCCAAGACTTATTTCAAACCATGTCCTTGTATGTTAAACTGGCCAAAGAGTATCTTTATTTTACTTTGTATATAAAACTATAGATTCCATCATGTTTTTTCCTGGCACACGATAGGTGATAAGTAAATATTTGTTGACAGTTGAGTAAATGAGTATGAAAGTACATAAAGAGAATGCTTTCTTACAAAGCCAGAGAAACCAATGTTTAAACAAACCAGAATCACACACATACACAAATCAGCATAGCCCAGTGCTCTTTTAATTAGGATCTTTAAACAGGAAAACAGATTTATTGTTCTTTATCCACTACAAGTTTCACACACCCAAAAAATGTGGTATATTTGTTTTTAGGTAAGTTTGGTGTAAATAATCTTCATTAATCCTAAATTTTGACTTGTAAACCTGTGACATATTTAAATCTTATTTTCTCTTTAAATAGTAAGGAAGGAGTGAGTAGAAAGAGAAAGAACACATAACAGGCATTTCCATAAGTGCCTAGTAGGATCCAATTAGAATATTTTAGAGTTATAAACTCCATTTACAGACAACCAACTTTATCTTACATTTTACTGAAGTTAGGGGACGTCTCAGATTTAGCAGCTCCCTCTCATGTCCCCCATAGGTCTTTGCGTATTGCCTCTTAATCATGTGTTTGTATGTGTTAGACCACAGACTCTGAGAAGTGTGTTTCTCTTATTTACGCATTCAACAGTGAGTTTGTCTCTGTGCCAGTCACAGTCTCACCTACAGTCAAAGATGACATAAGTACTCAATAAGAGTCTCAAATGAACTGATGAATCTTCTCTGCCCCTAGTTGAGAACATTTCATAGCACTTGTCTTTATGTCATATGTCTTTATTGTATTCAATACCTGTTGCTTAGGAAAAGTTCTGCAAATTTATGCTAAAAATCCAAATGTCATTTTATTCCTTTATTTCTTGAACTAACACCAACAGAAATATCTTTTATCAATATTTTCTTAATTCTTTTCAAAAAATATTCATACTCAGATTAGTGTGTAAAGATTGGGCCACATTAGCACCATGCTTTGTGTATGGAGATGCAGCGCTGACACCCAAGGGAGTACTCATGATGGCTGAATTCTTCATTACTGTAGAATGGTAAGGGAATTAGTCTCCCTCAGAACACATCAGGATAACCTTGAGCAAGTTAGTTAAACTCTCTGAGTCTTAGTTTTCTTGTTTGATGTGAGGATTAAATAGTAAGTATACATAAAGCACTTAGCACACAAAGTCCATGGAACCTAGTAAATGTTCAAGAGTGATGGGTATTGTTATTTTGTATGTTTATTTCGATGCTACTGAAAGTTGGATAATAAGGATTGGGTAAGTTTTTAAGAAAAAAAGCTTAAAATAGCCTGTATATCCTCCCTACCCCATCCCGAATCAGTTTCTAGCATCATCTTAATGGGATTTAGAAAAAGATGAGATTGGGGCACCTGGGTGGGTCAGTTGGTTAAGCTCAACTTCAGCTAAGGTCATGATCTCACGGTTCAATCCCCATGTTGGGCTGTGTGCTCAGAGCCTGGAGTCTGCTTCAGATTCTGCGTCTCCCTCTCTCTCTGCTCCTCCCCCACTCATGCTCTACCTCTGTCTCTGTCTCTCAAAAATAGATAAACATTAAAAAGAAGAAAAAGATAGTGATTTCAGAAGTGAATAATAGTTTTTGCTTATACTCTAAAATGTGAAAATACTATTTTGGTAAAACCACAGTTTGTATTATTGAATATAATTAGCAAGAAGTCAGTTTTTATTTACATTTAGTGTATCCATATCAGAACATTCCTTTATCTACATAGCCAGGAGTCCAAATATCTACCTTTTTTGTTTCTCTGTCAAAACAACAAAAATAATTACATTTGCTTTCTCTAATCCCAAGCCTTTGAATATTTGAAACCATACATTGAAGCAGAATTGATAGCTCTACCTTTTAATCAGAGTAAATGCTATACATAGTATTATCTTTTCTTTTTTCATCAGTAACGTTTGCAATTTTGGAATAGAAAATTGAGATGAGCCATGTGACTTAATATGGGGGAAGAGCTTCAAGGAGACAAAATAGAATATAGGTGTAATTCCTGAGAAAAATGAATTTGAACTGTCAAGGCCAGTAAGTTAGAGCAGAGTCAGTGAAAAGGAGAAAGGAAAGACACGAGGTCAGAGTGTCATGGAAAGTACTTAAAGACAAGAAAAACTAAATTCTCAGAAAAGTTAATTTCTTCCTCTCGTTCACCATCAAGGTCTTAACTTTTAGCATCTCAACTTAAATTTCTATTTTTGATACTAGACTCTGTTTTTTCTTGAGACTGACAGTTGATTTATTTTAAAATGATTAGGGATAGTGAATACGACTGAAGAGATCAAAAGATTTTTCTGTATTAAGGATGACTTATATGGATTATGTATTAACCAGATGATTTATTTAAAAGAACACTTTTTAACTTCTCATTTCTTGTTTTAATTCTCTTAGACAAAACTTTATCCCCAAGTATAAAGACTGAAGTATCCTGAATTCAGAGTGTATTTGATTTGCGTTTGATTATGGCTTGCCTACATACAAGATACAAAGTGTATAATTGAGACAATTATCTAAAAATTAAGGGCAAATAGTAATTTTGTCTTAAACATATAAACAGTTATCCAGTTAGGGAAGCACAAAATTAGATATCCAAGTGGGATTCTTAAGTGATGTTTTGATGATTTAAGTGTAAATGAATCATAAACATTAGGATTACATTTCCCCTAAAGAATCTTGTATTTAAAATCTATGGAGCAGTATACTTGGCAGAGTGTATTTTGAGTTATAGTAAAACCAAAGACACATGAAAATGGCTTGGGATAGTTTGCTGAAACAAAAGCCTGGTCTCCACGTATGACAAGCGTGAAACTGAAGCAATTAGCTGCAGGTTTGAAGTTACAAATATGTTTGTCAGAAATTCCCTGATCATTACCCAATCATTTTGACATGCATTCAGTGAGTATTCTTTGAACTCCTACTATGTGTTAATCGTGCTGGGCTCTAAATTTACAAAGAACAAGAGAGTCTTGTCCATCTTTTAGGGCTTACAGGCTTCTGAGGAAGTTGGTGGGTAATAAAAAATGTCATTCCTCACTTCTCTGTGGAGGAGAAGGGATTTCAAATCTAAGGATGGAAAGTATAAAAAAAAGATCATCTGGTCTTTTTCTCTGTCCCTTCTCTAAAAATTGAGGGACAGCCTTGCTGATGAATTGTTTTTTGTTTGTTGAGAAAATAGATTAGGGGTTGTGGTTGTAAGGGAGGCATGGCTTGAAGAACGAGTGGTTAATATTGCCATATGATTCAATTGCTTCTCATTAGCACTTAGGGAAGGAAAGGGAGAACTCAACTATTGGTTTAATGTCCATTTGGGTGATTTACTAAACAGCAATATCGACCCTAGTTGATTTTATTCAAAACTGAGATGTTTGAAAGAATAGTATCATGAAAGGAGTTTTGAAGTGATGGATCATAGATGTAGAGGAGAAAGAAGGAAGTAGTGGCTAATCGGTGGGGGGGGGAGAGTAGAAAGACCTGTGAATTGGGATTTATGCAATTGAAGAGATTTGTAGGAAAGATAGAAAACTGTTGTCTCACAGTAGAGGGAGACATTTCTGAGCATTTCTGTGTGGGTCCATGAGAAGGATAATGAGTGGAGTAAAGGAGAAGATAGGTTCAAAGATTATTTTCATTCAGGTTTGAGTGAATTGTGTGGTAGATGATGACATTACTCAGAATAACAGGAAATAAATTATTTGAGTAGGTGGCAAAGATTACATTGAAGGAAAGTAACCAGGAGGATAATAAAAGATAAGGTCAAAACATATAAAGAATGTAGGGGTGCCTGGGTGGCTCAGTCAGTTGAGCATTTGACTCTTGATTTCAGCTCAGGTCATGATCCCAGGGTCTTGGGATCAAGCTCTGCTTGGGGCTCCATACTGAGCATGGAGCCTGCTTAAGATTCTCTCTCTCCCTCTGCCCCTCTTTCCTGCTTGCACTCTCTTGCTCTCTCTCTAAAATAAAAAAAATAAATGTAAATAATGTATAGTCAATTAGCAAGAACTTCAAGGGAACAGATTTATTTATTTGTTTATATGAAGTTGGAGTAGTCATGAGCTAAGAGTCTCTTGGAAACTCTGAAATAGGTGATATGTAGAGAAAAAGCTTCTGCACTTCAAAGGACAGAGAGAACCTATGGAAAAGCCATGTCCAGCTAAGCCCATCTGAAAGGAATGATCAATAGAGAGGCAAGAGGTGAAGGGGAGTTTGTTTAATTATTGAGCAAAGAAGCCTATACAATGAATGAGGGGAGTAGTAAGATTTTTGTGGTTTGGGCCTTGAAATAGACTCGTAAGTATCAAATTTACTTTTACTGTAATATCAAGGGTATAAAAGCAACAGAACTCCTTAGCCTGTAATACCCAACAAATTGCCTCCATTTATTTCATTTCATAGGTGTAGGTCTTGTGTGAATATCCTGTTCTAAGCATGTCATCTGACATTTCAGAAGTCTTAGGTAATGAAATCCTAAATGCATTTTGCCAAGAAAATATCATCTGAGATTTTAGGCATTTTTATTTTTGGAGAAATATAATCTTCATGTTTATGATTAATTTATACTTAAATCAAAATACTGCTAAGAGAAATCTACAGTACATCCAAGATCATTCTTGTCATTCATGCATCGTTTTAAGAGTTTTCTTTAAGTTCTATAACTATGAAGATTAACCTTATTTAATTTGTAAAGTTAAGAGATATGACCTCAATTTAAGGAGTGACATAACCACATTGAATCATAGGCAGATACAACTTGAAGGGACTTTGGGAATCATCTCATCCCCTCACTATACAAGGAGAAACCAAGGGGCAGAGGGGTCACCTGGCATTCCGGCATTCACATTCAACTTAGGAAGAACCAAACCAAGTAGTTAGGTGGTGCTTAATCGATGTTTCACAAATAAATGTTTGTTTAATTATAGATCAATGTCATTGGGAACCCTACCTGCAAATAAATGTGACCTAGTTTGTCATTTAGCATATTTATCATCATCCTCATATGAGAGGTCTAATGATAGACTGTGTACAAAATTATCTTATCAGGCATCATTATTGGTCTCTAGAATCTGTGAACTCAAAACTAGCAAAGTGAAGTGATGAAATATTAAAGACACTTATTGCATCAATATACAAAGACATAATAGTCATTTTGTGTGGCCATTAGTATCAGAATGCGAATCTAACTGTGTACATTACAATAAATAAGTGAAACATTGTTTTTTATTTCAAGTGCATGGAAAATGTTATTGGAAGAGAAGGATTTGAGGAACTCTTAAATTAGGAAATACTGCTAGAGGAAACATCCTGCGGAATCGTTGAACAGACTGAGAGAAGATCTAAGAGCAGGAGGGAGAATTTATGTGGAGTTGATGAGTAGCAAAGTGAGGTGAAGTGTGGTGAAGAACTCATGGGGCATGTAGCAAAATATGGTGAAGGACTCATAGGGGTCACAGTGTGAAATGAGCTGTTGGAAAGAAGCTGTTTCAGGAACTCCAGGAAAAGAACTAGAACTTGAACACAAAGATTTTAATGTTATGGTACAGAGGTTTAGCTGTGTGATCCTGGGTAAGGCATTTAATTCTTTTAAACATTGGTTTCTTGAGATAATCTTACAAAGGCAGATAATCATAGTACCTGTCTTATATGTCTTTCAGAAGAATTAAATTATGTTTACTCTGCAGATAGTACAAGCTAAACCCAGAAATGAGATGTGCAGTGAGATATTGAATTCTTCTGTGTTCCATCGTTAGTCAATAGGTACTGCTCCAAGTCCTTTTCAGTTGTAGATCCCAATCTGAGAATTTTCATATGTGTTCACTGTCTATATGCCTTCTCTTTTCTGGAAGCAGTTCTCCTATTTGAATCTTGTTAGCTCACCTGGAATGCTGTCAAGGACAAACTCAGCAAGAGTTATTTATGCATGATGACCATATTTGAGTGGGATGAATCCTGACCATTTCTTCGGTGGTAAGCGCTAGATTAGCAGAATGTAGGTCAGGATGAGGATCTCCTAATGACCTGTTGGTACAAGTGTGATATAGTGGGAAAGGCACTAGACATACTGTTGGAAGACGTAGGTTTGAAAGGGAAGCCTACTTATTACCTAATACCGCTGAGCCCCTATTTCTCAATCTATAAACTAGGGATAATAGTACAAATCATAGAAAGCTGTTGTGGCAGTTACATGACATAATCTGTTATAAAGAATTTAGCGTAGTGCCTGACCCTTAACCAAATCTTAATACATATCCTTGTTCTTCTTTCTTCATCATTTAACTCTCAATATGTATTAAAGCAATCTTCAGGTTCTTTAGAGAAGAACAAATAATGCCAAAAAAGGGCCCAGGAGGGAAGAAAATTTGCCCTTAACCATCTAAGGAAAAAGGAAGAGAAGGCTCAGTAAAAAATAAAACAATTCACCCAGAACTATCAATTATTATCATTACATGTTTAAAAATTACAAACATTGTACATTTTATAAACTTTAGAAATCTAAAGCTGTTAGATAATGGGTGTTTAACTTTGGAGTGACTCTCAAAATCACACCATAATTGGGAATGCTAACAGAGTCTAATTAAATGGTGAAAAATCAGTTTCCCTTCCAGCTATATAATTTTGTGGAATGATTAGGACAGACAGAAGGAGAGAAATGAAATTAGTATATGACATGGGCATGGTAACACAACGCAGTAATCAAGTTTCATAATGTCATAGACATTAGAAAGAGGTTACTGGAATTTTAGATCTCTGCAGTGCCTTCTTACCACAGAGCTGAAAGTGTTTGTTCTGTTGTCTAGATGACTTTCTTCAAATCTGGAGCTGTTTGGAGAGCTAGCTTTAGGAGTGTATCCTTTCAGCTTGTTTTGCCATCATTACCTTACTCACTATTTTATTTCCACCTGTAAGGACCCACCTCTGCAAATAAGCCTGCAACAAAGCACATTGCTCCCTTTCTAAGTTGATTAAGTGGGGTACAGCAAGTGAGATTTGTTTTTCAAATAATTAAACACTGTATGATTTCTTAGACCTATTTATGACAGGACCAAAATTGTATTTCAAACCTTTGGCAAGATATAATTCATGTGGTGTCTGGATATTATAGAAGGATGGCTTTTAAAAAGTTAGATTTTTTGTTTTGGACAGTTGCATTCTCATGTCAGATCTCTAAGAGGATGTGCGGTTTGAGGTAACAAGCTTTTCATTTACAACCTGGAATCCCATCAATTTACCCTGGTGCTCACTGATATATTAGAAAGGTAAAATCCAAACAAGATACATGCTATCTTGTGGTCAAATGAAAATGCTTCTAAACTGAAGTAGCAAATTCTTAGAGAAAAAGAACATGTTGAACATTTTGTCTATCACATGGTTATAAAAACCACCTAAAAGAATCCCCAGGAACTAGACTCTATATTCCTCATAGATACTGGATGATAAACTCTCTGAAGGAAGGGTTTCTGACTTTTCTTTGCATCCATTATATAGAGTGCAAAGATTTTTGTTCTGGGGTCAGAGTCTGTACCTCCTGCAGTGAAAATTGTTCTGAAGTCATTTTTAAAGTGAATGTGAAGGGAAATCGTCTCATTTAATCCTCTCTGATCTGACTCTAAACACTAACATAATATTTAAATGTGGTTGGTATAATATTCTTTCATCAGTATTTCTGGGCTAGATTTTTTTAGTCTCACCTTTTTTTAGGTTCACCTCTGTTCTCTGAACATGTTTCCCCATCTGAGTGTCAAGCTTCATATGTTTTGTTAATCTGTTGGTAAAGTGCAAGCCTCCATTTTTTATTTGACACTTTTTAAAAAAATTTTTTGATGTTTATTTATTTTTGAAGGAGAAAGACAGAGTGTGAGGGGGGAGGGGCAGAGAGAGAGGGAGACACAGAATCCAAAGCAGGCTCTAGGCTCTGAGCTGTCAGTACAGAGCCTGACCCAGGGCCCAAACCCGTAAACCACGAGATCATGACCTGAGCCGAAGTCGGAGGCTTAACTGACTGAGCCACCCAGACACATTGTTTTAAAGAAATGCTGTATGTTAGATCATAAGGCTCTGGCTGATCAAAGGGCTGCTGGGAAATACAGCAGACTTGGAATTGTCTGAAGAAGGCAGAAATAGTAACAGGTGATACTTATCAAGGGCTTCCCATATACCAGGCAGTATTTTAAGTACATAACACTTAACAATTTTAATCCTAAACATAGCCATGTCAGTGAAATCATTATCTTCACTTTGCTTATGGGGAAACTGAGACACAGAGAAGTGAAGTCTCCACATAGTAAGTGAGGGTTTTGAGATTTGAATCCAGGCGGTCTGGCCCCAGAGTATGTCATTTTAGCTACTCAACAATACAAACTGATTGTGAATTAGCAAATGATTTCAGGCAGCTTATTTTTCTTGTAGCTAAAGTGAAAAAAGAAAAATAGTTGATTATATTATATAGTTTTGTGTTTTTGATGACAGAAAAATATCCTGAGGCATTTTTTCTGGAACATATCTCTAGTTTGAATTAATAGCATGGGATTTGCCTAAAGTATATTATGTGATACACTAGACAATGACTTTAATATCACAGGACATACAGAAATTCTATTTAACCAAATAGTTCTTATATTAACACTTCAAACGAGCAGAGCATCATATCCAGGTACTTGGATCCTTGAACTTACATAATGTGAGGATACTACTGGGACACTCTAGATGATGACATAGCAAATACATCCCATAGGCTCTGTCTCTGAAATATCAGAGGTGTTAAGATTTCACAGGTGCTGGATTTCATTCAATTTATAAGTAGATCCTCTCATAAACACCTTAATTGCAGATAGTCTATAATGCTGACTACAGTGACAACCAAGTAAGAGGCAAAAGGGACCTTCTATAGGGATGGTTGAACAGCCAGACTATTATCTCCTGTACCAAATGAAGGCCAACTCTTCAGCATCCCTTCATAATGGCTGTTGATCATCCTTTCACTGCTTCTTTCAACAAGCCTTTGTACGCCAGGCCTTATGCTAGATGTTGAGTGTGCAGACGTAAATATAACGTAATTGCATAGAGCCTCCAATATTCCCAAAAGCCAACAATTGTTTTTGCAAAAAGTTTAATGATGTTTTAAACTCTTATACTAGTTACTGATTAAGAATTGAGAATTTTACATGATAGCATGTGATTTTAACCCAGAGTTTCTCAATCTCGGCACTAATGACAGTTTGGACTAGGTAATTGTTTGTTATGGGGGGCTGTGCTGTGCAAAACAGTATCCCTGTCCTTTATTAATTAGGTGTCAATACTGTCACCACCCCTAGTTGTGACAAGCAAAAGTGTCTTTGATCATCACTCTTGGTTGAAAACCACTGCCTTTAACCTGAAAATATTTTAAAGTAAGTGTTAATATGTTTATTCACAAACAAAACAAAAGACAGTAACAAAAATCTTGACACTAGTTTTAGCCTTATATTTAATGAGTTGTAAGATACTGCTCCCCCCTCTCCCGCCCAATGACATTTACAATATGTACATTTAAGAAAACTAAAACATGATTTACTACTTGGGGCTATTTTTTTATAATTGTTTTAAAATTGTTATTTATTTTTGAAGGAGAGAAAGAGACAGAGTGTGAGTGGGGGAGAGGCAGAGAGAGAGGGAGACACAGAATCCAAAGCAGGCTCCAGGCTCCAAGCTGTCTGCACAGAGCCGTAAACGCGGGGCTCAAACTCACAAATCTTGAGATCATGACCTGAGCCGAAGTCTGATGCTCAACTGACTGAGCCACCCAGGCACCCCAGTTTTTTTAAATGTCTATTCATTTTTGAGAAAGAGAGAAAGAGCAAGCAGGGGAGGAGCAGAGAGGAGACACAGAATCCGAAGCAGGCTACAGGCTCTGAGCTGCCAGCACAGCGTCCTATGTGGGGCTTGAACTCATCAACTGTGAGCAAGATCATGACCTGAGCCAAAGTTGGATGCTTAACTGACTGAGCCACTCAGGCACTGCTATTTGAGGTTATTTTAGATTGATCATTTAAAATATCGGCAAGTGGCAAAGTCTTTTTCCAGGGTGAATTTTTTTCTGGGAATGTCATTCCTTTCTTACCAACCATGATTATCACACAGGCCTGGAAATTTCTAAATCCTAAGTATTCACACTCTGAATTATTCTTTAGCCCTTGCAATTCAGATAGACTCAAGGAGGTATAGATCTTGTCTCAAACACCCAATATCTAATTAGACTGAGCTGAGATCACCCATTAAGTGTATGTTCCTGTTTTCCATCGGTGGAAAACATGTGTCCAAAGGCCTAGTAAGATAGCATCCCACTTATGAGATCTTTGTAACACATAGAGACACTCAATGAACAATTGTTGGGTATTTATTTAATCTTTTATTGCTTAGGTTTTTTCAAAAAAAGGTAGGTTTCAAAAAAAAACACCACCACAATATAAGAAGATAGTAATGAGTTATTTAAGAAAAAAGGAAAGCAGGGCTATGAAAAGTGAGTTACATGTAGCATGAATTTGACACTCAAGTTCATGTTCTTTCAGTTGCCAAGAGTTAGGCAACAAATTTGACTTTTAACAGCCATGGCAAAGAGGAAATGGTAACCAGTTACATGATTTGGGGTCTCAAAATAAAGACAAATTAGTTGCTGTAGAGAAGTTCAACTATTTGTGGTACTTAGCCAGAGAGAAATTTTACCTGAAGATTCTCCTAAAGGGGGCAAGAGTGATGTTATGAGTCCCAGCTTCGGTTACATTCACATAAGAGATATAATGAGTTTTAAAAGGCAGTGGTGAAGGCTATCAGTGGAGGTTTTGGTGTAATGTGGAAGTTCACTTTAGTAAGAGATTATCAATAGGTTGTTAAAACGATGAGGTGTTAAATTGCTGGCTTGGATGAATGCAAGTGCAAACAAGAACTGGAGGACTGAAAGTATTGCATCATCTCAGGAATTCACTGTGACCAGCACTTGTTTTAGCTGGTTTTTGCTAAGTTGTGAGTGGCTATGAGTGAAGTGATTCTCTAAAAAGTACCTAGAATGTGAGCACTTCATGTTACCAGTTATGTTCACAGTCATATTCTTAACAGTTGGCAATGACGGGAGGACTAATATTTTCCTTCAAAGTATAGTGGACTGTATAGTGGGTGTGAATACAACAAAGTCATCTCACATCTGTCTGGTACTTGGCGAAAGTAGGCTCCATGGAATGGGAAAATAAGTATCTTAAAAAAAATAATAATAAAACAACCAAAAAAGAGACCTTAAGGCTTTAAAATTTCCACATCATAATTTGGTTACAATAATTTAAACCCAAACAATTTTAAAGAACATATAACTAGAAACAACCATTTTTTCCCAAAAATAATACTGGTAAAGAATCAACAAAATATATATCTTTGAGCTGTGCATATTTTTTTAATGTATGTTTTTGTGTATCTGTCTTTCTTCCTGGTGTATCTTCCAATATGACTTTGTGTAGAAGATTTAAAATGGCCTAAAATTGCTAAGTTTCCCATGGAGATAAGATGTTGAAATCCTCTCCTTTTGGGTCTGATTTGGCCTTCAGGTCCAGCTTGACTGATAGAAGACTTCAGAAGTGACATTCTCAGACTCTCTCTGAGGTTAGGTCTTAAGAAGTTTTGCAGCTTCCACCTGGGCTCCCTTGGAATATGCCCTTTGGGATCCTCAGCTGCCATCTATAGAAGCCTGACTACCTTTAGACTCCATGATGGAGAGGCCATGTGTAGGTGCTCCAGTCCCAGCTGACCTTAGCCTTCCAGCCATCTCTCTCCCAAGGCACCAGATGTGACAGTGAAGCTGTCTTGGACTTTGCAGAGTAGCCCAATCTGTCAGTAACACATGGAAAAGAGAATTACTCAGTTGAGCCCTAATATGACCCACAAATGTGAGATATCATAGAAAGAGTGCATTTAAGCCACTGAGGTTTGAGGGAGGTAATAACAGGAACAACTTATAAATATATATACACCCAGGATTTCACTGGTTATGTATCCATAAAGCAAAATTTAAGGAGGTAGCATATCTACTATAATTGGTAGTTTGGGTTTTGATGCCTTAATTTCCTTTTTTAATAGAGAGGACTGATATTCCCCTTTGATGATCCCTTTTGTTTATATTAAGACTTTGATAAAAGTCCTTCCTTCCGTCCTCTCTTGGTCCTTTCCTTCTTTTCTGCCTTTTCAGTTAGATCATTGCAAAAAATAAATTACTGCAAATCTGACCCTTACTATTTGTGGCTTTATAACAAAGACTATATATCTATATCTAGCCATCTATAGATAGCTCTATATCAAGTTTGTGTGTGTAACACATAAGCAAGCCTGAAGGTAGTGCTATTTTAGGCATATTCATTATTTTACATATATTTTAAAATTTTAGGGTGGGGTTATTTTCATTTCATGGAAACAGTAGACTACATTTAGGTTCACGATAAATTCTATTTCAAAGTGATTGTGAGAATTAGACATAGCGATTATCTGACTTGATAATTTTCTGCATCTTAGTTTTATATGTGTAATTGTGTTTATTTTGTCTGATGCTCCAGCTAATTTTCATAAAATCCTTCTCCAAAATTAATAGAATTTCAGCCATATTCATGTGAATACTTCAAATGAAAAAGTTAAATATGCTTTCCTTATTCATGTCTTAGGTTGCTTATATTTTAAATTAAATTTAGTTTTGATGGCTTTTGAGTCACACCAAAATATTGCAAATCTGTTTCCAATGTTTTCTTGAATCTACTAAATTAGAAAAAAAATGAAGATGGAATGCCAATTTTTGCTGCCCTTTGGATCATACATATCTCTCAACTTTCTCTGAAACATTTTGTTTGAGACCATAGACCAGAGAATCTATTCTGTCCTTTTTTCAGTCAGGCTGAATTTTTACTTCTTAAACACTACTTAAATTGATTAAATACAAACTTGCCATTCAAAATTTAATGCAATTTTTATGCATTTAATGTAGTTTTAGTTTTTGTGTATGTGTGTTACATTATAGCATTACAATTGGTGTTATATTACAAGTCTGTTATAAAGACATGAGAAATATAACTCATTATCATAGCTCATCAAATTGAATTATACCTTTATTGTGAAATAAGCTTACATGAAATAATTTATAAATTATATTTTTCATATAAATGTTATGGACAAGTATGACTTAAATACCTTTGAAAAAGCATGTTTAATTGTACTGATTTTCTTCTTTCTTTCTTTCTTTCTTTCTTTCTTTCTTTCTTTCTTTCTTTCTTTCTTTTTCCTCCCATCCTTCCTTCTTTCCCTCCATCTTTTCTTTTTATTTCTTTCTGTCTTATTAATAACTTCTTTTGAAAAAGAAAATTCAAGACTGCTTGAAGATCGAAAAAATTAAAAACGTGATTCCCTTCATTGTGTATATATCTCAAACTAAGCACATATATGCACAAATGTTGGCCTATGGAATTGCATTGAAAGTTTGTTCTAAATTTTACTTGGAATAAATCAGTTATCTATAAAGAGACCCTTTGTGGACAGTGACTATAAATGATTTAATAGGACTAAATATAATCTATTAAAATATATATATTATCAGAACTTTAAAAAATATTTGTGTGATTAAGATTTTTTTTCATAATGAAGAACACCTCAAAACCATTTGGTTTGACATATTTTTAAATTTTTAAACTTTCAAATTTAGTCTTTCATGAAAATATGTATTCTTTTAAAATATTTAAACTTGCAGAAAATTATATTTAATTTTGGTACAACTCAGAAGTCACTGGCTCCTATGTGTATTGCATTGTTAGAATATCTATCAATAAAATATTGAAGGGAAAAATAGAGAAAAAAATTCCAAATTATCATTTCATCAATGACATGGTCATAGTTAAGACTAAGCTTGAATTACATGATGTTCCTTGAATTAATTAACAGTATCAATGCCTACTGATTCATTAATCTAAACTGCAGTATTTACTGTGTGCTTAAGAATCAAAGTCACAGTGTTTAGCATCCAGGAAACATCTAAGTGAATATAAATTCACTAAATTGATGCTTTCAACAAGCATTTCAGGAATATTTATTACTATATGGAAAGAACCATCCTAGGCATTATAGGACATTAAAACTGCAGTAATATATATATTTACGAAAGCAAAACTAAATTGAAGCCCTTGTCGGTGTCTGTATCCACCAAGTCATGGAGTATCACAGTGTACTAAAAGGATGCTAAAAGGACATCCGTTCTGATCACACTGCCTAATTGGCAGTTTATAAAGGTTGCTTATAAAAGCCTTATTTTTCTAATCACTGATATTATAATCATCAAATTAATCATGATCTCATACAGAGTTTTGGAATTAGCCATTTAATTATTATCCTGAATTGATTGTCCATGTCAGTGGTTGAAGAAACTGTATTTTAACTGAAAGTGTGTTTGGACTATAATAATTTCCCAATTTCATCTAAATATCAGTTTTGGTAGAAAACAGTAGAAAATAGTGGTTGATCTCTTAGGAGCTGAATTATAAGTACTTTTTTTTTTTAAACATGATACTTTGTGATAAGTATTAGATTTAAAGGAATTTCTTGATCATTAGTTCTAGAAACCATCATGATGAAATGGCACATTTTTGCAAATAGAGGTGCTTAGCCAATACGTCTTAGTCTAGCAGAGTATAGAGACTTCGAGATTAAGGATGAGCACTGGGTATTGTATGGAAACCAATTTAACAATAAATTATATTTAAAAATAAATACATAAATAATAAATTAAAAAGACAAGAACGTGCCAAAGGTTTGGAGACTGTTTTACTGATGTAATCAGGGTATATCAATTGGTAATTATATTTTTTGAAAAATGTCAAAGCAAAACATTTAGACAATTATATTTTTTTCTGATAAAGTGTAACATTCTAAAATGTCATCTTCCTAATAAAAATTAGTTCATTACAGTAATTAGAGTTAATTTTACAAGTAAAATGACTGAACTTAATTAGCTAAGACTACTCTCCTTTGATAGCAATCACAAATTTCTTGTCTTGCATTGTGTGAGGAACTTTGGGAATTTGTTTTGTGGTTTTAAAATTCAGCATGTCTAACTAAAAATGAGTCCATGCTTTCTTTCCTATTAGCTGAGTAAGACGGTAACCTTCCAGGGGTTTACACTGCTGCCAGTAAATCTTCTCCTGTAACCAGACACCATGATTTGTACTCAAAAGGAAACTTACTTGTAACATGTGGGAATTCATGTTCAAATCTATCATCACTTCTCTTATTGGTGCTACATTTGTGTTCTGTGTCCTGTGGTGAACTGAAATAACCTCAGTATTCCCTGTGAATTGAGCAATGAGACATCTACTCTAAATCATGTCTCTTTTGTCAGAAAGCAGACAAAAGGGCACAAAAGGATGAACAAGCTGCTTTATTCAACTATATAATCCTAGCTCCTCTCCTACCTCTATAAGCACTGCTTTTCTCTTGTATTTCCTTCTCTAGCTTCCAAAATGGTCTCTGCTTTCTAACTCTGAAGGTGTTTTCAGTACTAAAGGATCCAACCACACTTCTCTTTAGGTATGCCTCATATATGTATCAGTTATCCCACCCTCTCATCTAACTGCTTGTGTCTCTGGTATACACAATGAATTTCTATTATATATCTTATGATTGGCTTAAACAAACCATCTATAAAGCCATCTTGTAAATTTTTAGAAAATTGGCTTTTCCTTCTGCTCTACTGCCAGTCAATAACCATGTCAGCATTTTCACAGCACATAGATACTGGTCAATTCTTTCCTAATAGCCAGAGGGAGGTACTGAATTCGGCCATATTTTGTTACAAAGTGTTTCTTTCTCTTTTCTGTCCCTACTACCTCACCCCCAGTCTTGGTTCTTTAATACTCTTGTAATGCTAACATCAAAGAGTCTTTTTACCCCAGTGTTCATTCTATTATACCAGTCTGTTTCTCTATAAAATCAATTCTCCTGAACAATATATCATCAAACTACTTTCTGAAAAAGAATTCTTAGTTCCTCTACCCTTAATTTCTCTATGATTTCCAGTAGCAAAATCAGTCTCCTTGAGGGCAAATTATTATTATTCCCAGTCTGTACATATTTCAAAGTGTCAGAACCCCCTCTAGAATTAATCTCCAGAATCTTCCCCTCCAGTACCCTCTGTAAAGAGTTGGTGCCACTATTAAAAAAAAAAAAAAAAAAGTGTAGAAAGTCATTTGGTTAAGGGAAGTATAAAATAGATAGAAGGAGAAGAAAAGTAAGATGGAGAGGAGTTTTATATACACTCACCACCATCTGCTCAAGTCCAAACTGAAGCAAGTTAAATAAAGAAGGGAATTTCTTAAATATAAGATGAAATTTCTAATAAGCTTTTAAACTTTTCTCCTTTCTCTCTGATCCTTTCTGCTTTGTCACTGCTATAATCTCTTCTGTATATTCCCTAACTATTGTTGTCCCTCTAGTTCTATTTTTCCTGTTGTTTCTAGTCACCCTTGACTCTTGATTTCAGCTAGTATCACTATGCTCCAGACTCAGATCTGTGTCTCTGAGCTTCAGATTAATCAAAAACTCCATTTACCTTTTCCTCCTGAATTGCTCTTTGTCTTCCTGCATTCTTTGTCCTGGTTAATGGAACTATTGCTAAATGATTATCCAGATTATAAATCAAGGTGTCACCTTTGACTTTTTCCTTCCTTTCATGCCTGTCAACTAATACCCAAGTTCTGCTGATTTTACTTGCTAAATCAGTTACCATCTTTCTATTCTTTACATGGTTCTAATCCTCATTCTTTATTACCATGTAATGCTTTGTCAACTGGAGGGCAGTTTTGATCCTTGTTCTCCTCAAAGTTACCTGTCCATAAAGTTTCCAGAATGGTCTTATATAAACCATAAGACTTTCCATTGTTCCTGCCCTTCTTAAATGTTTCAGTAGTTTTCCATTGTGTATAGGAAAAATCCAAATAATTAATATGACATACAAGCCTAAAATATCTTTCCTAGTGGAACCCCTACTAAAATACCTCTCCCCTTTTTATCTCCCGCCACTTAATGCTTTGTACCTGTAGTCTCAGTAACATAGAGATACTTGTAGTGCAGTCATCAAATCCTACTGCTTCCTATTTTCTTTTAGTTATGCTGTCCCATTTGCCTAGAATGCTTTTACTACCTTTTGCCATTTGTCTTATTCTGTAATACTTTGCTCAGGCATCAATCTCCTTCTTCAAGTCTAATTTGCTGTACCACTTATCTACTGCTGTGTAACAATATTACCACAAACTTGGTGGCTTAAAAACATGTATTGGTATTTTTTATTTTTATTATTATTGTTATTTATGGTTTCTGTAAATCAAGAATCCAGGCATTGCTTAGCTGAATGCTGCTTCATTGTCTCTTATGGGGCTACCATCAAGGTGTCAATCAGTCTGAGGTCTCATCTGAACAGACTTGGGGAGTATCCGCTTCCAAGCTTACATTGTGGCTGGATTACATTGGATTATATTGGCTTACATTGTTGACAGAATTCAGTTATTTGAGGCCTGTTGGACAGGGGGTCCATTTATTTTTTAGTTTTTGGCTGGAGGCCACCCTCAGTTCCTAGATAGGCATTGGTAAGAGGCAGCCCTTAGTTTCTTGACATATGGGTCCTTCCAACATGACTTCTTACATTGTCAAAGAGTACAAGCCAAGAATGCAATAGAGGGAGTATGCTAGAAAGATGGAAGTCAAAATCCTACATGACACAATCATGAAAGTGACATCCCATCACTTTTGTCGTTTTGTATTGCTTAGAAGCAACCCATATGTCCCACCCACACTCATAGGGAGGGGTTTATACAAAGACATGAATGCCAAAAGTTATGAATGATTATGGAACACTCCCCAGTTTTATTGAGAAATAATTGACACACATCACTGTGTAAGTTTAAGGTGTGCAGCATGATGATTTGATTTTACATATATTATGTAATGATTACCACGCTAACTTCAGCTAACATCCATCTTGTTATCTAAAAACAATAAAAATAGGTGGGGAGAGGGAAGATGGCGGCGTAGGAGGACGCTGGGCTCACCGCGCGTCCTGCTGATCACTTAGATTCCACCTACACCTGCCTAAATAACCCAGAAAACCACCAGAGGATTAGCAGAACGAAGTTGCCAGAGCCAAGCGCAGACAAGAGGCCCACGGAAGAGGGTAGGAAGGGCGGCGAGGCGGTGCGCACTCCACGGACTGGCGGGAGGGAGCCGGGGCGGAGGGGCGGGTCGCGGGCCAAGCAGAGCCCCCGAGTCTGGCTTGCAAAAAGCGGAGGGGCCTGACAGACTGTGTTCCGACAGCAAGTGCGACTTAGCGTCTGGGAGGTCATAAGTTAACAGCTCTGCTCAGAAAGCGGGAAGGCTGGAGGACAAAGGGAAGGAGAGCTGCTGAGCCCCCTGACGACAGAGCTCAGTTTGGTGGGGAACAAAGGCGCTCGCCAGTGCCATCTCCCCCGCCCATCCCCCAGCCAAAATCCCAAAGAGAACCAGTTCCTGCCAGGGAACTTGCTCGCT
>NW_024412417.1:18278168-18316061 GCF_014898765.1 Herpailurus yagouaroundi | reverse complement strand
TCTTTATCCATTCATCCATCCATGGACAAATAGGTTGTTTCCATGTCTTGGCTATTGTTACTAATGCTGCTATTAACATGGAGTTGCAGATAACTTTTCAATTTAGTGTTTTCATTTCCTGTGGATATGTTCACAGAAGTGGAATTGATGGCTCATATAGCAAATCTATTTTTAATTTTTTGAAGAAAATTGTTTTTTGTAGTGGCTGCACCAATTTACAATCTCACCCACAGTGTACAAGACTTCCCTTTACTCTGAATCCATACCAGCACTGCTTATCTCTTGTTTTTTCAATGGTGGCCATTCTAACAGGTGTGAGGTGATATCTCACTGTAATTTTAATTTGCGTTTCCTTAATGACTAGTGATATTGAGCATCTCTTCATGTACCTGTTTGCCTTTCATATATGGAAAACCTTGGTTTGCGAGCATAATTCATTCCAGAAATGTGCTTATAATCCAAAGCACTTACATATCAAGGTGAATTTCCCCGTAAGAAATAATGGTAACTCATGATTTGTTCTACAATCCAAAAATATTCATATAAAAGTGATTACAATACTGTAATATAATACAAATAATAAAGAAAATACAAAATATAAAGAAAATAAATTAACCTGCACTTACCTTTGAAAACCTTTGTGGCTGGTGTGGGGGAAACAAGAGAGAGGAGAGTTATTTTGTAGGATGCCTTTCACTATCACTAATGAAATCACTGCTATCTATTGGCTCAATGGAATCTTTTTCTGCATGAGGGCCGTTGTATATGCTTGTATGGAGGTTGACTACAATACAGTATTAATAAACTCCTGTCATATACTGTATTTAACGTAACTGGCAACAAGGCAGCAGAGGAAAGGGTCTATATCTGTCGGCAGCCTGACCTAGAAGGAAGCAGAGCATTCATAAGCTTACTCCTGTATGGAAAAGCAAAGGACTGTCCATAGGTACTTTGAAGTGACAAAAAATATACTAATGCCAGTTGTGGGCACCTTCAATGTTCTGAAAAATCACTGATTTCTGCCAACCACTGTGGCCTGAGACTGAGCATCTGAGCATGGAAGATGATCACCCACAATCCTGCCATGAGAGGGAGAGAAAACCATTGGCTCAGTTGTGATTATGTGACATTTGGCATCACATACTACTCATATTGCAAGACATCGCTCCTTAATCAAGTTAAAATTTATTAGAAATTTTTGCTCTTGTGGAACACTCACAGAACAAGTTACTCACAATCCAAAGTTTCAGTGTATATTCTTTGGAGAAATGTTTATTCAGGTCTTTGCCCATTTTTTAATTGGGCTATTTATTTATTTATTTATTTATTTATTTGTCTTTTGGTGTATGACTTCTTTATATACTTTGGATATTAGCCCTTTATCAGATACATGGTTTGCTAATATTTTTCCCATTCTGAGATTTTTTCCCACTTTGTTATTGATTTATTTTGCTGTGGAGAAGCTTTTTGTTTTGGTGCAGTCCCACTTGTTTATTTTTTATTTTGTTGCTTATATTTTAGGTGTAGTATCCAACAAATCATTACCAAGATGTATGTTAAGGAATTCTATTCTTCTGTTTTCTTCTAGGAGTTTCATATCTTACATGGAAGTATTTAATACATTTGGAGTTAATTTTTGTGACCAGTATAAGATACGAGTCCAATTTCATTCTTTCATGTGTGAATATCCAATTATTCCAGCATCATTTTTTTTTTTTTATTTAAAAATTTTTTTTTCAACGTTTTTATTTATTTTTGGGACAGAGAGAGACAGAGCATGAACGGGGGAGGGGCAGAGAGAGAGGGAGACACAGAATCGGAAACAGGCTCCAGACTCCGAGCCATCAGCCCAGAGCCTGACGCGGGGCTCGAACTCACGGACCGCGAGATCGTGACCTGGCTGAAGTCGGACGCTTAACCGACTGCGCCACCCAGGCGCCCCCCAGCATCATTTATTAAAAAGACTTTTTCTCCATTGAGTATTCTTGGCCCCCTTGTCAAATATTCACTGACAATATAGTCTTGGATTTCTTTCTATGCTCTTGATTTTGTTCCATTGATCTTTTTGTTTTTATACTAGTACCATGCTGTAATTTATTTTAGTACAGCTTGAAATCAGGGAATGTGATGACTCCTGCCTTGTTCTTCTTTCTCAGGATTCCTTTGGTTATTCAGGGTCTTTTGTGGTTCTCTATAAATTTTAGGAGTATTTTTTCTACTTCTGTAAAAAATACCATTGGAATCTTTTTTTTTAAATTTTTTAAAATATTTATTTTTGAGAGAGAGAGAGAGAGAGACAGAGCACAAGTGGGGGAGGGGCAGAGAGAGAGAGAGAGAGGGAGACACAGAATCCAAAGCAGACTTCAGGCTCCGAGCTATTAGCACAGAGCCCGATGTAGAGCTTGAACTCACAAACCATGAGAACATGACCTGAGCCAAAGTCGGACACTCAACCAACTGAGCCACCCAGGTGCCCCTCCCTTTTTTTTATTAAAAAATAACAACAACAACATTGGAATCTTGATAGGGATTGTATTGAATCCATAGATGGCTTTGGGTAATATTCGCATTTTAACAATAATAATTCTTCCAATTCATAAACACAAGATACTTTTCCACTTATTTCTGTCCTCTTTGATTTCTCTCGTCATTATCTTACAGTTTCAGGTAGAGGTCTTTCACCTCCTTAGTTAAATGTATTCCTAAGTATTTTGTTTTTGATGCTATTATAAATGGGATAGATTTCTTTATGTCTTTTTCAGAAATTTTGTTATTTTTGTGTAGGAATCCTGCTAATTATTAATTTTGCATCCTGAAACTTTACTGAATTTATTAATTAGATTTCACAGTTTTTTGGTTGAATCTTCAGGATTTTCTATATATAAAAGTACGTCATCTGTAAATACAAACAGATTTACTTCTTCCTTTTAAATTCTGATACCTTTTATTTCTTTTTCCTGCCTGATTCCTCTAGCTAGTAGTTCTAGTATTATGTTAAATAGAAGTGGTGAGAGTGGACACCTTTGTCTTGTTTCTGATCTTAGAGGACAAGCTTTCAACCTTTCACCATTGGGTGTGATGCTAGTTGTGGGTTTATCATATATGGCCTTCATTATATTGAGACAGGTTTGTTCTATACCTGACTTTAAGAGTTTTCATCATGAGGGGCGCCTGGGTGGCGCAGTCGGTTAAGCGTCCGACTTCAGCCAGGTCACGATCTCGCGGTCCGTGAGTTCGAGCCCCGCGTCGGGCTCTGGGCTGATGGCTCAGAGCCTGGAGCCTGTTTCTGATTCTGTGTCTCCCTCTCTCTCTGCCCCTCCCCCGTTCATGCTCTGTCTCTCTCTGTCCCAAAAATAAATAAACGTTGAAAAAAAAAATTAAAAAAAAAGAGTTTTCATCATGAATGGATGTTTAAATTTTGTCAAATGCTTTTTTCTGCACCTATTGAAATAGTAATATGATTATTTTCTTTCATTCTATTAATGTGATCTATCACATCGATTGGTGTTGAACCATCCTTGCGTCCCAAGGATAAATCTCACTTGATTATGATGTATGATCCTTTTAATATGCTGCTGAATTAGGTTTGCTAGTATTTTATTGAGAATTTTTATCTATATCCATCAGGATTTGGCATGTTTTTTTCTTTACTAGTAATTTGTTTACTGGTAATTCAAATTTTTCATTTATTTCTGATTTTGTTTGGTAAGTTTTATGTTTCTAAGAATTTTTGCATTTCTTTTAAGTTTTCCAGCTTTTGACATGGTTGTTCATAGTAGCCTCTCATGATTGTTTGAATTTTTGTGGTATCAGTTGTAATGTTTCTTTTTTCACTTATAATTTTGTTGATTTGAGTCCTTTCTCTTTTTCCCCTGGTTAGTCTAGGTAAGGGTTTGTCAATTTTGTTTATCTTTCCAAAGAACCAACTTAGTTTGGTTAATCTTTTCTATTGTTTTTCTGTTCTCTAGTTCATTTATTTCTGCTCTAATCTTTTTTTTTTTTTTCTTCCCTTCTGCCAACTTTTGGCTCAGTTTGTTTTTCTTTTCCTTAAGGCACAGAGCTAGGTTATTTGTTTTGTGATCTTGTTTTTAATGCAGACATTTATTGCTATGAACTTCCCTTTTAGAACTGCTTTTGCTGCATCTCACAAGTTCTGCTATGTTGTGTTTTCATTTTTATTTGTCTCAAGAAACTTTTTAATTTCCCTTTTAATTTCTTCTTTGATCCATCATTTCTTCAGGAGAGTGTTGTTTAATTTCCACGTGTTTGTGAGTTATCCAGTTTCCTCTTGTTATTGATTTCTAGTTTCATGCCATCGTTATATAGAGAAGATACTTGATATGATTTCAGTCTTCTTGAATTTGCTAAGAGTTGCTTTGTGGCCTAATTGTAGAAAATGTTCCATGTGCACTTGAGAAGAATATGTACTTTTCTACTGTTGGATATAATATTTTGTATATGTCTCTTAGGTCAATTTGGTGTTTGAAATCCACTGTCTTCTTATTTATTCTCTGTCTGGATGATCTATCCATTGTTGAGAGTGGGATATTAATGTCCTCAGCTATCATTGTATAGCTGTTTATTTCTACTTTTAGCCCTTGTTAGCTTTTGCTTTATATATTTAGGTACTTTAATGTTGGGCACATAAATATTTAATGTCGGCCAACATAAATGTTGGGCACATAAATGTTTAATGTTGGGCACATAAATTTAATGTTGGGCACATAGAAGTTATATCTTTTCCAGGTATTCACTCTTTATCATTATATAATGGCTTTCTTTGTCTCATTTTACCATTTTTTATTTAAAGTATATTTTTTCTGATGTAAGTATGTTACTCTCTTTTTTATTGGTTACCATTTGCTGGAAATGCCTCTTTCCATCCTTTCACTCTCAGTCTATGTGTACCTTTAAGGGTAAAGTGAGTCCTTTATAGGCAGCATATTGTTGGATCTTGCGTGTGTGTGTTTTTTTTTCTAATGTTTATTTATTTTTTTTAATTTTTTATGTTTATTTTTGAGAGAGAGAGTGTGAGTGGGGGAGGAGCAGAGAGAGAGGGAGACACAGAATCTGAAGCAGGCTCCAGGCTCTGAGCTGTTAGCACAGAGCCAGACACAGGGCTCCAACCCACCAACTGTGAGATCATGACCTGAGCTGAAGTCGGACACTTAACTGACTGAGCCAACCAGGTGCCCCTAATGTTTATTTTTAAGAGAGAGAGAGAGAGAGAGAGACAGAGCGTGAGCTGGGGAGAGGCAGATAGAGGAGACACAGAATGTGAAACAGGCTCCAGGCTCCAAGCTGTCAGCACAGAGCCTGACGCTGGGGCTTGAACTCATGAACTGTGAGATCATGACATGAGCCGAAGTCAGGTGCTTAACCAACTGAGCCACCCAGGTGTCCCGGGTCTTGTTCTTATATACATTCAGCCATTCTCTATGTTTTAAGTGGAGAATTTAATTCATTTACATTTAAAGTAATTATTGATAGGAAAGGATTTACTGTTGCCATTTTGTGAATTGTTTCCTGGTTGTTTTGTAGATTTGTTGCTCCTTGTTCCTTCCTGCTGTCTTTTTGGTGGTTTGATATTTTTTGGTATTCGTATTCTTAGACTTTTTTGTCACTTCTTTTGTGTAATTACTATAGGATTTTCCCTTGTGGCTACTATTAGACTTACATAACATATCTTAAACTTGTAACCCCCTATTTTAATCTGATAACAACTTAACTTTAATAGAATTAGTAAACACTACACTTTTACTTCTCCTTCCCCTTACATTTTAGGTTATTGCTGTACAATTTACATGTTGTGTGTGTGTGTGTGTGTGTGTGTGTGTATAATAACAACAGATTATTGCATTTATAGTTATTTTACTACATTCATTAAAAAAAACTTAAATGAGAGTTACACCACTATTACCATACTTCAGAATCTAAATATGAGTATATATTTACCATTACCAGTGATATTTATACTACTTTTTTGTGTACTTATAATGTTAATTAGCATTTTTTTTTTTTTTTACCTCTATTCAGAGAACTGCCTTTAGCATTTCTTGCAAGACAGGTTTGGTGGTAATGAACTCTCTCACCTTTTGTAGTTGGGGAATGCGTTTATTGTTCCTTAATTTCTGAAGGATAGCTTTACTGGGTATAGAATTCTTGACTGATAGTTATTTTCTCTCAATATTTCAATATGTCATCCTACTCTTTGGCCTGAAAAATTTCTGTTGAGATATCCACTTGTAGTCTTATGGGCTTCCCTTGTATGTAACTTCTCTCTTTTCTCTTATTTATCTTAAAATTCTTTCTTTGTCTTTGACTTTTCACAATTTAATTATAATGTGTCCTGCTGTATCCCTATTTGGGTTCAACTTATTTGGGCCTCATACATCTGGATGTCCATTTTGTTTCCAGGATTAGGAAGTTTTTAGCCACCATTGCTTTAAGTATACTTTCTATTGCTTTGTCTTTTTCTTCTTTTGGAATTGCTATAATGCAAATATTGTTTCTTCTCACCGTGTCTCATAATATCTGTAGGTTTTCTTCAGTTTGTTTATTCTTTTTTTCTTTTTGGTCCTCTGACTGGGTAATTTCCAGTGTCCTATCCTCCAGGTTGCTGATACTTCCTTCTGCACACTCAAGTCTCTTTCTGAAACTTTTTATTGAGTTCATCAGTTCAATTATATTTCTCAACTCAAGAATTTCTTTTTCCTTCTTTTTTTGATGGTTGTTGTTTCTTTGTTGAATGTATCATTTTGTTCATGCATTGTTTTCCTAATTTTGTTTAGTTGTCTGTTTTTATTTTCTTGTAGTTCACTGAATCTCTTTAAGAGGATTATTTTGAATTCTTTGTCTCACAGTTCATAGATCTCTATTTCTTTAAGGTCAGTTATTGGGGCTTTATTAGTTTCCTTTGGTGGTGTCATATTTACCTGATTTTTTTGTGTGGGGCGGGGCGTGGTGGTGGATTCTGGATTCCTCATATTGGTAGTTGTGTATTTAAATAATTGGGCTCCTCTTTCAGACTTTACAAGTTTGCTTTGGTAGACACATTTCTTCACCAGTCAGCTCAGTTTGTGTTTCTTTGTATGTTTGCTGGTAATGTTCTTGGGCAGGTGAGGCCTATTATTATAGTTTGCTTTTGGGCAAGGCAATTGTTTGAGCTTTGAGGACAGGGATTGGGGAGGGACAGTGTTCCACTGGCTGAGAACAGTTGGATAGGACTGCTAGCTTGGTTCCCTGCCCATATAAGGCTGTAGAATGGGCTTCATAGGTGTCTAGATTGTCTCTTCAGGCTTACTGAAGAGTCAGGACTAGGTACTCTATTCATTAGTAGATGCAGCTATGAATTAGCTTCCCTGGCCTGGCAATGTAGCAGGACAGGACTCAGGGCCTGTACAGTGAGTTAATTAGCAACCCAAATCAGGCTAGAGTATGCACTGAAATCTCTAGTTAGGTGAGGCCAGTTTTGTTCTACAAATGGGAGAAGCCACAGACTGTGCTGTCTATATAAGTGTTACTGTGTATAGAGCTATTGAGTGGGCTGTGCAGCTTTCCATGTGCTCTGGTTAGGTGTCCTGGTTAGACAGGCTGAAGGCTGTATTCAGTGATAAGCTGGGCTATGAATTAGATTCCCTGACTAGGTGCAGTGGGAGAAACAGCTCTAAAGCTAATAAAACTCTTTGTTGTCTTAATTCAAGCTGACCTGTACCCCCAAGTTCTCTGATAGAATAGGGTCCTGGTTTTATTCTGCAAACTATTGGTTCTTCCTGCCCACCTTATGACTTGAATGCCACTGGTTATCAAGGTTTCCGGGAGTTATTTCCGGTCCTTCTGGTCAGATGCTGGAAGACATTCTCCGCTGTGGGTGGGGCTATGTCTCAGCCCCCTTGCCTTAGAGGAATGGGTGGGGCCTCTTCAGGCTACTCTCAATTTCCCAAACAGGCTCTCTTGCTGGGAGGGGCTGGGAGCTACCCTCAGCCTTGGCTATGAATTAATTCTCTTGACTGTGTATAGCACAGGAGTGCTCCATGGTAGTTACTAGCTTTGGTGTGGGGACAGTCAGCTCTGCTTGCCTGCTTCTAGGCTTGAGTGCTGGTGGTTTGCACAGCTTCCAGAAGTTGTCACCAGTCAGATGGGGCTGGAAGACACTGTCTGCAGCAGGTGGGGCTGTAGTCAGTTTTTTTTACCTTGGGCATGGGCAAATCAGGCTTTAGGTTCAGCAAAATTCCTTGTTTGAGCATCCAAATCAGGCAGATCTGCATCCCATGGCATTCTCTTTCCAGGGCGCAACCCCAACCTGGTTCCGTAGATGAGCATAACTGCTGGTTGGGACTACTGCTTGGGTACTGCAGGTGTCTGCCAAGATTCATGCGCTGGTTGCTACACATTCTCCCCCTTCTCCATCACAGTCAAATTCCAAGTGGTTGAGCCCTGTAGATTCCCCTACAATCTTCATGGTATAACATCTGATAGAGGCTCCTACAAAGTGACTCATAATGCTGGGAATGCTGGTTATCCCCTGTGGCTTCTCTTTTCCCACTGGGGGAACTGAAGGTTCAGGGCAGATGTTTCCATGTGATGGTGCACTGGCCTGGGGGAGGGGCAACTTGGTCAACATGTGGCCATTTTTTTTTTTACCCTTCTAATGTCATTTCTCTTGGTCTCTGTGGTGCAGGGGTTTGCTTCAGCCTCACTCCCATGTTCTAGGAGTCTATCAGTGGTGTCTTGATATTGAATAGATGTTAGTTGTTTTTCTTGTATTGGAGGGGTGAAGTCAAGAAAAACCTATGTCAACATCTTGGTGGCATCCCTTCGGGTCATTTTTTCAATCTATTCATCACATGTACCCTTCCTACCTGCATTTTTCCCACATCTGGATTAGTAACTCCCTCCCTATGCTTCTAAAATACTTAAAACTCACTCAATTATTGAATATACCAATCACATTATAATTACACACATTTCCTCCTGCGAGCATATAAGCTTCATGAGGGCAGAAATAGTCTCTTTTTGTCACTTCTGTATATTACTTCATGTATAGTAAACTTCTGTTGACTAATGATTTGTTCATGTGACTATAGATTACCTCTATCCTCAGTGCTTAGGACATTGGCTAGCACATGGTAGGCATTCAATCAAAGTTTGTCCAGTGAATGCTTAGATGAAAATGCTGCTATTATTAAGATAATTCAGAAGGATTTTGTTCAGTGATTTCTCTGATAATTTAACATTCAAAAGGACTCCTTAAAATATTAATAACCAAAGTTACAAATATCCATTCTGGCATTGGAATATACGGAAAGAAAGAGATATTCCAGAGAGCAAGAGCTGCTCCTTGAATCCCATTTCTCCAACTTCTCTGATATAGCCTGAAAGTATTATGGATTATGGTGAGGTAAGTTGTATACCTCAAATCACAGGCTTAACTTCTCATTGTATGCCAGGGCCCAGCAGCCATTTCTTATATAACAAAAATAAAAGCTGTTTCTGGCAGTCTTCCCTTCATTTATTTCTTCCTATTTACCAAGCAGATGGCCTGGAAGTTGCTGGAGAACTCTCATTTCTGGAGTGGCCCTTCTCCCTGTAAACTGAGGAATATTCTTAACTATAAAAATAATGGTATAAATTTTGATTGGTTTTCTGAGCAAGCCCTCAATATAGATCTAACTTATTAAATGGCTAAAATATTGTCTTTTTGCAGTTAAAGTTCTAGAATAGAGTATTTGGGAAAGATATTTATACTGTGGTATTATATATATGAAATAGATTTTTATGGACTAGCCTGGGGACCTGCACAATGATTGTAAGCCTCCATTTGAAAAATGGTTCTCTGTGATATCCATTAATTAATCCATTAATTCATTTGTTTAATAAACTTTTCTGGAGCCTTTCCTATGGGCTAGATAGAGCATTACTAATACGTGCTATCATAGCCCTCAGGAGATGTACCAAAATGAGAAGTTCTGTGTAAACTGATAATTATTATTTAACACGTAATTTGTGTCAAAAGGATGATTTGCATGCATTACTCTGGGTGACAAGGAGAGGTCTGCCTAATGGAGAACTTGAACCTGTCTTGAAGAATTAGACGGCATTTATCACAAGTAGAAGGTTTGTAGAGAACATTCTAAGCCACGAAACAGTATACTAAAAGCCACAGAGTTCTGGAAGGAAAGGTCTCATTTAGGAATGACTGAAGAACTTCAGTGGTAGAGATGATGAGAAGTGGGGAGTGGGGATGTAGAAAATGCTTGCCAGAGCCTTGCATGTGAAGGTACTATAATAAGGAGTTTGAAATGTCTCTAGAAAGGATTCAAGATATTTATGCAGCAAAATGAGTGGATCCGATTTGTTTTGTGGGAACTCTGGGAGCAGAAATACCCATTACAAGGCTCATGAAAATGCTCAACTGAGCAACAATGATGGCCTTACTAATGGCAGTGGCAGCAAGTTGCAAAGGAGGATATTCATGTAAGAGACAGTACTGAAGGAGAAATAACAGGATTTCATGGCCAATTAAGGAGGCAGTGGCAGAGGCAGCAAGATGGGTAGTGGTGCTGGAAGAAATTGAGGGAGGAAAAGTAGAGACTATTGTAGAGATTTGTGTTTGAGGAACTTGAGAACTTACTGTTCATGAAATATGAGAGAATGAGCTGATCTGGAGTAATAGATAATGAATAGGTGATATTTGAAGTGGAATTACAGTGTTAAAACTCATGAGTCCACACCATTTCCTGAAAATTGCTTCCAAACATCAGTTTCTCCTTTTACTTATTCAATATCTTGGTCCCACAGAAGAAATTGGTTATGTTCTTGTTCTCAAATGTATCTTCTAGACAATAGACCACACACTTAAGTCAGCATTTCTTTAAAATCCAGCCAAGCAGAATGATCATCCTGCCTTGAGCCTCCTCTCTACTCCATGCAGACAGTTTAATTTCACTTTTTTGTGTTAATGAAAGCTTGTCAAGACTCAGTCTTATGTGACATATGATTTTGGCACCTAGAACAAGTTGATAAATTATTGTGTAAAAAAAATACCTTTTTCTTGAACTCTGGGGTTTGCTATCTTTTTGCTAGGCTTTTAATCTTGTAACAGGATTAACTAGAGATGCAGAAACAGTAGGAAGATACCCATCTATCTGTTGATCTATTGATATGTCTTGTGATTTGAAGGAGTAATTACAGAGACTTGACCTGTGGGGGCTGGGTAAAGTCCCTGAAAGTTGTCTCTCTGTCTGGTGCTAGCCTGAAGTCCACAGGGAAAGCAGTTAAGAAGAGAAAATCACCAGCCAGCTGGAACTCCACAAGGATGATCTGAGACCTCATAAATGCCTGTGAGATCAGTTAGCAGATAAGCAAAATGTGTGTGCAACAAGACTGCTATTGACTCCCTTACATCCCCTCAAATCTCCCCTCTTGGCTTGGGAAGCTTTTCTATTCAATATGGGCATTGGATTTACTTTAACACAAGCAACAGAAGAAGCTCTTTGACCTTCATTCACTCTTACTTTGTCAATTTATAATCTTGGTAAGCCTCAGAACGTTTAGCTCTGCTGGAGAAAGCAACACCATTGTGTCAACAGATGCTTCTGAGTATTTATGCTATTCAAACTCCATTGTGCTTCATGCTCCCTTTCCAATCTTTTATTATTCCTTAGTGATAATGTGCTACTGTGTTTTTTCCACACTTCTCAAGCTCTCAAATTCAGCTTCAATCTTCTAACTCTCAGACTATAACCTTATCTCTTCCATCTCAAAGTCTGTAGGAAATAAAATTATGCGAATCCCTGCAAGCGCAGAGAGATGAGGTACAGAACGGGAGAGAATCCTAGCAGGCTCCACACGGTCAGTGCAGAGCCTGATGCGGGGCCCGCCTTTGAGATCATGACCTGAGCCGAAACCAAAGACTCTGACAACCGACTGAGACCTCCAGGTGCCCTGCTTTGAATTTTTAATCTCTTTCCCTCCATTAAACTTACAAGCATATTCACATCACCCGTTTCCTTAAATATGTATGTATTTTGAGTCCCACCTCTACCCCTTTTTTTAAACCAGCTTCTGCCACAACCACTCTGTGAAAAGTCCTAAAGGCAAATAAGCTCCTAATTAGCAAATCTAACAGACTCTTCTCTCTTGTCATCCTCCCTGACCTTCCTGCAACATGTGGCCAAGTTTACTTCTTGACACTGTCATCTTGGATCGCTTCCTAGTCGTCTTTGCTATCTCCTTCTTTACCTAGCCCCTAAATATAGGTTTCTTTCAGGATTCTTTTCTTGGCCTCCTTATTCTAAGCTGTTCCTTCTGTGATTGATTAAGAATTCAAGGAGCAATGTTTAACAGAGATATAATGCAAGCCACATGTATAATTTTCCTAGTAGCCACCTTACAAAAAGTAAAGAAACATAATAATTTAACTTTAATAAACTTTATTTAACTCAGTGTATCTACAACATCATCATTTTAACATGTAATAAACTAAAATTTAGTGATGAAATATTTTACATTTTTTTGGTACCATCTGTTTATTTTTTATTTTTATTTTTTCAACGTTTATTTATTTTTGGGACAGAGAGAGACAGAGCATGAGCGGGGGAGGGGCAGAGAGAGAGGGAGACACAGAATCAGAAACAGGCTCCAGGCTCTGACCATCAACCCAGAGCCTGACGCGGGGCTCAAACTCACGGACCGCGAGATCGTGACCTGGCTGAAGTCAGACGCTCAACCGACTGCGCTACCCAGGCACCCCTGGTACCATCTGTTTAATATCCAGTGTGTACTTTACTCTGAGCATGTATCTCAGTTTGGAGTAGTCCCGGTACTAGTTCAGGTACTGAGTAGTCTCACGAGGCTAGTAGCCACTGCCTTGGACATTACAACTCTGGAATTTATAAACTCATCCTGAATTTTTAGTTCCAGAGCTGGAATTCCAACTCCTACTAAAATCCCATATTTAATTTCTTATTTGTACATTCTATCACTTGTAGTGGTGGCAGTTATCTATAAAAACACAAGGCAATGATTTTACTCCATTACTCACTTATCTTTATGGTTCTCCACTGACTAATGAAAAGCATACTAATAAACATAAATCTTGGAGTCACAGAAAATTCTGTTTGAATAACGTCACTACCAACTTTCACATGATTTGGGACAGTCTTTCCCAAATTCTGTTTTGTCATCTAAAATAGGGAGCAAGTAATACTTATCTTTTGGATGTGTTGTAGGAATCTGTTGATATTATTCCTCACATAGGGCATGACCCATAGTAATTGCACAATAAATGGTAGCGAGGTCATTAACATGACATTCGAGGTTCTCCATTCTTAACATACCTTTCCAATGTTGTGTCCTCCTCTGAGATCCAGCTACATACCTGTACTCTCATTCATTTATACCTTCATTTCTTCATTCTTCAGAAAACATGCCTATAATGAGCTAGGTCCCATGACTAAATCTTCCCTTAAGGAATTCATTTATTCATTAATTTGTTCATTGAAGAAAAATTGATTAAGAATAGACTTTGTGTTACTATGTTTAATGTTTGAGGTAAATTACTGAAGAAAAGAGACAAAACATTTACTCTTAGGGAATTTCTGTTTTAGTTTGAAGGACAGAAAATAAAGAGTAAATACAATCAACTAAAAATTACATAGTGTGGTAGAAGCCTATGAATGGTATGCGGGAAAAGTTGAACAGAGTTAAGTGATATCAGGAATGGAGAGATGTCTCTTATCCACTCTAAGTACCTGGATACAATAGTCTCTGTTATGCATCTTCAAATAGTGTATAACTGGTGCTTTGAACATAATAAGCACTAAATAAAACACAGTTGGACCCAATGAAATGTGTAGGTAAATGCAATCCAATTTCTAAGCATTGTAGACATGAATTTTGTGAGCACTTTTTACTTTAAATTAGAGCATCTTTGATATTCTCTAGCAGAGTTCTTACAGCTGGCACTCTAATAGGTACCTTTGTTTCCCCACAATTTTAATTCTTCAGATGGGGTACAGTAGGGTATAAGTATAGGGATAGTGAATGGATCCTGTGCCAGTTGGAATATATAGACAGTCATAGCTCCATGTTGTATTATATTAATAAATATTGTGCAAAAAAAATGAGTGGGCTGGTAGTCCAAAAATTTCAGAGTTTTTGGAGTAGGCAAAGTTGAGTAGGCTTAAATAGGTGAATGTATCTTAGTCTCACTAAGAAGACTATTGCATATAGTATGCAGCCTTTCTCAGACAATTAACAGAAAAACTGATATCTGAAAAGATTAGAGTTTAGGTAAGTGCACATTTGGAAATTATGTTTTGGAAAACAAATGGTGATGCAGTCAGAAGTGCTTATACTGTAAATAGGATAGTTACATAATTTATCATTGAAAGCAGACATTTTTGAGAATGATATCACATTTAATAGTTATGCCAGGAGAACAGGCATCAACCGAGATTGTCCCCAGTAAATTGGAGCATATGGTCACTCTGTTTGTAAGACACTCTATCTATAGTTCAATGTACATTCATATCTTTCCTCACATACATTTTCTCCTTAGTTTCTCCAGCTCCCTTGGGAGATGGGTCTAAGGGAAACCCTGGAGAAAAGAAAGCAATATTTATGTGCTTCTTTTGGATGAAGATTTTTTAAAATTTTCAGTAACATAATGTACTATAAGAGAGAAAATGAAAAATGAAGACTTTGAGGAAATACGTGCTTAACCTTTACAAGCAAATTAAGTAGATATGTCAGTTATCCTTGTAGCTAGTAACTTAGTGAGACTTTTCAACTTAAACATTTGTTTTGGTTACCTTTCCAGAGATATTATGAGAGAGATAATTTTGCATATACTGATATATTTTGGGCTATTTTTGAAATGGGGAACACTATCAATGTTTATGAAGTAAGGTTTTTAAAAAAAATTATAGGTTTGGAAATTTTATAATAAAAAGTAAGTACTAGTGTAAAGTCCATGAAACTTGACAAAATAAATTGTGATTTCTCATGAATATATGAGCAGTCACTTGTATAATTAAATGTGCATCTCGCTCTAAAAATCTACACTAAATTAAGGGACAGATCAGACTCCAGTTTTCTGCCACAAGTTCTATTTCTGTTCTTCATATAAACAAACAAAGCAAACTAATAACTTGCTCTTCTTAAAGTAGAATTCAGTATTCCTTATACTAATTATAGCCTGCCCTCAGCAAACAGTTTTTAAATGCAACATCTAAATTCAGGATCATTGGGCATTAAAAAAAATAAAGAAGAAGAACATTATTCAGAAATACTCCATAAACTAAAAGGGGTAATATTTTTATAGGGTTTTGGATAAATGTTTTATGACTCTCAGAAGAGAAAAGTTCTAATTTTATTGAAGAACATTTTGTCCTCACATCTCCTTCCAAGTTTAGTAAATAGAGAAAGTCCCCAGTGCAAAGGCATGAAGTGCTTATGTATTCACCAGAACATATTTTTTTAGGAGACAGTATTATTAATACAATTTAAAGAAATTCATTATTAAAGTGGAAACTTATCCTGAGTTGAGTTAAAGGATAAACCACATTGTAATTTTTCTAAAGCAGCATGAACATCATAATTTGCATTTTCTGTTTCCTTTGACCTGACTCTGATTACCTTTGAGTCTGATTGTCTCCAAATGAAGCAACCAGCCTTGACGTGTATAGACAGAAGACATGGTTACCCTGGCAACAGGCACCATGGACCACATGTGACCCTTCTCTGAAGAAAGTCTATGCCTCCTTTTTAAAACATAAAACCAAACAAAAAATCTGCTGTCTCCTATTTGAAACAAAACAAAGTCCCTGATTTGTAATACTAACAGAAAAAAATATTTCCAACCAATTTCAGCTTCTTTATTAGGCAAACTCTTTTACTATGGATTTGGAGATGGATCCTCATCCCCATGTTAATTTCATCACCAATTGATTAGGTAGCTATAAGGTAATAAACCTGTTTCTGGCACTTACAGTCTGAAGATCCAGCAGAGGGAGCCCACATGTTGTTTTTTAAATGTCAGTCTAAAATTATGACATAATTTTAAATGTTCTAATAATAGAACTCTTGATATTTCTGGATTCTAGAGATACCTACCCATTGAAGTATAAATACTCTAATGTCATTTTGTCATTTTGATGTTTAAATCTAATGAAGTGCCAGTATTTCTTAACCCATGGTTATGTGAGTAAACAATTTTTGGATCTTTTTTGTGCAACCAATTCAAGAATATCCAATGGGGACTGATCTAACTTTATTTGATTTCCCAGTTTTTAGCCATATTCACCCCAAACCCCCACCACCACCCACCTCCCCAGTGTTTGACTAGAGACAATCAGTGGCACACCCACGAAAAATGTCATGGAATAGTCCTCTAACTGAGGACAAAAAAATTGAGCAATCTCTAGTTGGTTTCATAAAAAGAACACAAGTGGCTTACATGGCATTGTTTCCATGTCAAGAAAGATGTCTTTGAAAATGACATGCCTTCCATAGGAAGCTGTGGGATTCCAGGCCCTGCCTTGCTCCCAGAACACACAGAGATTCTGAGTGTTGTTCATCAACAAGGAACAATCATGTGCTCAGTCATTCTTTCAGAGATATTCATTGATTTCCTTCTGTATTCCAGTCACTGTTTCAAATTTGGAAATATAAGCATAATAAAAATAGCTATAATTTATTGTATTCTTGTGATACAGATACTATGCTATATAGTCTCTTTTAAGCCTTATGGTAACCAATTTACAGATGAAAAACTGCATCTCAGAGAACTTAAAATAAATTGCCTATTTTCCCAAAGGTGGTAAGTAACAGAGCTTGAATTTGAATGCAAGTCTGTAAGGCCCTAAATTGTACACTGGTAACTGCTATGAAATATTGCCTTCCTAGGCTCAAGGGGTTCAGAGCCTATTGATTTCAATCTTCCTTCTACTGAAACACAGATTTCTTGCCCTTAGTACAAAGACTTTTAAAAAGGAAAAGAAAAAGTGGTTAGTATTTGAGCGTTTATCATGTACCAGTCACCATGCTAGATGTCTTCTATGTCTCATTTCTCTTTATAGCAGCCCTAGGATACATATTATCCCTCCTTTACAGAGGAAGAAACTGAGACCTTGGAGATTATATAATTTACCCAAGATGATACTGTGAACACAGCGTTTGAATTTAGATCTTTCTGATTTTAAAATCTTCTTTGTCATCCTACCTGTACTTAGCACAATTATTTCTTCCAAGCAGTTCCTCACAAATAAAAGTTTCCCAAGTAGTTATTTGAATTTATCTCATAGTATAAAGTATTTTATTTTATTTTGTATTATTTTTTTAATGTTTATTTTTGAGAGAGAGACAGAGAGAGAGAGAGCATGAGGGGTGGAGGAGAGAGAGAGAAGGAGACACAGAATCCGAAGCAGGCTCCAGGCTCTGAGCTGTCAGCACAGAGCCCGACGTGGGCTCTAACTCACAGAGTGCAAGATCATGACCTGAGCCAAAGTCAGAGGCTTAACTGACTGAGCCACCCAGGTGCCCCATAGTATGAAATATTTTAAAGGAAACTTTCTAACTCTCAACTCAATTCTTTCACAGTTAAGTTTCTTGAAGTATAATAGGCTTATATTAATTTTTAAGTAAAAATTTTATTTTGCATTCATCAGATAGTCTAAACATTATTAGTTGAAACAAAGAATCATAGAGTTTAAAAACTGGTCAGTGACAAGACAGAACTACCCTTCTAACCCAGGAACCAGCATTTTCCTACCCAGTTTCAAAAAGAATTTAAGATGAATTGTATTAGAAACCTATTTAATCCTCAACCTGATGTTGAGTTTAACAAGTTAGTTTTCATGAGGTCAATGCTGGATTGTATTCATGGTGTTAAAGTTAACATTAATGTAAGTCTTATCCAAAATAAAGAAAACAGAAAATTGATTTACAGCTCAAAATTTAATAAAACTAGTTTCAGAATTCTTTTGAGATCAAACTAATGAGCCAAAGATGGTAAAAGTTTCAGAGCTTTTATTTGGGTAAAACACCAAGTTGAACCATATAATTAATATTAAAATATCAAGTTGCTATTATCAATGGGATTATGTCATTGGTTTACTAAACCACTATTTTTTAAAAAAAATGTTAATGTTTATTTTTGAGAGAGAGAGAGACAGACAAACAGAGTGTGAGCCAGGGAGGGGCAGAAGAGTGAGACACAGAATCTGAAGCAGGCTCCAGGCCCTGAGGTGTCAGCACAGAGCCTGATGCAGGGCTCGAACTCACAGACCCCGAGATCATGACCTGAGTTGAAGTAGGAGGCTTAATGAACTGAGGCACCCAGGTGCCCCACAAAACCACTAATTTTAATTATATATATAGTTCATTTTAATTCAGCAATTCTCTACATACAGTTTTTTTTTTTTTTTGAGGCTCACTTCTGTCATTTGCAGATGGACTGTTTCTGTAGGTAGCTTTCAAAACACACACACACACACTTCCCACATGTGCATAAGTACATACATACACATGTGCACACACACAGTTTTATTTAAAATTTATTTATTTATTTTGAGAGAGAGAGAGAGAGAGAGAGAGAGAGAGAGAAAGCATGTGTGAACAGGGTACGGGCAGAGAGCGAGGGAGAGAGAGAATACTAAGCAGGCTCCATGAGTAGCTCAGAACTCCACTAGGGGCTCAATTTCACAACTGTGAGATCATGAACCTGAGCCAAAATCAAGAGTCAGCTCTTAACAGACTGAGCCACCCAGGAGCCCCTGCATACACAGTTTTTAAAGCAACCCATGATACTTTTGCAATGTACTTAGAGTCATAGAAGCAAAGTTTGGTAAGTGAGGACAGGCTAGAAGCTAAATCCTGATGGATTTCTGACCCCTGATATCTTGAGCAATTCGGAAAAAGTTGCCGCTGCTGGGGTAAGGGCATCTCAGTGGGAAGACAAATTTAGTTTCTAGAGGTCTTGCTTTCATAAAGTTCTCTAATCCTATCAACCTCTTCAGATGTCTATGATATGATCTTAGCAGTTATAATGCTCATATGTAAGAAAGTCTGACTGAGCCTTAACTATGTTATTGGCTAAGTATATACTTCATAAACTTTCGGAATTGGTCTGGGGCAGAGAAAAATTAGCCACCCACAAAGTAATCATTGTATACTAGAAAAGCCATTCAAAAGAAATTGCATATATGGCATTCAGTTTTAGAGAGGCTTACCATTGTTTCCATTGGAGGAAACAGGGCCAATGAAAAAATACCCAAGAACACAAAAATTAAAACAACAGCAATGATGTTTAACCATATTTCCATCCTGCTTTAGTTCTTTTTTATCTGTTTCCCTTAGTTCTTTCTTAGTCCCTGACCCTTGCAGACTTTCCACAGTTGTTGGTTGAATGGGTAAATCCTGGAAGCCAGTATTTGCTGAGTGCTTTTTGTGTGCCAAACAGTATAATGAGAGCTTCTAACTGCATTTTCACATTTAAACTACATAATAAGTCCACGAGTACAGTTGTGGAAACTGAGGCTTCTGTTACATATTCAAGGTCACCTAGTGAATGAAGGAAGCAGGATTTGAAGCAAGATCTGTGTTTCTTGGGGATAATGCTTTTAATAACCAGGATATGCTGCCGTAAAGCAAATTAAAATTGGAGTGTTTTCATAATGAATTAAATTATTGGTGTGCACACTCATCCTGATCACACTTTTTTTTTTTTAAGTGACAATGATTATAGCTTGTTGCTACAAGTTTTCCTGGCTTGCGTAAGGTATTTTATTTGGTTTGCTACAAATGCCTCCTTAAGGAATGTAGGGACCCTGGATTTAAATGTAATTTCAGGTCACTGGTTGACCCAGCTCCAAAATTCCTGTGAAAATTCTGCTTCCCACAGGGAAAAGATACATTCAGGAGTTAGGAACTGATGTACAACATTTCAGTTCTTACCACAAGGCCCAGAACTTCTGTGCATAAATGGGCTTTGGATCATGTTATATTATAATAGCCTATCATTTTGGCACCTGGTTATCACCTTACTGACATTCAAATTCCAGGACAGCTAGAAAAATGACTCTTTCCCCCTGAACAGTACTTTAAACAAAACTTGAACCTAAAGTGGGATTTGGAGTTCACCTCTGAGCTCATGGAAATGTGAATAAGGTCTAAGACCAGGTCAAACTGGTCAAATAGCTTAGAATTCAGTCTGATATTTTTTCTTTCTTAATTAAAAAAGGGATTATTTTCTCTTGCCATTGAGTGGCCTTTGGGTTGGGAATATTGTATAACCCACGCAGCCATCTTACTAAATTAGTCAGGAAATACACTGTTCAAGCAATCTTGTTTTTTTGGCCTATGGGGAGAATATATGGTTAAGTGAGCCAGGGGCTGGGGTAGGGAAGGAAATTTACATGATGAACATCAGGGAATTGCATTCTTTGTGCATTCAGTATCTGCCGTAATTCATTGCACTGATTAAATCCTATGAAGCAATTTCTAGTGTGTTGGATCTATAAAAAACTTTTATCACTGTTTTAGAATAGCTTACTTACCTAGAAAATTCATTTGTTACACAGTTGGATAAATTAGTTCTTGTTCTTCCATGATGCCATACAACACATTTACTATGTTTTGTTTTGTTTTTTTTGTTTTTTGTTTTTTTTTTTATCTTGAGTTCTATTTTCTCACAAATACAAGTTGGGACAGAATATGCCCTAACTGGCTATTCCTCTGCAGGTAACCTCTTTCTTTTGGTATAAATATGGATGAGTGGCTTGCTTAGTTCAGTCCATTCTTTTGAAAATAGCCTGAATTAAATGTGATTTTCAAGAGGCAGTCTGGAGATGAGATCTAGAAACAACTAGATTAAGCCACTTCTTTAATCACAGAATCTCTTGGTTGAAAGGTACCTCAAAGGTCACACAGTACAACCACATTAACTACAGTTTACCATTAACTACAATCAGTTAATATTCATCAAATACTTGCTAGCAACATATGCTCCAAAGTTTCTTGATTAAAAAATAAACATTTTAATTTGATTTCCTATGCCTTAAGTTTAAAACCCTTGAAACGGTTCCTGATCAATGCTGTTTAAGATGTAGTATAACAGCAGTTGGGCAAGGTACGTGTTTGTGGAAAGTTTGATGGTAGAGTGGTATTGTGTGACTACTGTTGGGATGTTTTACCCAGTTAGCACAGGAACTTTTCCGTAGACAGGTGGTCTGGATTCAAATGTGGCTTTGATGTTTACTAGGTCTGTGATCTCAAGTGCTATACCACATTTCTAAGTCTCAGTGTCATATTATATGAAAAGGAATAGCAAAGCACTGACCTCACAAGTTTGTTGGAAAGATCAAATGGAATAATATACATACATGACTTAGCATGGCACCTTACACATTGTATATACTCAATATGTGCAGCTATCATTTATATACCTTTTAATTTTTTTAAGGTTTATATTTGACAGAGAGAGAGAGAGAGAGAGAGAGAGAGAGAGAGCATGAGCAGGGGAGGGGCAGAGAAAGAGGGAGACACAGAATCCAAAGCAGGCTCCAGGCTCTGAGCAGTCAGCATACAGCCCGACATGGGGCTCAAACTCACAGACTGCGAGATCATGACCTGAGCCGAAGTCGGATGCTCAACTGACTGAGCCACCCAGGCGCCCCAACCATCATTTATATTTATATTTATATTTATTTATATTTATATTTATATTTATATTTATATTTATATTTATATTTACAGTTTTTAAAAATATATTATTTATACTTATGTTTACTATTATTATCCCACTATGATCCTTTTGACAGCATAATAGGTGTACCTGACATATAATAGGTGCTCAGCATATATTTATCAAATAAATTCATAATTGAGTAAGTGAAGGAGATATCTTCTCTAATACAAGTCAGTTAGGATTAGTGAATATTCATCTCAAAAACATTTATTGTACATTACACCTACGGGCACAACCTGTATTTATACATAAGTTGATAAGGACATCAAACTTGTGGGTGATCTCCTCTCACTCTTGGAAACCTAGATCTTGAGTATAAGTGAGTTGAGGTTTATGGGGAAACATGGCATGAGGTAATTTTACTAGAAGAAAAGTGTCATCTTTTATTTACAGCTAAACATAGGAGGCTCGGCCTAGACCTGCTTCATGGCCTAAACAGGTTTGGTAGGTTTGAGGCAAATAAAATGAAGAGCAGCTGTTGTTTAGTAAGGTTGAGCAAAGTCATGGACTCCGTGTCCTCACATTGACTTTAGGTAGTGTTGATTTCAAGATCGAAACTGGTGGTGCAGTTCCACAGTAGAATGTTGCTATAGTGAGCATTTTCAGTAGTTTCTTGTTCTTCCTCTTCTTAGTAAAGAAAAAAGTATTTGAGTATCTGATATGAATGATCAAAACATGCAGATACAAGTGAGAAGGAAAATTTCATTATAAATCACTGACAACATTAATAAATGGAATGACATTAATTAAATAAGGTGCATGCTACAAACTACCTTTTTAAAAGAAAACAGTTTTTCAAAAATATTTTTAAATAGTGAGGGATTATGGTATTTTATACATTATTAAAAATTTTACTATACTATCATCATTATCTTCATCATGGGCTGGTTTATTTCAGTTCAACAGCTATTTCTTGAGCACTTACTCTGTACTAGTGACTTGGTTCCTGAGGATATTGTACAAATGGGGAAATAAAGCTAGGTTTAGTTAAAAGATGTTCAGTGCTATGATGAATAGGAAGACATTATGAGGGAAACGAAAGGTAGATCAGAAAGGTCAGAAAAAGTTTCCTAGAGGGGATGAAACTTAAGATATGTTTTGAAAGTTGAGTAGGAGTTAGTCGTAAGGTGGAAGCGGGTGGTGGGGTTAGAATAGGGCATTTCAGGTAAAGGGAGCAACATGCCAAAGACCATGAAGGTGTGGCTCGTGAAGAACTACAAGTCATACCACATGCCCAGAATATGAACTGTGGGGTAAGGAGGGCAGGGAATAAGACAGCGGCAGTGAACTGGGGCAAGTCATTTATTTCAGTTCCTTAGCATGATCAAATCACAGTATGCTGGCATTTTCAAAATGTGTCTCGATACTTAGTGATAACTGTTGCTTGGGAAAAAAAGAAAGCATAAGTCAAATGTATGTGGCATATGCTGGGTTAGACAGTGTTATGTATTGGTTTACTTCAAGTCTTTTTAGGACCTTTATTGTGTCAATGGCCTTTGTGATTTTGCAGGAGGAGGATTTGTACACAGTATTTTTTAAACTTATTGGAGCACAGACCGTCTTGTAGGATTGATGTTTCATCTTACAGGGTTTGCAGCATTTCCTAAACTTATTTGAACACAGACCGTCTTGCAGGATTGGTGTTTCATGGAATGCACTCTTGGGAACCACTGCTGTAGACAACAGGGAGTCTGTAAATAATTTTTAATATGAGAATATAGCTTATTCTAGTAGCAAGGTAGAGGAGGAATGTAAAAGGGGAAAAATTAGATGGAGGCAGATTATTATCTCCTTATAATAGTCCTGGAGTGGCTTAGAGAGAAATGGATGGAGCAGACCCAACCTTCATCAGTAGGCAACAATAACGAAGAGAAGGTGATTGATTGAGAAGCACTTAGGAATCTATGGGAAACACAGATATGATGATTTTGTTATTCTATTTAATTATGAGGTTGAAATCAGCAGGACAAGGCAACTGATTGCACATGGAGGGTGATGAGAGAATGAATGAATCTGTAATGGCTTGGGTTCCTAATTTGGGAAAGTGGGTGACAAGTGGTGCTTTTCATTGAGATCTGAAATACTGGAGGAATAATTTGGCATTAATAGAATGGAGAAGGGCACTTTTAGGCATATACAGTTTAATATTCCTAGGGAACATATGAGTTGAATGTCATATAACAAGTGATATGGATGTGGGAGTCATGAGTATACAATGGCAGTTCAGTCCCTGTGAATGGATCTAGGGAGGAACATGGATAATTTTACCAAAAAGCAATTTTCAAAAAGCCATCCCTTTCAGGGAGTTGCTTTCAGAGGTTTATCCATGTAAGAAATTGCCTTTTGGCTAATTATACATTGGAAAATTGTCTATAGACAAATTGACCTAGAGCCATGAGGAAAGCTGTATAGCAACAGAAGAATTTAGGACCAAGGTGAACCTTTGAATTAAGGGACAGCAGGGAAAAGAGAAGCTCATAAAAGATAAATGAAGAGCTATAGATACTACCAAATTTTCACCAGCATGGAACTTTATACTGCTAAGCAAATAATTCATTCATATAAAAATGACAGCCTCAACAGAATTAATACCAAACTATTTAAGTGGCAAAAGAGTTGAGAAAGTGTTTTGTAATGTGCTTAAATGGTCCAAAGTCAGGATTAGCTGAACTACTTTGTTTCTATCAACAGTCCACTATTAACCATGTCACCCGTTTCTATTATGTATTTTTAACATAAGTCAAACTAAACCTAGACTTTACTGCCTATAATAGTGACGGCTGAATATAGCTAGACACATTACACATGTATAACTAATAGCAGTCAGCATTTTTGAAGATGGAAATAAATGAGTTTTATTTCTAAGATCCATTGCTTAAATAAGAAATGACTATCTATGATTCTCGGAACTCATGGGTTTTTTCAGCAATGATCTGTTACTTTAAGAATTAACTCTCTCTTATATATATAGCTTCTGCTGGGCCATGATGTGTACCTGGGATTTTAGGTCATCACCAAAGAATAAGTGTGTGGCCTCATGTATGTGAGGGCCAAGTGGCCAGTAGAACAAGCAGAAGACAGGGTTTCTAGCCTCGGGGTTTATTTATTTAATGATTTTAATTTTATTTTTAATGTTGTTTTATTGTGGTAGTAACACCTAACATGAGATCTACCTTCTTAACAAGTTTGTATATGTATAGTACAGTATTGTTAACTATAGGGACAATGTTGTACATCAAATTTCTAGAACTTTTATGTCATGTAATCGAGATTTTATGCCTGTTGATTAGCAACCTCTCATTTCACCCTCCCCTCATTCCCTGTCAACCACTCTGCTAGTCTCTTGTTATATGAATTAGATTATTTTAGATACCTCATATAACTGGAATCATGCAATAGTTATCCTTCCATGTCTGGTTTATTTTACTTAGCATAACGTCTTCAAGGTTTAGTCATGTTGTCACATACAACGAAACATTAGGCTGGTGTTGGGGAAGAGGAGGAAAGAAGTCTTTATAGAGTACTACCACAAGTGCTATAAAGCAGGAAGGACAAAAGAGATCAGAGAACAAACTGAAAATCAGAACACAAGGTAGTCATCAACAGTAGCTACTCTTCTTCTGAGGTCTCTAAAGTTTACATTTCAATTTTTCTGGTAATCAGTGAAGATCCATTCCTGAATGAGGGTTCTGGGATGCAAGCTCCTAGAAGGAGAAGACAAATACTTGGAGACTATATTTGAATGATATCAACACCTGTGAGTTAAAAAAAATAATTCTAATATTTTATCTACCTAAATCTAGGCAGCCAGGCATTGGCTACACATTGTTTTTAGAGAGGGTGGGAATATTTTCCCCATATTTCCTAAGCTGTGCTCTTCTAGCCCTGGCATTTTAGGGCATACTATGCCTGTATCTAGAATGCTGTCTTTTTCTTATCTATGCAGAAGTTGTCTGTCCTTCATGGTTCAGCTAAGGATGGTTTTGTCCATGAAGATTTTCCTGATATCGCTTGTTAATATATCATTGTTCTATGCCATTAGTTCATTCAAAAAATATTTATTGAATATCAGTTACATGCCAGACTCAGTTCTTAGACCATGGTATAGCAGTGAACAAAACCAAACTCCCTTTCTCATGGAGCCTACATTTTAGAAGGGAGAAATTAAGTAAATAAATAATATTTTTTCTCTTTAGACAGACAAATAGAGATAGAGATATAAATGGATGGATGGATGCAGGGACTGAGAGATAGATGGATGACAAGATTGATAGAACTGATAGAGATTTAGTTGATAAAGTCTGTAAAGAAAAATAATAGGTGATAATAGTAGGTAAATAAAAAGAGTGGTCGGCATATATGTAGTGGTGGGCTAATATTTTAGCCAGTGTGTTCCCAATTATTAATGTTTGCTGCCATATTGTAAGCTCTTTGAATAGAAGAGTGCTGTTTTTCTACTTCTCTTATCCTCTCATCAGTGTCCAAGCTCAGGGCTGGACTTGGGTAGTAAGCTTAACAGATATGTGTTTATTGACAAAGTTCTTCACTTTTCATCCAGATATTATAGCATCACAGAGGCACAGTTTTAGTTTCCATTGAAATGTCAAATTGGCCTAAAAAGGCTGGCTTAGAGATTTGTTTGCTTTCATATTTATATGCAGAGCAATATGCTCTAAATAAATCCGAAGGGATTCAATAACAATTTTTGGCAGCAGCTTCTCTTTCGTGTTTCTATTTTTCCTCCTTGGTTTTCCCCCAGTGTTTTCACATCACTAGGAGATTTCCTAGTGTAATTAGTGTGGCTCCTCCCAGTGACTTTTCACCCTTGCCCTGAATAGATGAACAAGCTGAGCCAGAAAGGAAAGGAGGGTCATGACAGAGGTTACTGAGGGCATTCTTGGGGCTGGGAGGAGTAGAAGTGTGTGTGGGTTATGTTCTCTCCTCCATTTGTACCTCAACCCCTTCAGTTCTCACTAAACCTGTCGTAGAAGGGCACACACTATTAAAACAAAAACCTGGATTTTTGCCCAGGCAGTTATCAGGGGCAGTGCTAGGAAGAAGAAAAACAGAGTTAGAGAAAAGAGAAGAGGGACAGGGGAAAAATACATCTCAGAGGGTCAGAAATGAACCAGGCCAAAAAATGTTTTGCCAGGCTCTTGTATCAGACATGGCATCTCCAGATAGAGTTTCTCAAACCCGGTGAACTTTCACATGGCATTAAGAAGAATTCTACTTGGAGTCTGGGGGAATTTATAGTATTCTTGGAAAGGGTTTTTAAACATCACTAGTTTGCAAAGAAACAAAACCAACAATCTGAGTTTTTCTGTACTGCTTGTATTTTTCCTCCTATTTATTAATGCAGTCTTACTTTATAAAAACAAATGAAAACCAAACTAATTGGATCTCTGTGAATACCAGGCATTCTGCTTGTGATATCTCATTTCAACTTCACCATGATCCCTGGGCAGGAGACAGGGTTTTTTCCCTGTCACAAATGAAAAAGCCCAAGTTTGAAGCAAATAAGAGCCTTCCCCAAAGCACACAGCAACTGTGTCAGAACAGGGATTGGAACCTAGATGTTTGGGACAACAGGCAGAGTCCATGAATTGTTTATGTCCTTTAACAGGTATGAAATCATTTATGTGAGAAATTGTAAGCATAGTACAGCCATCAGGCTGAAAATAGAGCCACCATCTCCCCCAACCACAATTAAACACACACACACACACACACACACACACACACACACACACACACACACCCCTAGACAGAGAAGGATGCAAATAGAATAACAGGTCATGGTCCTTTTCACCCTTCCCTAGCACTATACTGATCTGCCTAATTTCTTTTTACTGCTCTGATCTCTCTTAGGCCCTGGGCAAGAGACTAGCTTTTATGGCTGTGATTATGTATAGTCATGGTTTATTTGGTCTGCCACGTAGGAATTTATCCTGAAGATCTCCCAACTATGTTACAGGTGTGACATAACCCTACTATGGGATTAGAAGCTACTTTTTATGAAGATCAGTTAAAAATGTGAAGAGAAAGGAGAAAAGTTTCTACTGAGTAGATTTCAGAGCCAAAAATTAAAAGTGAAAAATACAATTTGCTTTTGGTGCTTGGATACTGAAATCCTGATTTGGAGCCTGTCTCATAAAAGTATGATGCAAATATTATAAGAGTGTATTAACCAGTGTCTAGTTGAAAACCATCATACCCGGGGCAAATCCTCGAGTTATAGTTTTCTTTTTTTAAATTTTGTATTTTGTTTATTTATTTATTTGTTTATTGCTTGATTAATGGAGAGAGGGAGGACGCGTGAGTGGGCGAAGAGCAGAGGAAGAGAGCGAATCATAAACAGGCTCCGTGTACAGTGGGGAGCTGGATACAGGACTCGATCTCACAACTGTGTGAGATCCTGACCTGAGCTGAAATCAAGGGTCAGATGCTTAACTGATTGAGCCACCCATACGCCCCAAGTTACAGTTTTCTTAACTGCTAAATAAAAGGATTTATTTAGATCATTCAATGCCAGAACTTTATGATTTAAGATTTTCCTTGTTTAAAATTAATCATGTGTTTTTTGAACCTCCAAAATGACTCTAATAAATAATGCTCTAAATGTTATTTTAGAACATTTTGGTTTTTCAGTTTAATGGCTGTCTGAATCTTAGACTAATTGTACAAGGGTCCCTAACCTATAGTTTGCATTTACAATTTACCTACAATGTCATGGATTTAATTCTCCTCACTGAATGATGGCTATTTGTGGAAAATGGACCCAACAAAATGAAATTTGGAGGTTCAGGACAGTAATATTTGCTCTTTTGCTGCAGAGATGTAACATTATGCAGTCGATCTGTACAGAGCAAGCCTCCCACAGGACCTTTTACCTAGTAAAGTTGACAGAGCAACTTAACCTATCAGAAGGCCAACAGGCAGGAGCAGCAGGCATACAGTAGGTGTAAGGAGCCAACAGTCTACTGCTTTGGGTGAGTAATTGCAACAGCCTCAGCCAAAATCATCGCAACAGCTGTCATGCTGAGGTCACAGCACAAGGTTACAGGATATGGCATCCAGGAAACAGTACAAAGACAGATAGGTAACACTTTAGCAATGGCTAAAGATCGAAAAGAAAAGGGATCTTTTTGTCAGAGTGGAAGACAGAGGGGTTAAGAATGTGTTTTTAACAAACAATTAAGAAAAATTTTAAACTGGATTCTAGATTTTAAGTTAGGAAAGGCTTTCATAACCTAAAAGTATGTTTTCTTCTCATTTATTTTTTAATGTAAAACTTATATTGATTTTATATTTCTAATTCAATTTATTTTTCCTTTTTTAAAAATTTTATTTAAATCCCACTTAGTTAACATATAGTGTAATAATGGTTTCAGAAGTAGAATTTAGTGATTCATCACTTACATATAACAGCCAGTGCTCACCTCAACAAGTGCCCTCCTTAATGCCCATCATCCATTTAGCCCCCTTGCTCAAATACTAAATTTGTCCAAGTAGGAATATTTTTTGAGACCATACGTCCTAAAGTGCCAAGTCCGATTATGTTTCCCTTCTATCATGCTCCTCAGGTAAAAATAACCTTTGACTTACTCATCAATACCTTTTTTTTTAAATTTTTTAAAAATGTTTATTTATTTTTGAGACAGAGAGACACAGAGCATGAACGGGGGAGGGTCAGAGAGAGAGAGACACAGAATCTGAAACAGGCTCCAGGCTCTGAGCTATCAGCACAGAGCCTGACGCGGGGCTCGAACTCACGGACCGCGAGATCATGACCTGAGCCGAAGTCGGCCGCTTAACCAACTGAGCCACCCAGGCACCCCTCATCAATACCTTTTTATGCCATGTTTGGATGAAGGAATTGGGAAAGAAATGTGATTATCTCCCATATAGAGGAAACAATCTTAAGGAAAGGTGTATATAAACCCAGAAGAAAAATAATTCTCTAGATATTATTGCTAGAAAATCCCCAAACAACAGATTTTTTCTTCTATTTCTAAAGATATTACCAAGTCATTTCATACCACTCAGGAGATTTGCCCCTACAAGTGGTCAAAGAGGGAAAAACTTACAATACTTAAGGGGAAAAAAAGTGAAACAAAGAACACATATACCTTTGCAAGCATAAATCTCCTGCTGCTAGTCATTGCTCCTTTTAATAAGAAACTACAACATTTTGCCATGAAAAAGTAACTCACTTAAAAAAAATCTTATCAAGCCAAGAAAAAGAGTTATATTGTGTTTATATGTCAATAGTTAGACTTATTTTTTGGCAACAGTGCTTCTTAAAGATTTTTTATTTGTGCAAGAGAGTATAGGAGAGTTTATTGGTAAGTTCAAAGATATTGTTTCAGTAACTCTACAGGCATAATAAGGTATAAAAAAAAGACCAAAGCCAGTATCTATATAAGGTCAGTGTGTACAGGTTTGCATGTTTCACACCAGGGCTGGAGATTTAAATCTTGTGTTTTCATTTTCCCATAACATTAGCAGAAAATGCAGTGCTAAACCTTTCATATGCTTTTATGGGTGCCTCCTCTGAGATTGATGTTGTTGCTATGTACAGCAGATCTCCTTGAGAAGGTCATCATCATCATTTGCCGGTGCTAATTCTTTACCTTTTAGTCTTTCTTAAGCCAAATATGATCAGGATCAGCATCCTACATCCCCACCATTCTGCAATTGCTCTTTTCAAAGGGCATCTACTACTGACATGTTGCTTAAACTATTGCTCAAGTCTCAGTCCTCATATTATTTGACCTAAAAGCTACATTTGTCATAATTGATCACCTTCCTCCTTGAAATACATACTTCACTTGGTTTCCAGACTCCTTTGCTGAGTCCTTCCCATATTCCTAATTTCTTAACACTAGGGATCTTCAGAGTCAAATTGCTAGAACTTTTCTCTTTCCTATCTACCCTTACTCCCTTGGTGATTGTGCCTACTCTTACGACTTCCAGTACCATCTTCAGGCTCCCTGAAGATACCTAGATTTATGTCTCCATTTTGGACCATTCCCCTAACTCTAGAGTCATGTATCCAACTGCTTACTAGCTGTGTTTCTTCAATAAGTATCTCAGGTTTCATGTGTCTGAAACTAAGGTCCTATTCTGTTCATAGTTTTCTCTATCTCATAATGTTCTCATTAACAATACTCATATTTCCATTTACTTAGGCCAAAACCGTGAGATATCTCTCACACTCAACGTATAAGCCACCAGGAAATCCTTTTTGCTGTACCTTCAAAATATTTGTCTGACTGCTTCTCATTTTCATAGCCACTGCCCTTATTGAAACCACTGTCATTTAGGTTACTGAAGGAGCCTCCTCAGAGACCTCAGAGGCTCTAGGATTTTGTCCTTCACCTTTACAGAGAGATCATATTCTTCTGTTCAAAAATTAACAGTGGCTTCCCGTTTCAGAAGAAAAACAAACATTACACTGGCCACCAAGGTCTTCCATGATCTTTTACTTCCACTCTGACCTATCTTTTATTACTGTTCTTTTTCAAACTCAACAGCTTCCCCATTGCTCCTTGACCAATTAGCACACTCCCTTGCTGTATTGTTATCTATTGCTGCTATAACAGACTACCACAAACTTAGTGGTTTAAAGCAACACAAATTTATTATCATTTTGTATGTCAAAAGTCAGGGCAGCTGGGTGGCTCAGTTGGTTAGGTGACTGACTTCGGCTTGGGTCATGATCTCACAATTCGTGAGTTCTAGCCCCACATTGGGCTCTGTGCTGACAGCTCAGAGCCTGGAGCCTGCTTCAGATTCTGTGTCTTCCCCTCTCTCTACCCCTCCCCTGCTCACACTCTGTGTCTCTCTGTCTCTCAATAATAAATAAACGTTAAAAAAAATTAAAAAAAAAAGTCAGACACAGGCTGATTGGGCTAAAATCAAAGTGTTCAGAGATCTGTGTTCTTTTTTGAAAGCTCTAGAGGAGAATCTATTTACTTGCCTTTTCCAGCTTCTAGAGGCTACCCACCTTCATTGACTTGTGATACTCTTTCTGGTTTTTTTCAGAGCAAAAATGATTGTATCCCTGTGACCTTTCTTCTATAGTCATATCTCCTTCTGATCCTAACTGGGAAAGATGCTTTGATTTTAAGTGTGATGCTTTGATTTTTAAATGTGATTAGATTAGGCCTACCCAGATAATCTCTCCATCTCAAGGTTGGTGACCTTACTAATATCTGCAAAGTCCCTTTTGCCATGTAAGATAACATATTCACGAGTTCCAGGGATTAGGATGTGGACATCTTTGAGAGAGGGACATTTTTCTGCCCAACATACTCATATCCTTAAATACTTGCCAATGTATCACCTTTTCAGTGAGGTCTTTCCTGACCACCCTATTTAATACCACTACCACCATCATCACAGTATTCCCTCTCTTACTTTCCTATTTAATTTTTTTTTCATAATATTAATCATTATATAATATGTAGTGTGGTATATATTAATAATTTAGCACAGTGTCAGGAAGGTTTGTTTCACTATTGTACCCCCAATACCTAGAGCAGTGTAGTCATACAGTATAGCTTTAATGAATATTTTTTGAATATTGGATGTTGAATTGTATATTGGATATTGATATTGAATTTTTTGAATGGATGAAAGGGTAGAGATAAAAACACAAGGATCTGACCTTGTGTCTAAGGTAGACTTTCCAGATCAAGGGATGAAACACATTTTGAATCAGTTTGCCCATGGATTCATTGTAGAATGCATAATCTTTCCTGTGGACTTTACTGACTATGTGTTAAGTAATGAAATTTACTGGTTATTAACATATGTATAGTGACGTAGTGGATTCTCAACACATATATTAGTGAGTGATACATAAAAGGGAATAGATAACACACCTCATTTGATTTAATTTGAGCTATAGTTTATTATTTTCATATTTTATGAAGTTGAATATGATCCCCTCCATTCCTAGTTTTTCTGAGGGTTTTTATCATGAATGGATGTTACATTTTGTCAGATATATTTTTTTCTATATCAGTTGATATGATCAGGTGATTTTTCTTCTTTAGCCTATTAATATGGTGGATTACATTGACTGATATTCAAATATTGAATCAGCCTTGTATCCTTGAAATAAACCTCACTTGTTCATGTTATTTGTGTGGATTCTGTTTTCTAACATTTTGCTAAGAAGTTTTTTTGCCTGTATATTCATGAGTGATACTTGTCTGTAGTTTTTATTTTTGAGTTGAAAACTGCCCCTTCTCTTTTAATTTATGGAAGAAATTGTGGAGAAGTTTTAGCCAGGAAAATAAGGCTAGAAAGGAAAGTAAAAGACATATAAATTGAAATGGAAGAACTCATTCCTGTTTGCAGATGATATGATTGCCTATGTACAAAATCCAAGGAATCTACAAAAACAAAAACAAAAACAAAAACAAAACCTTCTAGAACTAATAAGTGAGTTAAAGAAGTCTACAGGATATAAATAAGCATTCAAAACTCATTTATGTTTCAGGGCCCCTGGGTGGCTCAGTTGGTTGAGCATCTGACTTTGGCTCAGGTCATGATCTCACGGTTCGTGGGTTTGAGCCCTGCGTCAGGCTTTGTGCTGACAGCTCAGAGGTTGGAGCCTACTTCGGATTCTGTATCTCCCTCTGTCTGCCCTTCCCCTGCTCACACTGTCTCTTTCTCAAAAATAAATAAACATTTAAAAAAATTAATTATGTTTCTATTCACTGAGAATAAAAATGTAGAAATCAAGATTAAGTAAACAATAGCATTTGTAACCATTCAGAAGTGAAATAGGTATAAATTTAATAATTTATGCAGGCCATATGTACAGAAAAACTACAGAATACTGATGAAAGAAATCAAAGATCTTAGATGGAGAGGCATATCACATCCACAGATTGAAAGACTCAATATGATAAAGAATAGGAAACTTGTCAATTCTCCCCAAATTAGCATACATATGTAAATATATTAGCAAGAATTTTTTGTAGATTTAGACAAAATTACTCTAAAATTTATGTAGAAAAGCAGAGGAGCTAGACTATCTTAAACTTTTTTTTTTTAAAGAAGAATAAAGTAGAAGGAATCACTCCATCTGAATTTTGGAAATGATGATATACTGCAGAAACCAGGACTGTGTGGTGTTACTGTTGAAAAATGAGATAAATAGATCAGTTGTATAGAATAAAGAACTTAGAAATAGACCCACACAAATGCAACCAATTGATTTACTTTTCTAAGTGTGCAAAAGCAATTCAATGTATGAAGAATAGTCTTTTCAATAAGTAGAACTGAAGCACTCCATAAGCAACCCCCCTCAAAACAAAACAAAACAAAACAAAAATCAACCTATACCTCATATGTTATAGAAAAAAAAATAACTTAAAATCATCAATACATTTAAATGTAAAGTATAAATTGAAGGTAAGAGGAGAAAATCTTTAGTACCTAAAGCTTTGTAAAGATTTCTTAATATATCAAAAGCATGATTCGTTCAAAAATAAGATAATTTAGCCTTTATTAGAATTAGAAACTATTGTACTGTGAAGACCTTATTAAGAAAGAAATTTAAAGACAAACTACAGACTAGGAGAAAATATTTGTAAACCATTTATCTGACAAAGGACTCATACCTAGGATATATTTTTAAAACTCTTAATACAAATAGTAAATTCTTAAAAATCAATATTAAAAAAAAAACACAATCCAGCTAGAAAACAGGCAGGGACATGAAGAGAAATTTCATGGACAAGGACAAAGGTATACCATGGCAGAGAAGCACATGCAGAAATATTTAATATCACTGGCCACTAGGGAAATGTAAACTTAGATTATGATATGACTCCACATCTCTTAGAACAGCCAAAATAGGAAATAGTGATAATGCCAAATTATCATTTGGCAATGATATGGAAAAAGTGACCTTCTCACATACTGCTAATGGAATTGGAAAATAGTATAGACAGTTGGGCAGGTTCTTAAAAAACCAAATAAACCTTTACTGTAGAATCCAGCATTCATGCTCTTGGGCATTTTGGCTGTGATGTGGAAATTTGTGTCTACACAAAAGCCTGTACACAGTTTTTCAGAGCAGCTTTATCTGTTATAACCCCAAAGTAGAAACAATCAAATTGTCCATTGATAGATTATGATTAAACACTATGGTACATCCATACCATGGAATATTACTTGGTAATGACAAGAAATGAACACACAAACTTGGATGGATCTCAAGGACATTATGATGGGTGAAAAAGAGCCAGTCTGAAGAAAAAGCATGCTACATAGTTCCATCTATATAGCATTCTTTATATAACAAAAATTTAGAGATGGAAAACATATTAGTGGTAAGAAGAGAGTCTATGACTTAAAGGAATAGCACAAGAGAAATCTTTGTGGTGGTGGAATATTTCTGTATCTTGAGTGTAGTGTTGGATATATGATTTTATATATGTGATAAAATGATACAGAACTATATATGCGCATTGCACTAATGCCCAATTCCTGATTATATTGTACTATAATTATAATTACTGGTAAGATGTAAACAATGGAGAAACAGTGAAAAGTACATGGGTCTTTCTTGTACCACCTTTTTAGTTTCCTATTTATAATTACTTCAAAATAAAAATTAAAAAATACATGTTTTATTTCAATGCATCTCATGGTAATCCAGTGAAAATGCGGTTGCCAAAAGTGCTTTTTAGGATGTGATGTCAATTATTGTTAAAATTATTTTTGTATTGGGGCGCCTGGGTGGCTCAGTCAGTTAGGCGTCCGACTTATGCTCTGGTCATGATTTCATGGTCTGTGGATTGGAGCCCCATGTCAGGCTCTGTGCTGCTAGCTCAGAGCCTAGAGCCTACTTCAGATTCTGTGTCTCCTTCTCCCTCTGCCCCTTCCCCAATCACCCTCTGTCTCTGTGTCTGTCTCTCTCTCTCTCAAAAATAAATAAACATGAAAAAATTATTTTTTTTATTGAGGTGAAATCACATAGCATTAAAATTAACCATTATATATTATACAACTCACTGGCATTTAGTACATTCACAGTATTGTGTCACTATCACCCCTACCTAGGTCCGAAACATTTCATCAATTTGAAAGGAGACCCATGCTCATTAAACAGTCGCTCCCTACCTGTCCTTACCTGCAGCCCCTGGAAAACCAGTAATCTCCTTAATTGCTCTACTGTGGATTTACCTATTTTGGGTATTTTCTATAAATGGAATCACAACGTGTGACCCTTTGTTCTGACATTTTTCACGTAGCATAATGTTTTGGAGGTTCATCCATGTTGTAGCATGTATCAATGCTTCATTACTTTTTGTGGAATTTATATTAATATAAATTTATATTTAGAATTTATATTAATATAATCTTATAATATTGTAAGGATATACATTTTGATACAAGAAAATAGTTATTCCCAAAGCTCATGGTTTTCTTATGGAAGATGTAGAATCTAAGCAGGCAGTATAATCACAAGATACAACCAGTAATTCTAAACCCTCTGTGATTTATTTAGGAAGAATTTCTTCTCACTGCTCATTTCCCAGATATTCATTCATCCCATATTAAAAATAAGATATTGGAGCAGTTAGAGATTAGAATATAGGCATTGACTGCTTATTTTGGGAGGGACAAATAATAATGCTTTGTGTAAACAGAAACAAAATGTCATCATAGCAGCAATTGTAAATTATTAGACAAGGGTCAAAATTGTGATCAAGAGTGATCAAGACATAAATATTTTATTCCTTAAAGATTTTAAAAGAAATTTAGGAGATAAATTACTTCAAAAACAGCAAAACAATATGAACCGTGGAGGTACTTAGTCTCTTGGTTCTGGTTTATTTAATCTGTGGTCATCTTTTTGTCCTTAAATGCTCCGGAAATTAAATATATAACACTTTTAGGCACCAAGGTCATTGTTTCATAATCCTAGAATTAAAGAACCCTCCAGAAATGTTTTTAGGCATACCTAAGTCATTTTACTATTGTCTGGAAACAACCCAGCGTTTTTTTCTTCGTTAGCTCTTTCAGTCAAGCCATTGGTTCTCACCATGGCTATATACGTTAAACCACCTGCTACATTGAAAAAAAAAATTCCCTTTAATTTTTGTAATGTGATTTTTTGGAAAGACAGGGTGCAAGTGGGGGAGAGGCAGAATGAGAGGGAGACACAGAATCTGAAGCAGGCTCCAGGCTCTGAGCTGTCAGCGCAGAGCCTGACATGGGGTTCGAACTCACAAACCATGAGATCATGACCTGAACTTAATGGACTGAGCCACCCAGGTGCCCCCCACCTGAAGGTCCTTGTCTATGCTGTACCCCAGATCAAGTGAATCAGAATCTCTAGGAACAAGCCCAAGTATCTTGTTTGTGTAAAATTCTCAAGTGATCCTAAGGTTCTGCTAGGGTAAGGAATTAAAGAATTAAACCAGTGGATGAGCACCAGAATTACCTGTGAGGCTTGTTAAAAAGAAGCTGTGTCCCATACTCCAGTTTCTGATCAATAGTTCTGGATGGGACCTGGGAATTTGCATTGTAAACAAGATCCCTGGTGATGCTGTTGCTGCCAGCCCAGAATTCAACTTTGAGGACAATGAATTAATAATATCTTTTTTATTCAGTGAAGATAAGAATACAACTGGCTAACATCCTCCATATAAATGCCTTGTAAATGTTTTTTTTTTCCCACTTATTTTTTTTTTTCTTTTTAGTGTATTAAGATTATTGGGCCCTAAAGTTAGATGGACTGGTTAAAATGCCACTTCTGTGTAACCTGGGCCAGGTTTCTTATTTTCTAAAGCTTTAGTTTCTAAAGCTTAATTTCTTCATCTGTGAAAACAAGCACATCACAGATAATTTGAGGGTTAAATTTGATAATATATGTAAAGTGATTGACTTACAGTAAATACAATTGTTAACTTTTATCAATAGCTTTCATTTTCAACAATTATAACTTTCCTATGGTGTAATTGGTTATAAAGTTCAGTGCTTCTTTTGATAAAGCAAATAGGGAAAAATATATGCTAAAAATCAGGAAGATGATTATATCTGGGAATCCAAATGAGCAGGTACTCTCAAAGGACTTACAGAAGGTTTGCATTTATATATATCTATAT
>NW_024412417.1:18204195-18277768 GCF_014898765.1 Herpailurus yagouaroundi | reverse complement strand
AAAGTTTCTACATACTGAGTTTTTGTGATTGTTAACAGAACAGATAATACAGGTACAATGATTAGCACGGTCCTGGACATATCATAGGTATTCAAATGTTAGTTATGATTAACTATTCTTAACTGCTCCTTTAAATATTAACTCTCCTTTCCCTCTTTTAAACTGATGTGTTTTTATGGCTCCTTAAGCGATGTCAGGAAGGAATGTAAATTCTTCAAGGGGAATGCAACTCTTGAGGAGAAATTTGTTACTATTTCCCCAACACTCATCCAAAAACAAGACAAAAAAAGGAGTGAAGATTTACTCTTCAGACACTAAATAACCTCACTATTTTTTCCCTTGACAGAATCATGAGAAGAGCTGTTGAAATTCCTGGTCAGTCGTTAGTCTCAATTTCAGGCCTCCAGTTGGACATTTTTGTTAGTGGAGAGCATCACATTTAGGGCTGCTGCCAGCCCTTTGCCATGACTTCCCACTTGAGATGTAGGGAAATCTTTCATGTGCTCTCTGGCAGTGGAAGTACAGAAGCCTCTGTTTCCAAACCTTTTTCATGTTTCAGATTTGGCTGAAAAATGGGAACAATCCCCAAACACTCTGGGCATGATGCAAACTGATCCTGAGGAACTGCAGTAGCTGCAGTTGACAGGAGGTATTACTTCATTCATTGTACAAAGAAATAGTACCCTATTGTTGATAGCTCTAAGTAATGTCTCCCAAAGTGTGGCACACACTCCACTGAGGATATAAAATATTTGGCAGGTGGTTTGTGGACATTCATTTTAATATTCTGTATTTATTTTAATATACATTAGGAAAAAGCACCTGTGATTGGTTTTCCAGATACTCTTTTTTAAGATAAATCTAGGATACACAGAAAACTTAAAATTTGAGTTAAGGAAACTATTAGGTAAATAATAGTACAAAGGGCATGTATGCTTTTTTGATAAATACACTGAGGGAGAATGTGATACAAATTTGGGACACATTTTGCTAAATATTCAGGTTGTTTTGTGCCTCTGGGATTAAAAATGATCCATCTGCATATATCACAAGTAAAAGGAATACTTACCTATAGAGAATAAAATGGTTATGACTATCTTTTCCAATTTTTCAGTTATTACTGGTGGTAATCCAGCCTTTCTTTATTTGCCCCAACTGTCTCTTTCAAGATTTTTGCTAACTATAAGAGGAGGATAAAGAAGAAAGAATCAAGGCACATATTCAATGAAAAAGAAAATAAAAACAATTCAGATTTAATGGGTACTTCATTTAAGGTTAACATTGAAAGGACGGGCCTTTGCCTATAATGTTTGAAGAGGCTGATTAAGCCATTCTATTTTTACAAGTTTTATATACCACTAGAATTTATTTTCTAATTTAATTGCCAAATTCCTAATCTGATTAGAGCCCAAGGGGAAGCAAAATTAGTATTGAAGAAAAAATAGAGAAAAAAAGATTTCCTTTGCTTATGTACAAGTCATGCCAGTCTATATATTTCTTATAAGATTAATAGTAGAGTTTTTCAGTTCTTTTTCATTTTATCAGAGGCAAACACTTGCTGCTTTATCTCCTTATCCTAGGAAACAGAATGGAGTGATATATGCCACAAGTGTAGTCATAAAAGAAGTCATGAAAATAAGGTCATCTAGTTGATTTGGCCGGAAATGAATCTGGTAACAAGTCTTAGTGATGAGGCCTTAAGTGGCATCCACATTGCTCCCATGGTTCCCAGGGAATAAACTTCTCATCACACTACCAAGTGACTGGTTTATATGTGTGTCTTCCCTACTAGATGTCTCTGTAGAATAGTATAGTCTTACTAAATTATTTCCAACTCGTTTCATTCATTCAACAAATATTTCTTGAACACCAGTTATGTGTCAGGCACTCACTGTTCCAGGTGGTGATGATGCAGCAGTGAGGAAGAAAACATTAGTCCCTGCCCTCAAGGAAACCAAAGCTGTTGATGTGTTGTGAATGTGGTCACTGTCCCATATGAATCACTTAAATGTGATTTTTAAGAGGTTCAGAAGCAATTTAAAACAATGGAGAAGATGAAATTATAGGGAATGGAGTTAGGTAAATGTAATCATAACATTCAACAAAACAAGTTTAAAAGATCATTTTTGAGCACAAGGAAGAAAATTCAAATTTAGAAACAGTAACAACATTAGGAGCACTTGATATGCTCTAGACATGTGTTGAGTACTTTATATCCATTATTATGTTTAATCTTCACATCTCCCTTATAAAAGTGATACTGTATTATTATCCTCATTTTCTGGGTAAGGAAATTAAGCTTAGAATAATTAAATGTCTTATCCAATATGATTCAGTTTTGTTAAATAGCATAAACAGGAAATAAGCAAAAACAAAAAAGCAATTTGCCTCCCACCTTAACCACTACAGAACAGTTCATCCAACCTCTGATGAGCAGAGGTTGTCACAACTCTCTAATCACAGACAGAATAACAGAATCACAGAAAGTCTTGTATCTTCCAGTCACTGTTCAATGGAAGTCATTTATCAGCTTTGGCTTCAAGGATTAGTTACCATCCATGTGCCATTTGGTACATGATTCATCACATGGTGATTCCAGCCATTCATTTCCAATCATATTCTTTCTGAGTTTCTGAGAAGATGTAAAATATGTGTTCTATCTGAAGTTGTAAAAGTTGAGATAGAGAGACCTTTGCATTTTTTCTCATCTAGGAATCAAGATTTCTATAGGGAAAAAGAGAAGAAAGGAGGCAGTTAATAAATACAAAGTGGTTTGTATGCTTTTTCCCATAATAAAATCTCATCTCACTGGGTCTCCGATGGAAATCTTTCTCCATTCTGGTATGAGGGGAATGTTGGCATCTGTATTTCTACTTGTTACAGTCTCCAGCTGTTTGTTTTCTTTTATGACTTGGGTACTTGTAGAAGTTATCTCTGTTGTAGAATTAACAAGTAACCTCACACTGGAAGGTATTTCTACAATGTTTCTTGAATGGTTTCAACCATAGTCTGTGGGTGACTGGGACTGGTGGGTACTGTTTTTGCTGCGATTTCATTTCTGGAATTTGCTTTGAAATATATGGATCCTGAATCTCTCATGCGACTCTCCAGAAAGTGGGGTCTTGGAACCTAGTAAAGATGAACACAGGAAAACCTACAAGGGAGGGTGATGCTCGTATGTCTTCAGATCTCATCAGCAGGAATTATGAGTCAGTCAGACAGTCGGCTGGATCACAAATATTTATTAGTTGCATTCTGTATGCCAGAAAAAGGGGATAGATACAGTCTAGGCTCTGGGAAGGCTCTAATCTAGTGTGAAAGACCAAAATGAAATAAATTGTTTTATTTGTGTTCACATTAAAAGTCTAACCCAGATATTAGCTCCATATATGGAGCAAGGACCAATGATTCTTCTCGCTCATGCCAAAGAAGTCACTTGCCCAAAAGCCATTCATTTTACTGAGAAAGAGGGATTTTATCTCACGGGAAACATCATTTTATTGTAAAACTCTGTACTCGATGTATCTTCCCAAGTTTCTCATAGCCACACGGCCACAGGTTTCCTCTTTCTTCTGACTCTTCTCCAAACCTCTCTAGCCCCCAGTTTTCTATTTCCAGATCTTCCCTTGAGTCCCTTCTCTACTTTCTTATGTGGAATAAATTAATCATGTCTGACCTCTTTCCAACGTATAGGTAGCTACAGGTAAAAACTGATTTAGATAGCAAGGCACCCACCAAACCAGAAATTTCTCTTGTCAGAGGCAGGGAAATATTTACATAATAGTTTTTACGTTCTTCACCTACCTATATTTCTCCACCCACCGCAGTATCTTCCTCACCCCATCCACTGCAGTATCTCCATCTCTTTGCAGTCTTTCCAATTTGTTTGAGAGGTACCAGTGGATATTTCACATGTACTCATGAAGTGCCATCAGTCACCAGGTGATATTCTCCATCTTCTTGTTTTTCTGTTTTAGCCCCCTGTGGTATTTCCATCTGTTGTGGATACCTTTGATGCTTACATAGTTGAGTGAAGGGGTCTTGGCTCTGCCTCCAGGGATTACAGCCAAGTGCTTCCTCTTAGACATAGCTGCCACTGCCATAGCCCTGCTGATATTCTTGAACCCTGAAAGTGCCAGAGCAGAGTCATAAAATATGGTGCCCTTCAAATATAGGATATATTTCAAGAATATATCCACAGAATATGTGCTGAATGACATTGTGTTAAGTATACAAGGGAGGAGAATGCTTTCCCACCTGTTTTGTCATCATAGGGATCTGTATGAAAACTTGAGAGGTGCCCGATGGTGTTTTTGAGGAATAAACTCTATTTTATCTTGTTGGATGTTATTTTAGGGTAATATATATAACAAATGATATAGCACAGGTCAAACCATTCAGAATTGATCCTAAGTATAATCTGAACAATCAGATTGGATGCTTGTTAGTGGATGGGACAACCATACTGGTGCATCTTTGCTTAATATTAGCTCTGTTTTGGAAGATTATAACATGAATCCATGATGGCCATGGTTAGGAGGAGGAGGAGACTCATCTCAGTTATAAATGCCATGTTGTTCCTGTCCCCTAAATTTAAGAAATGCTTTCTTCCCTGTTTCCTAATCCTGAGTATGGTTGAAGGCATTATAGCTCATAGATCTTGGGTAATTAACCTCTATGTGCCACAGTCTTTCTCATCTGCAAGATGGAAATAATAATACATAATTACGGGGGTGCTGTAATTGTTAAATGAGGAAATTAATTTGTTATGGATTAAAAAATGTTATGCATTATTATTGTGCCATGTTATTATATCTAACTCATTCTTTAGAGCAAGTTTGGCTTCATCCCAATTCTAGGCAGACTCACCCTGCACCTTCAAAATGCAACAGAAGTAATTGAATAAGCTCATTCACTCATTCATTTGTTCTTTCATTCCTTCAACCGAAGTGCACAGTAAGTGCTGGGAAATCAGTGATGAAAGAGATTACTTTATGAGCTCACAGCTAGAGAGGGGAATAAGCCAAAAAAGACATAATTAAAAAGCTGTGTAAAAAGTGCCATTATGGAGATATGAAAAAAGGTTATTGAAACACATCAGAATCACTTATTGAGCCTGGAGAAATTAAGAAAGGTTCCTGAAGGAAGTAACGGTGACTAGTTGTTAGGACAGATTTAGGGCTATCAAGTTTCCATGTAAATGGTGTTCCCTGCCCCACTGGAAATTTCTGGATGAGGCTAATGTTTACTAGGACTATTACAGATAAGAGATCAGAAATTTAAAGCATAAACCTTATTCTAGAGCTCTAATAATGCAAATAAAATGCAAGGATACAAAGCTTTTAAGATCAAGCTACCTCAGTATTCAACTGAATACAATTATTTAGTTCTAAAGAACTAAATAATTTTTTAAACCTTTTTGGAGGTATGGCAGAGGAATTTTTTTTTAATATGGGTTGTTTTTCATATTACTTCTTAAATTCTGAAGTCTCCTAAATGGCTGAATAGTCAGCAACAGTGACCCACAGTATTGCTGTTGGTTAGGTTCACGTCCTTGGAAGAATATTGTCCTTAGCATCTCATAAGGATCCTCAAATGCACCCAATGTTCCTCAACTGAAGTCCCCAAACGTGAGTTCATTGTACATGTCCCTGTGTTTTCCAGCTGATTAAAATTATCTTGAGACCTTCCCCCGCCCCCAGATTGACATTACTACTTGCAGTGTCCTGTCTGTTCTTTCTTTTTCTTTCTTTCTTTCTTTCTTTCTTTCTTTCTTTCTTTCTTTCTTTCTTTCTTTCTCTCTCTCTCTCTCTCTCTCTCTTTCTTTCTTTTTCTGGAAAGGAAAGAAATCAATTTCTTTGTCTCTCTGTCTCCTCCCTCCTTTTAAGTACTTGCTTTTCAAGCCTCCCTTTCCTAGTTGTCTACTCTTCCCTCAGGAAATTGTGCATTCCTTCATTACATTTCTTCAGACTGGAAAAAGGTATATGAACAAGCATGTGTAGATTCACAGAAACTTACACACACACACACACACACACACACACACACACACACACACTCTACATAGAGAAACAGAATTTTAAGTCTTGGCTATTAAAAAACACAGGAACACTTTAATAGAAGCCTCACCACTCACTCTTGTACCTTCTGCTGATTTTCAGCTGTATTTAGTTCTTAATGAATCACTTAAGGTGTTGGTTTTGGATTCTCTTTTTTCCAGGAATAATTTTCAAAGCATCAATGTTGGAAAATGATTTTAGACTATCTGCCAGTTTACTTTGTCCTTGTGGGCCCTTAAAAACTCTACTGCACAGGTTACCCGTCACTCTTGTTTTTTTTTTTTTTTGGGTACAGAAGAAGGATTAAATCACTTTGGTGCTATAAACTGGTTTTTAATCAGTTGTTTTACTTCTCAGTACCATCACTTAGTCTGCTTTAGGGCTGTGAATCAGTGCAGCTGGAGCCCTTTGGAAGCCTTTTGGCTGGCTTGGAATCAGTTCACTAGATTTGACATACTGGCACCATCCCTGGCTGGCTATGTGAGCTGTGACCAATTAGGTTTGCTATGACTTAGGTTTCCCATCAGTAAAATGGGATTAAACATAATATCCATGTTTCAGATTCATTGGGATAATTAAATGAGATCGTATGTAAGGAGTGCTTAATACCAACCTGGAAAATATTAAGCTCTTAATAAATGTCATTATTATTAGTGCACATGAGTGACATATCAGCCAACAAAGAGACATGCAACAGAAGGAGGAAGCTGCAAAGGCAGTTCAAGGGCTTTATTGCTATATTTGGTATTATTTGCTTCCATTTCTGTCAGATCAGAAATTTGTTATTTGCTATGAGAAAGACTGATAAATCTGGGCACGATATTTTTCTCCTAAGTAAATCACATTTTTTCCCTGGAATTTGTCTTGCCCTCTCCTCTAACTTTTCCCTACACACCAATCTCTAATCTTATTGCCCTTTACCCACTGACCTGTACCTTGAGGACACAAGAGTCAACATCTGTGGCTTCTGTTTTTATACCATGACAGCCGTTGAGAAGCTCCATTCCTGAAAATCCCTCCCAGTTCTTGATGAAAACCCCTGCTCGTAATTCCTGTTTTCTGCACATACTTAGTAAAGATTTCAGTGCCATAACCTTAATTCTTTAATTATACCCTGTTCTTTATGTTTTACTGATCCTTTTGTTCAAATGTTTACACCCTATATTTGGGAAATTACCTTCTGATAATTTTTGTTTCTTAATGGAAACAGATTTCTCCCAGACAGCCCTTTGCTGGCCCATTGACACACCTGATATATGTTTATTCTCAGATAGTTTTTCTGTGTAGTCACAGGAGACTTTATGGCAAACTTCCATACCAGTGTTAAAGATAGCCATAGCAACACCAAAGAGGTCCTTGTGAAATCTGTGCTTAGGACGTACCACAGGAATTAATAATTCTCTGGCCACTGTTTTAAATTGTAACCACACTGTTTTTGTAAGAAAGTTGCTCAATTTGTATACACAGAACACACAGGGCTGCGTTCTGATCAGGGGTATAGTTTCATTTAAAATTCTTATCTCAGAAATCTAAATACTTAGATTATTCTGCTTAATATGCACATGCTATCTACATTCCTTTGAGTGACAAGTTATGAAAATTTGTTTTGATTATTTGACCCTCCCTGATAATTGTCTCCAACTCCTAAAAGTCTGAGTGAATACAAGGAGAGAATACCATCTCTAAAAATGTTTTTAAATTCTTTTTCCCAGAGTCAAGGATAATTTTTTAAAATATTTATACAGACATCATTATCAAAAATTATTTTACTGGACATTATGCTAATGTTTCTTCTTAGAGTTCCCCGATTACATACTAACTTTAAAAACCTAGTGCTAGTTTGCTAGGTTTTAGTAGGTCAGCATGCACAGCAAAAGTGTATTAAGGTGGACTGCTCTATTTATTGATTTGCCCGGGATCTTCTAAAGGCTGGAGGCAATTGTCTGCGGAAGGGGGCGGGAGGGCTGTACATGATCGAGGTCGTGCGCATCTAGCCAATTTGTAAGACGATCCGCTGCTCCAAGCCATCAGCCACCCTTAGCATAGGGGCACACTCATGCATTCCTGTCAAGTCATCTTGTGAAAGGCTGCCTGCTTCCAGCTCGGCTTGGATGTGCAACCTTAATAAAACTCACTGAGGTCTGGGAGAAAATAGCAGATCTGCTGCAGATAGGGTAGGGGAAAGGGTCTAGAATATGTACACGCAGCTGACTCAGGCAGGCTCCACGCTGAACGGTCACACAGAGAGGAAACAATAAATCTCAGCTACTATGCAATAAATATCTCAAGGAAACTACCATTATAGTGAAATAAAAAAAAAAACTAACATTTTAGAACAAAGCTAACAAATGGCTAGTTTTCTGTGATTCTTTTTCAAAAGTTTTCTCTGAGGGGGATAAAGTCAAACAAACAAGCAGTTTTACCTAAAATAAAGACTAGTTTAAAGGTCAGAAGAAAGGAGCAAGTTTTTGCGAGAGGCACAGAAGGAGAGAGCTGGCAGTACAATGACAGTTTTCCTTTCCTTTGCTTTCCTCGCTGCCATTCTGACTCACATAGGGTGCAGCAACCAGCGGCGAAGTCCAGAAAACGGTGGGAGAAGATATAACCGGATTCAACATGGGCAGTGTGCCTACACTTTCATTCTTCCAGAACACGACGGGAACTGTCGTGAGAGTACGACAGACCAGTACAGCACAAACGCTCTGCAGAGAGATGCTCCACACGTGGAACCGGATTTCTCTTCCCAGAAACTTCAACATCTGGAGCATGTGATGGAAAATTATACTCAGTGGCTGCAAAAAGTAAGTGATTGCTTTCAGTTTCTAATTGCACAGAGCCTTTTCCGTTCTGCACTGCAGCTAACTTAGAGTTCCTTAGGGGGGCATTTGTGTGTTTACCTTTTGCTCAGGGGTGGGGGTGGGAAGGAGGCAGTGTTTGCAAATGCAAGCCGGCTGGCTCCCAGTGACTTCATGGGTGAGCCAAGGTTTTCAGGCTTGTTGTGCAAGCCTGTGAAGGTAGGGTGGCAACCCTTTTATGTGCCTAGCAGTGGCACATTTTATGACGTTTCTGGTTTCCTCTTATTTAAAATTTAGCTTGATTTTTCTGTCAGAGCCCAACTTGGAGAAAAAAAAATCCTGTGTGTCTTGAGAAAGTTGGTGAAAAAAGAAAATAATGACAATACTAATTTAGAATCAAATCAATTTCACACCAGGAATTTTGTGCAGCTAGGGTGAGGAATCATCACCAAATACTTGTTTTTCTCAACCTCTAGTAAAGTTAATGTGAAATGAGAGTAAGTGTAAAGTATGATATTTGGTTGGAGAAATTGTGTAAGTATATAAAGGCAATTAATTTTAGCAAGTAATAGAATAGTAGAGGACAGATTTATGTCATATATTTTTTCCATCCCTGAAAATCCTGAAGATATATTTTAATGTGAACTCCTCAGGAAGAGGTTGTTTGCCCAGTGGGAAAGGAGAGATTGAGCTGGTGGTTGCTGTTTTCAGAGCGTGCACCTGCAGATTGGAGCTGAGCACGTGTAGGCTTTGCTATAGTCCTGAAATACCTCTTTTCTCAGGACATTGTGGTAACCACAGTGCCATGCAGGAAGTATCCAGATGAATGGTAATGTTGAATATGCAGTTAATCCCAATTTATAAAAATCAAAATGCACATTTTATTCAGTTTTTCTCTATAAACCATTTAGAAGTTTTTGTTGAAAATATGTCTATTAAAATATGAACATACTTTCTGCAGCTCCTTCTTTCTTTGCTCTCCGTTTGTGTAACAGGTAAACAGCAGATAACAAGAGTATTCAACTATGTCAGTAGAAGGGTGGCAATATCACATTTGTGAAAATTCTTCTCTCCTGGAGATCTTTACTAAAAATTCATTTGGTGCATATAGGTAGGAACATAGCCAGTCCGGTCTCCTTTAAATTAGTCTTTTAACAGAGCAAACACTTTAAGAAGATGGGCAAACGACAAATGCTCTGTTTTCCCCCGAGTTGTCATGCTCACTTAGAGCACTGCCTGCTGAATCATGCGAGTAATAGTTATTCTACTTTTGTCCACTAGGGACTGAACTAAGATCACCGATACTTTATTTGACAAGTTAACTGAAACTGGGTAGTTTCAGAGTTTCCAAACCTGGAATTGTAGTTAATCTTTCTATTGTAGACTACAGGTGAAAAAGATCAATAGGGGCGGAAGAATAGAAGGCAAACCAAATTCTGCACCCTTTTGATAATTGTAGTTTAAATTTCAAGCACTAATTGTAGCAGTAGTTTGTAATAGGATATCTGTTTTATCTTTAGCAAAATGTATTTTAATAGTAAACAAATTAATTTGGTTAAATTGCTTATTGCTATTCTCATTATAGCATCCATCTAGTTTTTAATGAGAATTCAATCATTAAAATTAGTCTGGATAATTTGAAGGGGCTGGGAGGGAAATTTAGTCCCAAATTGTCCCACTCAAGCTATTCTACCAAAAATGTAATATTTTGTTTATGTAAAACATAGAGTCAAAATGGTGATTCAGACATAGTAATGCATATTTTTTGTTGCTATGCAATGATTCAGCGGCAATAAGGTAAATATGTGATTCTATTGGGCTTATGTGATGCACATGTTTCGTATGTTAATTTATTGTGTGAAATAAATTTGATTTTTGTTTGCATTGTTCTTGGTCAATGATTATGGCATAGTTTTCAGATTATGGCCAAGCATAACTATGCAAATATTCTTTGGTTACATTGACCCTTGCTAACGTGAATTGAGCTGATTATATGCTGAAAATGTCCCTGTTGGTATGAGTCAGAGCGTTTGGCTTGACTATTGTCTGCTTAAATTTGCATATCTTTTGTCATTGTTAATGCGATTGGTAGGAGGATCAAGAAACCAAATAAATTCTTTCAGCAAAGAACTTGTTAAAAAGCTCTCTCAAGTTTCCCTTAATTAGAGGATTTTTTTACTTCAGGTTCTAAATTTCTTGTAATGTATTTATTTTGATAATTCAAATGGAAATCTTTTTACTGTAACTAGTATGCTTAATACTGCAAGTTGTACTACTTCTATTTTGATTCCGAATAGTTGTGTTAGGATAAAAAGCAATGCAGTGCAGAAACTGAGGTTATCAGTGTAAGTAAATGTAATTAAATCATCCATTTAGCAAAATAATTAATCAAAGCATGGCGATTATTATGCAGCTCATGGCATCACTACCAGGAAAGTTTTTGATGTAGAATGTGTGTTCCAAATGCTAGATGCAGACAGATGATAATTTATGTTAATCTGATACCTTCCATGAAGTTTGGTAAACTGGATTCTTTTACAAATAATCTTCACAAGACGTTGGCTGTTACACACTCTCACACCTCATTTCTGGTCTTGCCATTGAACAAGATGAGAAATAAGGTATGCGAGGGGGCAAATGATGTGTCGCTCACCATAAGTGTTGGAACTGTTTTGGCACTTGTGTCTTCATATGATGGATTTCATTCAAGGAGATCAACTTTACATAGTAACCTGTCAATTAACACCAATTGTGAGTTAGGTTGCTAGCATTATTTTCACTTGTCAGATGGGGAAGAGCAATATAAATAATAAGCTCAAAAATCACCCTTTCATTGGGTAAAACACCTGGGCTGTGTATCTAGATTCAACTCTCTTCACTTGTATAGTTCTTTTCAGAATTATGAGCAAACCGTACCCAATACCTGAGATGACCAGGTCTTGGGATATTAACAGTAAGTACAAATGGCCTTTGTGACTTTGCCACTCTCATTTGATTCCTTTCTACCTTCCTTTGGCAGAGAAATGTCTACTGTTTAAGGTCACTATGTCTTGTGCTTCTTGAATTATGGTTTTCTTTCTCCTGTATCCCAGAAGTTCACTAATATGTATACGTATATGTATATGTCTTTTGCCTTCGCCAAATGATGTCTTTTTGTTGTTGTTGTTGAAAGTATAAATTGAGTAAAAAAAAATGCCTTGTAACAGAGAACAAGGGTCTAGCTACTGTAAATATTTTACATTAGATAAAATTGATGAATTGATGATTATTAGTAGAAAATGTAGGTATGAATTGCCATCCAAAATGTTTTAATAAGTGCGAAGGTTTTACTGGAACACTTGGCTAAATGTTTCTATTGACAGCAATTTTTGACTAATAACATCCTCTACTTACATTCTTTGTTTCAGAGAATTATAATCATCTTTTTGAAACTCATATATTACCAATATTAACCCATATTAATATCCACCAGAATGTGACGTCCGTGAGACTTTGTGTGCTCGCCTACTGCCATATCCCCAGGGCCTAAAACAGTATACAGTCCTTTGCAGACAGACAGTAAATATTTGTTGAATGAATAAATGGATGCATTGTCTATGTGTTGCAATCTATACTTTACCATGTACTATTAACAATTTGTTTTGGCTGTACCCTTTACCTCCCTAACTAGATTGTAAGTTGTCATTTAGGCAAGCACTACATCCTACAATTACTTTTGTCTTGATATTAAAACAATATTGAGTCTGGAGTAGGTGGTTACTAATTATCCAAATTGCATTTAGCCAGTGATCTAGGATCTCAAAAACTTGTACCTTTGCTCCATCTTCTCCACTTAATTATTCAAGTCAGTTTTGTTGCCAGTTTCTCTAGGACATGTACCTGTGCTCCACTTCTCCCAGGCTGAGTTCTCCCATGTTGTCATAATACGTTCATTGCATGTGTCATGCTAGCACTGCACTTCCTGTCGTTTTCATTATTTGTTTTGAGGCTGTTTTCCGACTCAGAGTATGAGTCCCCTTGAGTGTAGTGAATAGTTCTTTACCCATATATATCTGAAATGTTTTTTAAGGGTTTGAGCAATATCTCTGTTACCATCATAGTGTTAAATAAAAGACATCAGGTGCTCCAGTATGTGGTGCTAGAATAAAATAATGAAAATTAGGAGAGCTTGTAACTGCTTTTAGAGGCTAAAGTTTGCTTAAATCCTTTGTGCTAGTTTACTTGAGGGTCAGTTGGACCTTCCTTTGGGGAAAAAATAATTTTGGACTTCCAGGCCTGTAGGCAACAATTTACTGCATACAATAATGACATATATTTGCGTATAATATGTGCACATATGAATCTATGTAATTGGAAATGACCTCCCATCTGTGCATTGTTTTGGTGGCTCGTGACTATGCAAAATAAGCCAGAGGGGATGTTCTGTGTTTTATTTGCACTTGTAGGGGTGCTTCCTGAATGTGTGAAATGAGTGGACAATTGATAAGTATGTTTTTAAAAAATTGTCACTAAACTTGAAGAAAATATGCATATATAATTTATGCACTAAGATGGGAAAAAATAGCACTTGCCAAGAAAGTTTAAAGGAATAATTGTCTTTTAAATCCAGTTGTAGAAATGTCCCTACCAACTTCATCTGAGATCAACTCTTAGTTTTCAAGCCAAGTAGGGAGTCTTCCCCTGTATTAACTTTTCAATGAATAGTTAGGTTTTATTTGTTGCTTGTTATATTTTAGAATCAAAAGATCCAAGAAGACAGAAAAACCTTTCTGAGTCCTAGAAGTTAGGCAGTTGGAGCTATCATAGTCTTTTGGATTTCTCTGTAGGAAGAAGCAAGCCTGTTCTCAAACTGTCTGTCGTGGCAGATTGCAGGATTTTTGAGCCAGGGCAAGTAGGTCCTTTACTATGGGTGATTGCAACTGTTCTTTACCCCTGACCATGCCATTTCACAGAAGCCTTTTTTAAGTAGCACTAATCTCATCTGGAATTATTGGTTCAATGTGATCTGAAATGAATATGAATGTATCATTCTTTTCCTTAAAATTTTCCTACAGTTTTTCATTATGTAAGACTAAAATGCAAATTCTTTACATTGAGGCTGTATATGATCTGCCCCCATATTCCCCTCTAGATTCATCATTTACAACATTTCCCTTATTCCAGTTACTCAAATGACATTAGCCTTCTTGTTATTTCTATAAAAGGTCAGTTTATTTCTGTCTCAGGGACTTTACATGCTATTTACTTATCTAGGAAAATTCTTCCTCCAGATATTGGCATGGATGGCTCTTTGTTTTTATTCAGGTCTTTGCTCGGAAGTCATCTTCTTGGAAAGTCTTTTCTGAGCACTATTACCTACCACCTTCCTGAATTCTACTAAGTGACTTTTTGTCATATAATGCTGTATTATTTCTTTGTGGCACAGCATGACCTCTTATTGCTTATTGTTTGTCACCTTATTTATTTTTTCTCCCTCTACCTATAATGTAAATGCCAGAAGAGGTCTTTGTCTGTCTTATTCTCTGTAGTATACCTATATACACAACACATAGTAGACCCTCAATAAATATTTGCAAAAGATATTCTCCTGAACCTTGCACTCTATGAGGTAGAGACTGTGCCTGTCTTGTTCACTAGTTTTTATTTATTATTTCGTCTGTTATTTTTTATAGCAGATCTACTTTTTTAGGACAATACCTGGAACATAGTTGGAAAGAATACTTTTTTTTTTTTAATGAATAGAGAAATGAATGAATTCCATGAGTAGATTTGGGCTATAATTAAATATTTGTATGAAAATGAAACACTCAACTATATTCCCTGTGATACCCATCTAACTATGTACTAGGAGAAATTTTAATCTTCTGAATTTCCATCATTTAAATCAAGGATCAGCAAACTATGGCCCTTGAACTAAATCCTGACTGCCACCTGTGTTTGTAAATAAAGTTTTATTGAAATAAAACCACACCCATTCCTTAATGTAATTGTCTATGCATTTGTAAATAAAATTTTATTGAAACCGAGCCACACCATTTGTTTATGTAACGTCTATGGCTGCTTTCTTCTTACAAAGGCAGAGTTGAGGGTTGCAACAGAGACCACAGATGCTAACATTTAATATCCAGTCCTTTACAGAAAGTTTCCTGACCCCTGTCCTATACCACAAAAGGAATATGGTATTAATATTGGGACCATTGCAAGGTAAATTGTGAAGTTTGTTGTGTGGGAAAAAGATCGCCCTCCAGGAGGTCAAATAATCTTTAGGTCCATGCCAGTTGGCAGAGAGCCTGAGTAAGCCATTTCTTGGCTTGGTATCTGGACATGCTGTGAGGTGACATTTTAGAGGAGTTACAGGCAAGGAAATTTCATGTCTTTCCTTTCCTCTGCCCATCATTATGTGGACAGAGAAATATTCCAAAAGCAAATACATGTTGGAACAGAAAAAGCACCTGAATAACAATGCAGATCACCAGCATCTGGGTTTACCAGGCCTTGGTGCCAGGGTTCTTTGCTGTATGTACTTGTTTCAACCTGTTGGTTGTGGCATCAGCAAGAATGTTGACAAAACATCAGAGGCGTTCTGTTTTCATGGCACTGGGGCTTCAGCTCAGCCTCTTAGGTTCAATTTATTTAGAAACCTTTCCTCCCTCTATCATTTGCTTTAGGTATAAGCATTACAAGTATTCCCATTTGTGTAGATGATGGGAGGGGAGGAGCAACAAGTGGCTTGTTCAGGCACAATTTACAGAGGTTTATCAGCTGCTATGCTGTAACTTGCTCCTTGAGGAGGTTTTGTTTTCATTCTTCCATGGCCTTGTCTCTGTGTAGAACAGCATCCTTTTCCTGAGCCTTGTCTTCTTTTCTTTTTTTAATACCATTTGCTTAGATGCACAACCCTAATTACATTCTGAGTCATCCTCCCCTTTTGTTCCAATACAAGATTATCGTTTGCTGTGAAGTTGGGAAGTTCCAAACCTCCTTTGGTTCTGGCCCCATGGTTATAGAAGGGAGGGCCTCTTAGTGTTTAAATCTCTTTACAAAGTGTACAAAAGATATGCCCCCTCCCTTATCCAAGAGGTTTCTAAAGAATGAAGCACTCCAAGGATTATCTTTTCTTTATATTTTGAGACTGTACCAAACACTTTTCTCGAATTCATACACAGAAATAGCAGAAGTAAGAGGTTTTTGAGTTTGTTTGGTCTAGGTTACCTAGCCAAATGACCTGATTTCTTCCTTCAAACATATGAAAAGGTAATATTTAACAGAGAAAATGGTATAAAACATAAAGCCCAGCATAACCCTACTGGCAGCTAATAATAATCAATAACATATTTGGATGTTTGCATATTTAGTGATAAGTACTGGAGAATATAGAGTATAGCAAATATAATAAATGTTACTTGTATATACATGCTACATGGCTACAGGTTACTTATTACGGGTCTGCATTGGCATGTAGTTCCTAAGTTTGTTTTGCATTATTGAAAGAGCATGCAAATTAGCGTATCAAGCTGTACCTAAAGTAAATCAGTGGCTGAAATACTAGTAATATGCAAATAAGATGTGAATATCTTGAAACAGTAATGTGTACATAGAAGCCACCAAACTTACTGGTATCAAATACGTAAACTTACTGTATATTTCTGTGGAATTGCTGATGATAATTTTGAAAGGTGGTCTGTTTGAAAATTTAGTTACATGTATCATTCTAACTCATTAGGATCATGAAACCTGAATGAGTTGAATCATAGTACTAGACCCTAAAGATTATTAGAGGGTTTCCATTCTCAGAGAATGAATAAATATTTTAAAACTCCAAAGTGCATTTTGCTACTAAACCTTTAGAGATAATCCCAAGATTTTGTAAAACATTTTAACACTGTTCTTCTCTTCACTGTTAATATATAATTGACTATATTAAAATACAGTGGATATTTATTGTGGCTAAAGGTTTGCTACACCCAGCAGACTTTGCATCCACCTTATCTCAACTGCACAGATACAAGACGTGAGAATTGTATCCTTATTGCTAAATCACTAGTCTTCTCTGTTTTCCAATTTTACCCAGCTTTTAAGTAATAAGAACAGAGCTATAATAATCATTAGTTTTAATACTCATTGAATAAATGAATAACTTATTGAATAAATTGAATATTTATAACTTTAAAATGTGAATAATATACTGAAGGTTTACTATTTTTGAACAAATGAACTGATAAATTCCAAATACTTCTTAGCAGTGGAACCCCGTTTCCAAGCAAATTATTAGGTAGAAGCTTCATATATAATCTAGATGCAAATAGATGGGCTAGAAGGGAACCAAAGTGAGATCCTGCCTGGACCCTCTTCCTCAGCTCCTCCCCCAGAGGCACTCATCAGGGGATCCTGTATGTTCAAAGGAATATAGTTTCAGAATGACTGCAATCAAACTTCCAAATAATCAAATATTAGTGAGGTAAAGCTGCCAAAACCAGTCTACTGGCAGACAGGAAGAAACATAATGTTTGATAGTTTGAATCTTTTTTGACAAGTTAGCGTAAGAATGTCCAACTCTGCCATCTACAAAGCCAGGTTAAGATTATTAATGTGAGGGCGCCTGGGTGGCTCATTCGACTCTTGATTTCAGCTCAGGTCATGATCTCGCAGTTAGTGGGATAAAGCCCCCTGCAGGTGTCTGTGCTGACAGCACAGAGTCTGCTTGGGATTCTCTCTCTCCTTCTCTCTCTGCCCATCCCCCGCTTTCTCTCTCTCTCTGTCTCTCCCTCTCTCTCTCTCTCAAAATAAATAAACATTTAAAAAAAAGAATGTTAATGTGTAAGTTACAAAAATACAGGTTGTTCTTGACTCTGAGAATGTTGAGGCCCATACCTAACATGACCAAAATATGTTAAGTTAATAGATAACTCTTGGACAATTAATAGCAGATTGTATAACTTATCTATTTCCTGAATTATCCAAATGCATGATAGTTTATATTTACTTATCTTAAATTTTGGAACATGAATTACACTGAAAATACCTAATATCTCAAGCTACAATATTCACTTAGAATAGAATTCATTGTTAAGGATAGTGAAAGGAGATCTGAATTTTAAGTAGGCATTTACATATTTTCAGAATTTTCAATAATTCCTTTTAGGTCAACTTAGCTTACCTTTGTTTTTACTTCTAGTATATGATAGCAGGAAAAGGAATCTCAGAATTGCCAATTTCATATTCATTTGTGCTGAAACATTAATAAAATGCAAGTAAGATTATTTGGTATTGTTTAAGCCATTTATCCTGACTGAGAAGGTTAATTTACTTAAGACTAGATAAAACCAAACTTAAATCCACTTTCCAAATACACCTAAGCTGCAACATATCACAATGTGCTGAGAGAGGACAATCATCTGAAGGTGACATCTTTAATTGTATTGGCCCTGATGAGCTTGTTCTCTTTTTTTTAGGAGATGAATAATACACGGCCATTTGATATACTGAGGAGTGAGGGCTCCAAAGTGAAGCCTTATATGAATTTATTATTAACTTTCTTATTATGTTAGAAATGAGAATCCTAATAATTTTTTCTGGCTTTCCAATGGCCTACTTTTTTCCAAACTCCTACTTCTCATTCTGTAGTGGGGAGACTTCTGGGACTTGAAACCAGAAAAGATATGTAATGGGGGCAGTCCTTTGAGCAGGAAGGACAAAAGGACTCAAAGGAACTCATTCCTGGCCTGCCTTTCCTTTTCATCCCCCCTCTCTTCTCTGGCATTATTTCCATAAGTCCTATGTGATGCTGCTTGTACTGGCAGCCATGGCGTGGAAGTGCAGGAAAGAGGATGGGCAAGAGAGAGGGTGAATGAACAAGTTTTCCAGTGACTGTCCCTTTATTGGGGGTTGGGGGCACAGTGAGGGATCGTGGAACTATAGCAGTGTCCAGAGGACTGCTCCATAAGAGACAGCAGTGAGTTCTGTTGTGGGATTTCAGAATACAGGCATAAGTCATAGAACTAAACACCTGCTATTCACAAAGGACAGGCAGCCAGTTAGCCAGTTATCTAATCAAATATCCACAAGGTGGTCTGCTGGGTACTGGGAGACCGTGATGAATCTACTACAGCCGCTGTTGTTGAGAAGCCTAAACCCACTAAAATAGATAGTAAACGCATTGTTTGTGTCCACTGTTTTTTCTATGTCAAATAGAGAGCTATGCAGTGATGAAGTGTGTTGTACCTAAAGCCAGACTGCCTAGATTTGAATTTTGACAATACTACTTCCTTGCTATGTGGCCTTGGGCAACTTTCTTAACTTCTCTGTGCCTCATTTGTATTATTAGTAAACTTGAGGTAATAACAGTACCTACATTATAGGCTGATTGCTAGGAGTAAAGTTAATTTACATAAATTACCTTGCATAAGTTCTCTCACATGGCAAATGTTAAGTAAATATTAGTTATTCCTTGGGGGCAGTTCTGGGTTATAGTAATAGTTAAATGTTGAACCCTTTTACCAACTATCAAGCCATTTGGAAGGACTTTACATGTATTAATCTATTGAATACCTTCAAAAGCCAGGGTGAGGTAGATGGTATTATAATTTTCCCACATGGCAAATTAGCAAGTTAAGGCACAGTGAAGGCAAGTAACTTGTCCAAGTTTACTTAGTGGCTAAGTGGTGGGGGGGTCAGCCTCCAATTCCAGGCAGTTTGGCTCCGTGACCTATGATCTTAACCAACTGTGGGATTAGCTATAGCAACTTTTGCCGTGTCCCTTCTTGTCAATCTTCAAACCTTAAGTCTATTTAAAAAAATTTTTTTTCTGTAGTAGTCTTTGCACCTAAACCCTTAATGCTTTCATACAAAATGTGTTCGCCCCTTTCTCAAGTACTGTTTCAGTCATTTGTCCACATCCTATCTCTAAAGCTCCGTGGTTAAATTGACTGTGACACATAGGTTATTGCTGCTGATTGAAGCACAATAGCCCAATTCTCTCTAGCCTCCCCCAGGTCTGTTAACAGACCAGGAATCCCACGTCTATAGTCCCTCCTGCCTATCTCCTTAGAAGCACCATTTCTTGAAGTTACAGAGCTTAATTGAATCTGACTAGTTATCTAAAAACTTAAAACACAAAGAAGGGCTTACAATTGCTTTACATGGGGTGAAGCTGTCTATTCTATATATCTTCCGTTCCATTTAATGACCTCCCTCTTAGATTTATCTGTGGACAATCCTTGGAAAAGCAAAAGCACATCCTGGAACTTAAAATATTATTTGCATGCACTTTTTTTTGTGGGTCATTCAAGAGAGTTGTAAAAATGAGAAGAAAAGCCTTCTTTTCTCAGGCAATGGCCTCTTATCTCACTTCCTATTTTATTTATCACTGTCCCTATTAATTAAAATATTTCTGGTATTTTGGTCCAAGGCCAAAACACTGCTACTTGCAGAGAGTTGTGATGGCTCTTCCTCTTTTTTTCCTGATCTTGGAGGCCTGACCACTCAGATGCTTGGGCTTTGAGAGTTGTAGCTTTTTGTAACTATCAAGCACATGAGGTAGAACAACTCCAGACTAACTCCCTTCTGTTCATTCTTTTTCAAGTAGTCCCAAAGAAGAGAGAGGACAAGATAGGATGGGGGCAAAGTAGAATTCAGGTATGCTTTTCATCCACCTTTGCATAATAGGAGAGATTAAAACACATTAAGGAGGAAAAAAATTCAATGTGTATCTACTTGCTTGACCTCAGTTCTCCATGGAATGATGACGATCGGCAGTGTGGGGCACATCCATGTTGTTGGTGCTCCATAGCTATTGGTAGGATATATACATGAGTAAATGCATGCTGTGGTGCTTAGATTGTTTAGGGGCAACTTTTGGTCAGTGAAATGGTCTGAAAGATTAGTGTTAATGTTTAATAACAAGGACCTTTTCCCAATTTGCAGGAAACTGTTAAGTTAAGGAGTATAAAGCTTTCTTAATTGTAAGGGTTTCTTTCTTTATCCCCTCTGTATTTCTAATATTTCATCCCCTCCATATTTATAATATTTCATCTACCATGTTTGATACTTTTCATCTCCTCTCAAGAGTCAGCTGACAAGAAAAAGAAAAGGAAAGAAAAAAAAGCTGACAAAATAGCAAATACACATTAATAGAAGCTGGGAATTGACCTCCTATATTTAGTGATATAGTTTGTATTTTAGGTGGACACATGATTATGATGTGATTTATCTCATCCATTTAGCATAATCCCATCTCCTGCCAGTGAAATTACAATTGCTTTGTGAATGGAATATGTCAGTTTATCTCAGAGGGCAATGGATGTCACATATTTTGTCCACAAAGCAAGTATGAAAATGACATTCTATTTGAAGACAGGTATTGAGTAACAAATAGGGTATTAATAAGTCCACCTTCATTAAGCAGTATCATCATCCAAACAGATAAGCACATTTTTATAAATAGTAGGTATCATCATCTCCATTTTATAGATAAACAAACTGAGGTTCAGTGAAATCGAATGATTTTTAAAAGGTTATATATTTACTTTGACACAAGTGTAAAATCTGAACTCAGAAATTCTGAGTGGCTCTATCTAAAGCTCTTAATTGTTCATGCCTCTTTCACTTTTCCTTCACAAATTAAAACAAATTTTGATTGATGGAGAGTAGGAAGAGGTTCAAATGAATGATGTTTTCCTCTAAGTTTTTGGAGAATATATTCAGAATAAATAATCTTCTTTAGGGATTGGAATAATTCACCAAACATATGTAAGAAATGCTCTAAGAAAACTAGTATTCTTAGGAGAATTATTTCTTAGCACTCTTCCTGACCAGATGCAAATTTTTATTTAAACCGAAAACATGTCAGAGGCAAATAACTATTTGTTGTTTTTACATTCTTTTTCAAATAATGAGTTACTTACACAGTTGATGTTACACAGATATGAGTATACAAATAAAGGTGATATTTTAAACTAGTTTATCTGCATTTTTACTTACAAACACTACAGTGTAGCTATAGGTTGTATTTCTTTTGGTTAAAGACCAAATAGGAAAAAATATAGTCAATAAGGGAGATTATTTAACACTTCAACATTAATGAATTAGGTTCTTTTATAATATTTTTGGGAAAATGACCATGTGCCATGTTTGTCTTTATTTTATTTTAGTTTAGTTTAGTTTAGTTCTTCAGGATATAAAAGTAATCTTGATCCAAGATTTATGCTTAGAAAAAAGAACAGAAAATTAATAAGCACTGTGAAAGTAGAACTGTCATTATCTTTTACTGACAATCAAGATAAACTGATGAACGAAGGGAACTGATTCAAATAAATGATTAAAGTTGACAGTGAAAGTAGAAATCCCACACTCAGTACTCAAGAAAACTCTTAACTGAGGATTGAGTATATATAGGAGCTAAGCAGCCTCCAGGTCAGAGAGAAAGGAAAACTATTTTGTGATCATTTTGTTTCATATGGGACCAAAGCTTACATACTTTGAGTTCACAAATTAAACTTATGTGGTTTATAGGGGAAAAAGATCACTATGGAAATTAGTTATCTTAAGCATAAAATATCCCTATATATTATTTTACTATTATGAAATATCTTCCACTGTATCTAATTTTTAAAGCCATGGCCAAAAATATATCAGAAGCAACTAAAACATTCAAACAAACTCTATAAGCCTATTAAATTGCTTGTATTTTAAATAATTCACCAAATATTTTGGGAATTTCTCTTATGTTCAGATACAAAATATCCCCTGTGGAAATGAGATTAATGTGTGATTGGTTCTTTTATGATTACTGGGCAATCATTTCTACCTGTCCATTCAGTAGGGTGTATCAGAATCTTTTAGGAAGGTGTAGTTTGAAAAACCACTTACGGTTTTTAAATTTAGAACCAAAAACTCCCCACCATGTTTGGGTACTAAAACTATTCAAAGAAAATACAAATTTAACACAGTGGAAGAGTAGAAGTCAAATAGAAAACAGCACTAGAATGTAATTATTGGTTGTGTTTTCCAAAAATGGTTATAGTAGTATTTTATGCATATATAGTAATATATCATATAAATAGTAAAGTATCTTGCATGTCATTGTCTCATAAAGAATTAATTCCCTTCTCTTTGAATCTGTCTGGGTCATAAAAGGCAATTAAGTTTCCATGTTGTTCTTTGTAATACTCATGCTTGGAGCCTTGGGCTGCCATGTTAGAATTCCAACTACCTTGAGGTCACCGTATTGTGAGGAAGTCAAGCCACATAGAGAGGCCATGTGTAGGTGCTCTGGTTAACAGATCACCATTTTTGAGTCATTCCATCTCAGGCTGTAGACATATGAGTGAATGAGCCTTCAGGTGATTCCAACCCCTACTTACTCCCATTACCTCCAGATGTGAAGTTAAACTCCCAGGCATCATGGAGCAGAAACAACCCATTCCCACTGTGCCTTGTCTGAAATCCTGACCCATAGAGTCTGTGAGCCTAATGAACATAATGGAATGGTTGTTACAAGCCACTGAATTTGGAGGTAATATATTAATGCAATAATAGTGACTGGATTAGTCACTATTTCCATAGGCATACATGCAAGGGTTTACTATGGTACTTATTCTATGGTAATCATTGAAGAACAATATATCAGACATGAGCTCTGCCTTCCAGAGGCTGGCATTTAATTAAGGCTCATGACATAAGTAGAATGTCATAAATGTTGGTTTTTAAGCCAATATTTTTACTACCTTTCTCTATTTTTGTAAACTACTTCAGGTTCACATAAATTAAAATTCAATAAATGTAACTTGAAGACTGCACAAAGATAGTTTCCTTTGAGTAAAGTGCTCCTTTGAGTAAAATAATTATTTGTAAGGATTTTTCTTACCTTCAAAATAGTATTTGTAAAAATCCTCTGAGCCTTCCTAAATTCCAAGTCAACCGTAATACCAAAATGATATACTGTATAGTTTATGTGAGTCTTAATGCTTACATTATTTGAATTTTTCTATCATCTAAAAATTGCAAAAATCTCAGTGAATTCAGATTTTTGAGACTCAAGGCATGAAGCTATTTTATAACTATTTACTACTTAACCTGTCATGATTAGTCTGTAAGTTTAAATCCAGATGTTTCTGAAAGCTGTTCTTGAGCACGGCTGACTGGTGGTCTCCTAAATGTCAAATGAGTTAGCAGCATCTGTTCAATTCCCAGTGGTTTGGAATTCCTGCAATAAAAATCCATCCCAGATTCTCTTCTTCTTAACTGATGAGCAGAGGATGTGGACTTGAATGAAACAGGTATAGGAACATTCCTTGAATATATAAAGTGCTTTGCTTATTACATTATATATTGGTTGAAACTTATGGAAAACAACATAACAGTAAATATAAAGAACATAACTATTGTTTATAACCCTTGACTCAGTAATCCTACTTCTGGGAATCATTCCCAAGGAAATAATTCAAAAGAAGGAAAGAGCAGTATATATGAATATATTCATTACAGCTATCGTAGCAGGAACATTAGAAACAAATATTGTTATTTATTTGGTATTTACTATGATTTCATGGACCCATGATCTTTAACCCTAAAAAAATTTTTTTGAAAGATAAGCAGTATTATTCATAGCTTCAAATGAGGAAATCATGCATTATCTCCCACAAGCAGTAAAGAGTAGAACCAGCAGACGCCTCAACCCAGGATTGTCTAATGAAAAACCATGTCTTCAGTGACATCACAACTACATCTGTTAAAAAATCATATTTTGACAAGAGAAAATGCCCACAAAATTTTAAGTGAATATATTAGTGTACCTGAATAATTATAACCATGAAAAATATTAGCTAATATTTTTAGCATTTTGTATATACCAACCCTGGGACAGACAGTTTAAAGGTGTTAGTTTATATGATCCTTGCAACCCTGTACGTAGACACTGTTATTGTCCTCACTTTGGAAAACTCCATATACGTTACAGACTTGACTTGGTGTGATGAGAGTGGGTGGTGGAGAGGTGGGTGTGTACTTGTAAGTATATGCATAAAACCATTGACAGGAAACACATCCAAAACATTTGTGTTGATTTGTTTTTAATGGTGCAGTTGAATATTTTTGTTTTCTCTTGTATGCATATTGTATTTGTTGTATGATATGAACATGTGCCACTTTTGTCATCAAAGTAATGTAAGTTTTATTTTTTAAAGAAAAATAGGTATATCTAGACTGAAGTCAAGTGAAGTGGAGATGATGGGAAATTAACCAGGTTAAAATTTCCATCACTTTTCAAAATAACTGTTCTCAGGCCAATATAAATATGGATGGGCCTTTAAAAATAGTAGCAGAATCTATAGGTAAAGGAAACCTACAAGAAATATTTTGGATAGGGTTTCAATAACTTCACATCCTCCCCTCAACCCCAAGCAGCTGCCTTCCTATAAGACCAGTTCTGAATCCACTTTAATCTTAGGGTGGTCACTTATTCATTTCATACCAATTTTCACTTCTTTCTTCCCTTTTTTCTCTGCTTTTGTGAAGAAATTAATGTTGAAAGCTCTGAAAATGGTGAATTACACATAGAAATTGGGTTGGGGTAGTCCATAATCCTCAGCTGATTTTTTTTTTTAATTCAGAGGAAGTAGTAGATTTTAAAGGCTTTTATTTACAGAAAGGTAAGTTATAAGAGAGACGGTGAATGGGTGACCTAGTTTTGTAGAATATAAACTCAAGATTAAATGTTCTAGGATCTGATGTAGCAACGAGAGCAGGAAGACGTATGAAAGAAAGATTACAGAAGTTATAATTATGTGGCATGATATATATGAAATTACTTTGCAAGATTTTAATATCTGTCCCAGGACAAACTGCACTGGGCACCAGAGCTTTTCCAGAAGTCAAAACCCAATCATGCCATTCTCATGGTTAAAATTCAACAATGGCTCCAAAATACCCTCAAACTGGGGTTCAAACACTGTGGCTTACTTAAACTGGCCTTTAATCTCATCTCTCACAATTTTCTCCATGGTTCTCTATGTTTCAGCCATATCTAAATCCTAGAAGTTATATTACACTATCATGATTTACCCTTCTTCCTTCACTTTGTGTGTTCTATGCCTTAGCAAATTCCTTGCATCTCTCCTGCCCCATACTCCATGTAGTATTAGATAAATGGATAGATGTAAAGATGGATGGTTGGATGGATAAATTGATAAGTAGATGTGATACTTATTAATAAGTAAGTATGATAAGTATTGTGACCCTTCAACTCACTCTTAAGCAATGGAATTTGGTAGGAAGGGACACAGTAATAGAACCTTACTGTCAAATTTTTAAAGGACATAAATAGTAATACAGTAATGGTGAGAAAATGGTTTTGGATGCCGCAGTTGCTTAATGAAAGGATGAATTACCAGAGTTGGGATTGCAGGGAGAGTGGCCTGTGCAGCTCTAATACTTGCCTGAAGTAATAAGGTGATGAAGTAAACAGATGAAAGGCTGGAGAAAGCAGCTAGAGAATTAGGGAACAGGTGAACTTCTGAGGGGACTATCATAATAGTACTTAGGTCAAGAAAAATAAAACAGAAGTCTTCATCAAAGATAACACTGATATTTTAGAACTGGGAACATTACAAAAATGTTTTATTCAGGCAGTTAAGTACTGTGGAAAAAATGTTAAATTATGACAAAATGTTTCTGTATTTGTGTCATGTGGAGCTGTTAACTTCAGATGACTTTAAGAATAATTTTCTCTCTTTTTTAGTGTTTATTTTTATTTATTTTGAGAAAGTCAAGCAGGGGAGGGACAGAGAGAGTGGAGAGAGAGAATCCCAAGTGGGCTCCTTGCTGTCAGCACAGGGCCTTATGCTGGGCTCGAACTCACCCAACTGTGAGATCATGATCTGAGCAAAAATCAAGAGTTGGATGCTTAACCGACTGAACCACCCAGGTGCCTCAAGAGTAATTCTCAGTACCACATAAGACATGATTGACTCCATTTCTACCTTTTCAAATGAGAGGAGGAAAGGACAATCCTAGGGTGCTTTAAAATTTCTTAATTCAGATAGAGGTAAAGAGCCCCATTCTACTTTCCATTCCTTGTTGTACCCCACACATTTACAGGTTTTATAGTATAGAATGTGTTAAGGAGTCAAGTCAAATTGTTTATTAAGCCTAAGGTAAATGAGCCTTACATTGGAGCTTCCAACCACTTAAAACTCCATTTGTACTATCAGGCAGGATACATACTACACTATTCTATTTGTATTATATACAAACTTACATACAGGAATGATTGGATTCTTTTAAGTCTGTTTGATCTTTGAAAATTAAGTGAATCCCATTAAAAAATAAAACTTCATGGTTCCATTTTAAAAATAAAGGCATTAGCCATTTCAGTGAAGAATCTGATCAGAGAAGTATTAAGTTTTATTGAGAGATATTTGCTGACGTGTGTGTGTGTGTGTGTGTGTGTGTGTGTGTGTGTGTGTGTGTATCTTAAATGACCTGAGCTCAACTTCGTGTTTTCAACTGGGTCATTTTATATTTGTAAGCATGTACATTTTGTAATAATAAAATGCGTAGTGCTCTTTAGCATTTACCAAGTGGATGATGCCTTATGGTGCATTTCATGATGGTACAACACAGAGATATTCCTTCCTGGTTAATATAAAAATATGTGTGCCCTGCTTGTCATGCAGGTTTCAGGTAAAATGTTTGAGTAAAAGTCTTGTTTTGTAAAAACATAGAAATTCCATGTTTGCTGAGCAAGAATAATGGTTTTGTAACATAGAACATGTGGACAGTTAAGCAAACTCATATTTATGCCTAGAAATAAAATATGCTCATTGGGAAGTTGACACATATTTCTCTTACATTCTCATGACTTTATATCATGAAGCTTATTCACTCAAATGACCACACCCCCTAGAGAATTGAACACCTCAAACCAGGGGATGGCCAGTGCTAGTGTAGTGGTAGTAGGGATAGGGAAGTCACTTACATTCTTGATGAGGAAAATGAATGGGGAAAAATTAGAATTGGAAATATCCACTTAACCAACTCTCTTTTTTAAAAGAAGACAAACCATAGTCTATGAAATACTTCCTGCCTTTGTTATATATGGGAAGGTGTTGTTTCATAATACATAATGCCTGTGTGTGTGTGTGTGTGTGTGTGTGTGTGTGTGCATGTGCATGTACGTAGTTTAGCTTTCAGCATTTGATGGACTGTAGGTGTGAATTGAGCAGGTTATTTTACCCCTCTGAGCTTCAAATTTCTGCATGTTATGAAATGAGAATAGTAATGCTTTTTTCAAAAGGTTGTTATGGTGAAGATACGAGACAAAATTCACTAAGCGCCTAATGAAGTCTGAAACATAGCATATGTTTACAAATTACATCTATTTAAATTTTTAATGTTTTCTTTACAAACTGTACCCAACAAAGCTAAGTTGGGCTTTCTAAGGGCTGCCTCTTTTGTTAGTGTTTAGAGGAGGATTGGTTTAAAATTCTCTTGTTCAAGTCCCAGTGAACAAATCTTTTGTGCAGAAGAATTTAAAATAATTTGTATAGATGTTCCACATAAAGGACATGGAGTATAACTCCCAACTCCTTAAGCATAGGCTGCACATAGTATCTTCTTTCTAAAGAGTGCATTGTTGGAAGGGAGAAAAGAGAGTAACTTATCTCCTTAATGTATATAACCCCTGTCTAATCATGTCGAAAATATCAGAAAAATCTCAATGTAGGGGGTATTCAACAAATAATTTGATGAGTACTCCTCAAAAATGTCAAGATCATCAAAAAAAGCAAGAGTAGCCTAAGGGTATATAATGTGTAAATGTTATGTTATGGATGGGATACTGGACCAAAAAAGAAAAGAAAAGAAAAGAACATTAGGTAAAACTAAGGAAATCTGAACAAAGTGTGGACTTTAGTTAATAAAGTTAATAAACAAAGAAACACAATCAGATCTTAGTGAAAATGTATAGTGCCTTGGATTTAATAGACATGCTTGATTATGTTATACGATGGATTTCTCTAGATGTTAAGAAGACATATTAGCTATAATTCTCTTGTAACATGAATTCTGTTGTAACGTTCTCACTAAGAATCAGAGAACAGCCCTGCTGGGCAGTGCTTGATCCTTACTGAGAGCCATTTGAGAACAAAAAAGATTGACAAAGTAATAGATTTCAACTTCTCATGTATGAAGAATCCTTTCAAAGCTTCCTGAAGTAAGAGAAATAAGGCTTTTCCTAAAAACCTGTTATACATCTTAATGTTTATGGGTGATATGATAGTTATATGCAGAAGAGATTGCACTTTTGACAAAGTCCTACATGAGAATAGAAACATGAATTTTCCAAGTCACTGAGGATGCATTAAGGGCAACCTAATGTATTTTATTACCCTCCTACAATAATGCAAATGAAAAAAATTAGTAAATTTGCTAATAGCACATACTTAACATTATAGCCTCTGTAAATGTCTTTATTCTAGGCCCTTGAGGCTATAGGCTTATACATTGAATAAGAAAGCTTAGTATATAATTTTTCTTCCAAAAAGTGTATTAATTTTCTTTGTCTTTCATTAGACAAGCTATGAGTTATAACAGAATGAGAAATCAAAACTATATCACTTAATTGAAATATTATAAAACAAAATATTTTCAAATTTTTATTTTATTACATCATATCTGTAAACTATTCTAGTTTCTGAATATGGGTATGGTTTTGACTCATCTATTCTGTAACAGCTGTAATGAGCATCACACAGGATGTTCACAGATCAACTGTGAGATATTCTCCATTTATTTTAGCTTACAGAAAGTGATTTGGTTGAAGGTACCACTCAAGCAAGCCAGAAAAATCTGCATCATGTTATCCTTTTGTATGCTGCATAAAAAGGTATTTTTAAGATGTGGTATGGTGTTATCCATATTGCTTGATGTCGAATCTCATTTACTTGGTAACTCATGACAAACCTGTTGTGTGTTAGCTAGGAGTTTATGAAGTGTAGTTTGAAAAGCCAGAAATCTGGCTTGGCTTTCCAGAAAAAAAATAGATTGCAGTGATAAAATTGCATAAATTAGGGATGGAAGAACATTCTAGACTTTGGCCAATTTAAGGCTAACTTGAGGGCTGTATTTATTGTGCTTTTTAGTGTTCATAGATGATATAACTTATAGTAGTGTTCTCCAACAGTGTGAGAGTGGTTTTGCCTTAAACTTTTCTGCAGAGACATTATTTGTATGCAATAGTGTCTGACCTAGAGCTTGTGCAAATGGTTTATAAAGCCTGCGGTTAATTAAAATTTTCTATCCAAGGTTGCATCCGTTAGTCTGTTGATTGGCATCTATTTTTCCCAAACGTAGTGCTAAAACACTGGGGACAAAGGTGAGCAAAACAGACATTATCTCTACACTCATGGAGTGTACGGTCTAGTGAGAAAATGGGTATTAATCAAATGGTCACACAAATAATTTTAAGTTAATACAATACAGAAAAGATAATGGGACAGTGAGAATAGAATGGCTCTCTGCATTCACAGCATCAAGCTTCTGCAATGCGTAATGTAGGCCGTGAGAGATATTGAGGTAACTGTATTCTCAAACCTTGTGGATAAAGACCCTGCTGTTATTTGTGCTACTAATATTATGTATAGGTGATATCCATAAAGTTGCTTTTAAAAATTAGCAAATCCAAATGAAATGTGACCAGTGACGGAAATATATTCAAGGATATTTGTACACAAATTAATCGGAATGGCTATTTTTGTTGAAGAGACTTGTCTGTTCAGCATAACAACTGGTTTGAATGATTTTTTTGTTTTGATTTGACCAAGACAAAAGAAAAAAAAAGTACTCCGTTTCTCAGAATGCTTGTCATGGTTTTTAATGTTGGAAGGAAACCTGAAGGTTACCCAAGCTCACCTCCCACCCAGCACTGACCATTTACCTCAGCTTGATTAAGTATAGCCAAGATCTTGCTACTGGGAAAGTAGATAATTCCACTCTAATGTAATTATGAATATGAAGAATTTTTCTTTTGTATAAAGTTGTAGCTTCCATTAATTTCCCTGTGGAAAAAACAAGCCTTTCTCTTCTACACGAATACCTTAAAGTATTTGGAGTGAAAGTAATCTTAGACAACTTAATTTTTCTGAGTATCAGATTCCTTATTTGAAAAAAAAGGAAGCTAATACTATTACCTCCTGGTATTTATGCAGGAGTCAAAGCAAACAGCTTGTTTAAAGTGTCTCCAACACTCCAGCACATAGAAAGCACTACATTCATCAATGATGTGATTATTATAGTATTGTTGTTGTACGCCTGTTTTACCTCCCTAACGTTTCTTTTTGCATTCTTTGCAAAGGCATTCTTTCCCTCTTCATCTGTTCTTAATAGGCTTAGGTCAATTTTACTGTAAGTTGTAGAGCTGAACACAGTACCTACATGTGGTCCTAACAGTGCAAAAAGCATGGGGCTATTTGGTTCACTGGTCTGGACATTCTATTTATTTCAACCTAGACATTACCCATTTTTAGTAGCTTTATTATATGCCATTGGATAATACTATCCCACATAAGTCCCTAGTTTTATTTACGTGAACAACTTTTCAATCTGTTCTCCTTCACCTGTCCTTTTTTTGTTTGTTTGTTTGTTTGTTTTAAACTAGAGGTAGAACTTTGAATTTATCTTTATTAAATTGTGTTTTCCTTTAGGTGTGCTTATTGTTTCAGCCTATTAAGAACTTTAAGAAACTGTAGTGTCTTGTCTGACAAATTATATTTTAATGATAACTTTTGGTCATTTGAACATTTGACAAGTCTGTGTTCTAAATCTTCAGTCAGGCCTTGATGTTGACTAAGACATAGGTTAGAATTAGCATTTCAACATTATGTTTACAATCCATTAAGTGGAAATGAAATCTTAATTTAAGGTAGTAATTGTGGGGCTGGAGAAGAGATTGAATTTAGATATATTTCTTAATTATAATTTTTAACAATCAGTATTCAGGTAAATGCTGAAATCCTTTGGTTTTCTTTGGGTTTAGAAATAATTCCTTTTTAAAAAGTATTTTCTGACCTGCAACTACAAAGAATATATGGGACACATCAGGCTTGGCAGGTTTAGGGGCAGAGCTAAGAGGAGCAATAGATGACAATAGCCTTTAGTAGAATAAAACCCTACTTTAGTAGAAATACCAAGGAGGTTATTTTCTTCAGCCATAGAATCCAGCTTGTCAGTCTCCATGGAGCTGCACGACAGACTCCTTGGAGGCATGTGACTTTAGGAAGAATTAATATTCTCTAGTGGCGGTAGATACTTTTGAGATTCAAAGTGTGCTCCATTATTAATTTCACCAGGACAATAGGCATAAACAATACTATAAAGGAAATTATCATATTCCTGACTCATATTTTGAACTCAGCAAAATGGGTATTTAAGTTGATTGAATTGCAATTTAGAATTGAGTGGAAATTTAGAAGTCATTTTGTTCACTTTCTACCTTTATACAAAAATCTTAGTCAGACCAACCTCTCACAGTCCATGTTTGAATTCCCTGGATAGATGAGTTTTTAGTCTATGTGAATGCTTTCAGTGCCAGGATTGGAAATATCAGGAGGGGTAGTAGAAAGGCTCCCAGAGGGCTTAGCAGTTCTAAGCATTAGACAGTTCTAGACAGAAGTCTTTACTGGAACTTGTACCTTCTTAAACTACTTCTCTTAGTTCTTTAATATGAAGTCAAATATTGACTTTGGGAAACTTTCTTGATTCACTATTCTAGCTCCTTGTGTTCTGTCCTTCCCAACCCATTATCATACTCAATACACTTGGTTGTTTTCCTGTCTCACTCTCCTCCTGACAATATTAGTATTTATTGAATACTTGCTATTTCCAATTTCTGTTTACAATGTTTTACCTGTATTAACTCAGTCCTCACCACAGAATTATGAGAATGTGACCATTATCATTCCATTTCAAAGGGGAGGAAACTGGGCTGTTGAGAGTTAAGGAAATGGTCTAAAATTGTAAAGCCCTAAGTCCAGAGAATCTGATTGCAACTTTGGGTTCATAACCATTATCTTTGACGGCTTCTCTAGCTCCAGGAAGTCAGAGCAGACCTTTATCGTAGTGTTATCAACATCTAATATACTGCCCAACACATAGTAGGGACTTAATAAATAAATATTGAATAAATGAATGACTGCGTATTTTCTACTTATTTTAAGTATTTTTGACTGATACAAAATAAAATCATCAAGATTTTAAGACTGTAGAGGACTTTAAAAACTTATCTTCTGGGGTGCCTGGGTGGCTCAGTCGGTTGGGCATCCGACTTCAGCTCAGGTCATGATCTCGTGGTCTGTGAGTTCGAGCCCCGCATCGGGCTCTGTGCTGACAGCTCAGAGCCTGGAGCCTGTTTCAGATTCTGTGTCTCCCTCTCTCACTGACCTTCCCCCGTTCATGCTCTCTCTCTGGAATAAATGTTAAAAAAAAAAAAAAAAATTAAAAAAAAAAACTTGTCTTCTTCAATCTCTTATTTTGTACCTGAAAAAAACCATAGAGGTAAGCCATATGCATAAGATCACTTTTGTACTTTATTAACACTTTTTTAACCTCCTACTATATCTAGAAGCAATTTAAATGCTTTTCCATGTATTATCCGGTCTAATCCTCATCTAACATATATCCTTATTATTTTTATTTGAGAGATAAGGAAACTGAGGCATACAGAGATTGTCCAGTGTCTCATATTTGTTAGATAGCAGAGTAAGGAAAAGAACCCAAGTTGACTGACTTCAGAATTCATGCTTTTACCTACCACATTAAATTAGTATATCTAATAACTGCCAGATATAGCCCCAAGTGAATGGTAATTCCCAACCTTTCTTTATTTTGTATATTTCAAAAAAAAAATACATTTATTTTAAAATTTATCTGAATCTTTATCTAAATTTTATAATACACTTAATATTTTATTTTATTCAAGCTTTTAAAGTCTCTTGATCTTTAGATTGTATTCTACATGTCTACATGTGTTAATGAGAGAAATCCTTGTGCAGTTTTTATTTATTTATTTATTTATTTAAATTTTTTTTTCAACGTTTTTTATTTATTTTTGGGAAAGAGAGAAACAGAGCATGAACGGGGGAGGGGCAGAGAGAGAGGGAGACACAGCATCGGAAACAGGCTCCAGGCTCCGAGCCATCAGCCCAGAGCCTGACGCGGGGCTCGAACTCACGACCGCGAGATCGTGACCTGGCTGAAGTCGGACGCTTAACCGACTGCACCACCCAGGCGCCCCCTTGTGCAGTTTTTAAAGCAATTCTTTAATTTATTCTGGAGAACTTTCATTTTTAAAATGAGTTATTTATGAGTACCCGAAAATTGTCAATTGTCAGCAGCTATACATAGGAGTTGAAATGTATTACATATATATAATATTACGTATATATGTAAAATATTTAAATATTGTGTCATTCAAAATAGATTAACAAAATTTGCTCTGCAGATGCTGGTTTTAATTAAAAAATAAAAGATAATAGCATAATGACAATGTTGCCACCTTTCATTTATTTGCAGACAATTGTATTATTATTAAAAGGATGTTGTTAATAGACTTCTTGTTGGTCCTAGGTGAACTGGAATGCATTATACTTTTCAGGAGGGCATTTGGGGACTGTAATCATTTTTTATGCTATATAATAAACTATTCAGAATTTAGTAGCTTACAGCATTTATAAATCACAATTTTTGTTGTTCAGCAATCTGGGCACAGTTTAGATGAGTCCTCTGCTTCATGGTTCCTCGTGAGGCTGTAATCAAGATACTGGCCTCGACTGTGGTCTTATCTGAGTGTTGGACTGGGAATTCCCTTCCAAGCTTATTTGGATTCAGTTCCTTGTGAGTGGTGGAACTGAGGGCCATAGTTCCATTGCCACATGGACCTCTTCCACATGCAGCTTACTTCATCGAAGCATGCATATTTAAAAGGCAATAGACAGAGTCTGTTAGGAAGCTAGAAGTCACAGTCTTGCAACCTGATTGCATAAATGACATCCCATAAATTTTGCCATAGTTTATTGGTTAGAAACCACTGAACCCAGCCCATGTTCTAGCGGAAGAAATTACACAAGTTTGTAAATTTTAGGATGCAGGGAAGATTAGGGTCCATCTTAGAAGCCTTCCTATCACAGGGACAGAAATGCAACCTTTCTTTTATTAGTATAAGAGAATAAGAGGGAAATAAAGATTAATTTTAGTGTTTCTTTTTCAGCTCTCACTTTATGATTTCCTTCTTTCTTAGAGTTGTTTGTGTGTGTGTGTGGGCATTAATTGATTGGTTAGTTGGTTGTTTTATGTTGTTATTAATGTACATATTGTAAAAAATAAAAGCTCCTTTTAAACGCATTTACCTTTTATTGGGATTGTATCAAACATATAGTTGAACAAGAGCAAGGAATTATTTTCGTGTGTCCTGATTTGTGATTCATAAGCCTTTTTACTGCTAAATGACCCTAAACCCAAGAGTCACATTTTATGTCTTTACATATGGAGCCCAAGCTGTGAAAGCCTTATGATCACCTATGAGATAGGGACATGTGTACCAGCAACCTCAGTTGTAAAGATCTTACACGTTTAATTCCTCAATTTCTAAAGTCCTCTCCGCCCTAAAGAGTCCATCTGTAGGTATATATTTTTCACACTAATGCTGTAACTCAATATTTTTTATGTGGCTGAACCAATTATCTAGTCATGTTGGTTCTTCCAAGGGAAGCTTAAGTAATGTTCATGCTACCTGGAGCCAATCTGTTCTGCTTAAGAGATGGTTTCAGAGTCCTAATGGGACCAATTTCAGATTTGGCCTTCAGCTTTTTTCTCTGTTTCCTCTCTTTCTTCACATCATCATTGCCAAGATTATTGCTGTATGTCATTACCATCTAAAAACATGTACTTACTTTTCAAATAAACAATAAAGAGCTGATAGTTCATTTAGCCCCCAAGAAAATGGAACTAAATAGTCTTGCACTATCTGTCTTCCTGAAGTTTTATAGCCCAAGGCAAAGTTCTCATATGGTTATTATACAGCTAATAACTAAAATGTTGACCACATAAGTGTTTTTAACTAGTGATTTGTTATTTAAACTGACACTTTCTGCACTTGTTTGCTATGTTCTCCAATAAAAAATTGAATATAAATAATATACCTATTGGCTTGTTTTGAAAATAGAATGATATATAAAGCATTTTGTATATTTCAGTGTGTAGAGAAAGCCCCATATATCACCAATAAAAAATTTATTTATGTATTTATTCATTCAGTTATTTATGAAAACAAACCATCAACAAGCAAAATATAATTAGTATAGAATTTATTGACTGTTTGTGGTACACTTTGGCCACAACATGTATCCTATATGAATGTAAGTTAAAAGTAACTGGATTTTGAAGAATAGGCTCAGTAACATTAAACCCTTAATAGAGTGGGGTAGTGCAATGATTTTTTTTTTTTATCTAGTATGCATTGTATTCACTTTAGGATACCAGTGACTGTAAGTGGCATTATTATTTTAGACAAAAGAATAAAATACTGCCAGTTCAGCAGTGAGACTGTACATTTTTATCACTTTGATTGTAATATGTATCTTGACTTGGAGAATTTAAATGTGATAAGATTACATCTTAAGCTGATCAATAGCTAATTAATTCAAGGGAAGAGGAAACACTGAATTGCTTTGTTTAAGTACCTATTGCAAATACTGACAAGTGGCCTGCTGTTTAGGGTTTTTAACAGTATGGTGCCTTTCACTAAAATTTAATTTAGGTTTGTCTTACTGTAATTAATCACCTAAGTTTCTCAAACTTTCCCATGAAATGCTCCTAGAGAGAGAAAGAATGAAAACCCAAGAGTTTGCAAGTATAGCCTTAAATGATCCAGCCCAATACAAAATTTATAAATATTGTTATGATAGCAATAAATATGATGAGTTAGCAATGTATCAATTATCAATTTTTAATATAAAATTTTTCCTTTATTTACACATTTTTATATAAAATTAACTTTCAAAAAGATGTTTCTTATTTTTCCTGTGGCTCTGTGTATCCTAGGCATACTGCAGTACGCCTGAGGTTTCAAGTGTCCTTGGAGACTCAGGCAACTAGAGATACTATGCAGACTTAGCAAAGTATCTTCATGATTTTTGATTGCCCCCCAAAATGATGTGACAAGAGGCCAAAAATAAACAGCTTAGTCTCATTAAAGAGTATTAATATAGATTTTCTGCATTGGACTCCACCTAGGCAATGCCTTCTTGTAAAGGGTTATGTCTATTAATATTTAACTTAAAATTATATCTAAATAAGAGAAAACTGGAATTGCCTCCCTTGATCATAAACATATACTATAATTAAATTGAAAGTTAGTTTTCTTCCTTACTCCCATTTGCGTTCATCAGGCAGCAAGTTGACTAGCACAGAGTATTCTCTATATATTGTGTGTGTATGTGTGTTGCAGAAATATTCCATTAGAAGGCCTTTAATGTTCTAGCAAGGATTTAAACTGACTCTAGGTGAAAACAGATCTTACATTAAGATTTGCAGTTCTTTTGTTCAACAGCAGAGAAGTACTCATGCATGCACAAATGTTTGAGTTTTAATTCACTGGCTCAATCTATTTTATGAGATATCAATCCTATTTTACCTTTAGTTTTATTCACAAAATCCAAATAGGCAGCTAGTAGCCCTTTTTATGTATCCAAAGACATGGTTGATATATACATTTCTTGCTTAAACTCTCCCACCCCTGATCCTATCCCTATTCTAATCCCCACCCCTCAACCCTTTGTCCCACCTCAAGAAAGGAGGGATTGAGAATCTGTACATGCTGTAGAACATGCTTATAGATACTGAATTAAAAATAAGCATTTTATGGGCATCAGGATGGGTCAGTAGATTAAGTGGCCAACTTTTGATTTTGGCTTAGGTCATGATCTTGTGACCTAATTTGGGTTCGAGCCCCAAATTGGGCTCTATACTGTCATCATAGAGCCTAGTTAAGATTCTCTCTCTTTCTCTCCCCCTCTCTCTGGCCCACCCCTGCTCACACACCTTCTCTCTTTCTCTCTTTCAAATAAATAAATAAACAACAACAAAAAAACCAATCACCTTATAATTCACCACATTTTGGAATTGTTGAACAGTTCTACTTGGAGGATACCTGGAGTATTTCACTAGATTCATACTGTCCAAGACTCAGATGCATTCTTGCCCCTTGAATGGAGGCATAACACAAGAGACGTGAATGTTCAGAATAAAGTAGTGAGGTCATGGTGATGGTTTCTGCACATTTTCATAGGGCAATCTGTCGAAAATCACTCGGAGTCCATGAAATTTATGACCGAAGTTTTCAGCACTTAGTCACCAATCAGTCCTTTGTTCTCTTTTCACTTATTTCTAAAGCAGAGGGTAGAAAATTGAAAATGGATTTTAAAGTAAATTTACATTATAATTCAATTCCCTGTTTTATTTGATGTGTTTTTGGAGCCTGCCATTTTTTCCCCTACTACAGTGACTTTCTGCAAAGGCAATCAAGCATATATTAAAAGGTCTAAGCTTACATATAAGAAATAACTTATTTTATGTAAACTGGTTTGACAATGCAACCAAGTAGTCTAAAACTTGTAACGGTTAATGTACAGTGAAAATAGGTGTCTTTGAGTTATGAACACTGAAACTGTTGTAAACATTGGTAGTAGAATACAGTGGATTTCTTATTTATGCCCAGTTCCCACATACTATGGGTTGAATTCCAATCAACTTCTCATTTTGTCTTATCGACTGAAAATTTTTTATTTATTGAAGTGTTTCATACTGTATCCTCAGGTAGTCGCAGGGCACATGGACAAGTTTGCTCTTTGAATATAAAATGAAGCCAAAGATTACTCCATAGGAGATTTAAAAGGGGGGGGGGGGAGAGAGAGAAACCAGGATATAGAGTAATACATATCCAGAGCTTAACTAAGCATTGCCAAATATAGGAACTTACTGAACAGAGCTCAGATAGTCTTAGATGGAGTTATGAGCACTAGATTGGAAATATGATTGTCATGGGTTTGAACTTGCTAACCATGTGATTTTCTGCTAGTTACTTAACCTTTTTAGGCCTTAATTTTGTCATATGTCATGTGTAAAGGGAAGATAATAGAATTTATTTAATGAGGTTTTTGGGAAGATTAAATAAGATAATACATGCAAAGCAATTAACATGATATTAGACCTCCTGGACCATGTTCAATGTGATCAATATTTATTTAGTGAGAGGGCAGGGAAACTGCTATTTTATAGACAAAATTCACATTTTTTTCTTTATAATAGGGCATATTTTGCTGCACCAAACATAACATTTTGATGCATTTCAATTTTTTAAATACTTTATCACTTGTTAGATACAATTAGTCATTTTCTCTCACTAGAATAAAAATTATTTAGTAGGCATTTGCAAAGTCTTGTTCAAATGTTTTAAAATTATTTTTTTGCTTTGTCTCAGTTTAGAAAACCTTGTAGTTTTTATGATATTTCTATATTTTGATTCAAGCATTTTCAACCTGTAATTAGGTCAGACTTTCTTTTGACATAGACAATTCTAAGAATTTTTGATGAACTAAAGTTTATTAAAGTTACAAGCCAAATTCACAAGTCAGATTTTCCATTAGCAGTTTTTCTGTAATACATTGAAACAGCAATAGCAGTTATTGGAATCTGAAAGATAAATAAACTCATTGTTTATCTTTGTATACATTCTGCATGTTACAGAATAATCATAAAATACTCAATGCAGTTTCAAGCATCCATTCAGACCTCTGAGCTGTGAGCTCAGAGCCTGGAGCCTGCTTCAGATTTTGTGCCTCCCTCTCTCTCTGCCCCTCCCCCACTTGTGCTCTGTCTCTCTCTGTCTCTGTCTGTCTCTGTCTCTCTCAAAATTAAATAAACATTAAAAGAAAATTAAGTCCAAAATCCCAGTTAGCAGACCATTGTAATTAATGTTAGGAACATTAGTCAAATCTTGTTTATCAATATATACTGCAATTTCATCTACACATGGGCAAGAACTATTCTAATCCCAGCTTGGTCTTCAGTTGGAGAAACTTCAATGAAATTATTGGTCAGAACAGAAATCAAATAATATTCCATTTTATTTTTGGTTTCACATTCAATATGAACATAATTTTCTGTAAAAAAAAAAAAAGCTTTCGTAGATGAAGGAGCTAAAATAGTTTTACTTACTAATTCACTTCCACCTACAGAGTCATTGTCCCCCCAAAATTTCTTTAGATATTTTCCTCCTCTTTGGTATGTATGTGTTTTGCATGTCTGTGTATTGTGTGTGCGTGATTTCCTAAATTATAAAATTTTGGGGAGGCATAGTGAATGGTTTAAACTGCTGACAATGAAATAGATTACTTGCTTCTGGTAAAGAGCCTTATCCACATATTAATAGTTTTAGTGAACTAAGAGTGAGATATAAACAACTTAACCTGGCTGGTTTTAGATTTATTGGTAAAGCTGGCAGTTGTACTTTGAAACTTACCTCTCAAAAAAGATTGGGGTTGGCAAAGAGGTATTTGTTATTTTAAATTTTGCTTACTGGCACAAATTTGGAGTGATTAGTATCAATTTTTACTTCAGCAACTACAAAAGCTACTTATTTGGAAGTCTATATTAACCAATAATCATATTATAATTTATCCTGGTGATGTTTAATTCTCCTTAAAAATGGCAGCCTGGTTAGTTGGTTGACTGCCTCACCCCTTACCATAGCTTTGTTGGCTATTACTGTTATACATAATCATTATTAAGGTGATTATCACTATTTCCATACAAGGATGAGACATAAGCATGTAGCAATTATTTTCTTCTGCCATCTGTAGAGGGGTTTCAGGCTTACTTTTACAACTCTGTGAGGTGATAAGTATGTATTAATGTGTAACAATTCAATGTATAATCTATAATAAAAATATGAAAATATTGTGTAGAATTTATTGTTATGCTAGTAAAGTTATGATCTAACCACATAGTTCAATTCATAAAATTAAATTTTATTCATAAAATGATACAAGTTTACTGTATTGAAGAAAAATGACAATTTTGGACACATCTCCCATTGGCTCAAAGCAGAAAGCAAAGTAATTTTCATCATGAAAATACTGCTTTATTAAATGCTGTCTTGATCAATCTCCTGGGATAGTTAGATGTTCAAAATAAGTATAATTCAAAGATTTGCTTTTTATTTTTTAGACTGGGATCTCTAGTTTTATATTTCCATTTTTTAAAAATGAGTGTTATATCATATACACTATGAGACCCATATTTTAGAATAATGCCACAAAAATGGTAAGCTACATTTAACATTTTATTTCGAGGCCTTGAGAAAAATTATGTAAACAAGTTTATTGTGCATTTCACCTTTTCTGCTCGGTGTTGTATATAGTGATTTATCTTGTTTGTATAAACCTCAAACATTTGGGATGATTTGGGGGAAGAAATTGGGCTAGATAGGTAAAAGTTCAAGTTCAAGGATTTAAGTGAATGTGTATTTGAATCAACGTGGTTTTTAGTCATCCATAAGTGATTTAAAAGAGTAGTAAAAAACTTATGACCTTCCCTACATCTCAGTTTTTAGAAATGGACTTTTGACTTGAGATGCTTTTTATTCAGGCCTTGAACCCAGAATACCACTGAGCATGGAGTTTCTTTTTAAAGAGAAATATGCATGTGGAATGTTGTTGCTACAGAAAAGATTATGCAAACATCTCCGCTTTGCTCAAGACATCCAAGTTCACAGAAAACTATTTGTGACTTCAACTGTTACCCAGCTTTCTGTTTTAATGTTGACCAAGTAATATTTGGTTGACCTAATTATTACAGCACATAGAACATTTTTGAACCCGTATTAAGATGTTTTTAAAACTTTGTTCTCTTGAAAGAAATGCACAGTGAACCCCACTTTGAATACGATGATGCCTGTTCTCCCATCAGCTGAAGTGCTGGTGCACACACCAGGTCTCAGGGGTACGTTCCATATGGTAGGCAGAAAACCAATGAAGATCAACTTTCTGACTTCTTGTTCTTATAAAAACATGCTTTTTACAGCTTCATTCCAATCCCAAAGTCATGGGTCTTTCTAAGGCTGTTTCCGTGCTTGAAATTGTTGACAAAAGAGACTAATGAGGAGGGAGGTTCTCCAACCAGATTCTTCTTTAAAGACAAAAGCCTTGATTGTGAGTTCAGTCAGGCCCTGCTGCCTCTCTTATTAGAGATATTTTATTGCAAGTTTGGCAATAGGTAATGGATGTTTAACAACAGCCGCAGCAAAATTGCAAACATTACCCACAGTGACTCATGAGGAAAGGGCAGAAATTACCATAAATATCTATTTTCTTATTTATAAACTCTCCTTTTGACCATTGTGCCCCATTCAAAACATAAGTGGCTTCACCAAAGAGAATGATGCAAAGCCTTTTGTATTTACTCGATTTTCATTCTTAGACTAGAAGACCAAGGTTAACCCACATTGCCAGGAAATTCAGTGATAGTTATCAATCATAGAATGTGGGAAAACAGGAGATACTTGCTAGAAATGTAAACAGAGATTTCCATTAAGACATTTAGCAAATGAATTGATACATAGAGTTTAAGTCAGCTATTAGTTTATTCTGAGACCGCTTCACCAAAAATTAGAAAAATACTGACATGTAAATTTAAACTGTAAACCAAAGAAGTGTGCTACAACTTCCAAATGTTATCTGTAAGTAAAGTTACAGAAAAGGGTGTTCTACATTTCTGTACTATTCACACAGAGATAAAGAAACAGACCTGCTATGCATGAACTTATTTTGAACCAAAAAAGGGGTCCTGTTGTTAAACCCTTCCTGCTATCTTTCCTAATCATACAATCTCAGTAAAAGGGAGGGAGGCTACACAGTGAGGTAGCAAGACATCTGGGAGCTATTTTTAGGTTGAGAAAAAGGCTTCTGAGGGAATATTTTGAGAAGGTGGGTAGAGAAGAAGACATATGGGGGCCAAAGGTCACTGGAAGAGGGTAGAACTTATTTCCAAGTCACTTCATTTTACAAGCATAGGCAACATTTTGGGGAAGTATACCCTAGACAGTTATTCCTCTTAGATTGTCCTCCTATTTGATATTCTTTGTGTTCTCAACAGGACGTACAAATTATTTTTATAGAGCACATTAATACTAGTGTAGATTTATTTGTTTTGCTTGTTTGTTTATTGTCCTTTTTTAAAGACATGAAAATAAATATTACATTCAGTCAAAGGGACAGAAACAACGTTAGGCAGGTGAGATTTATAAGAGAAACCTGACATATTCATCCCAAATTCAAGCCCCTTCAGAGTAGTAAATTAGATATTCAGGATTGTACATTATGTCTCAGTCCATTAGCATGTCATTTAGGCTGGCTTACAAAATATGTGATATTTCTTTTGAGCAGAAAATATACTAGTTCCTACTTAAGAGTGTATTTCTCTATATATAGCAAGACGTGTAGATACTAGTTTACTCTAGTGACAAAAAAAAAAAAAAAAAAAAAAAAGAGGAGTTGAAGGGTTATATCAAAGTGTCTAGGACACTACCAAATACTCAAAAGTGAGAGAAAACTGGCTCAGAACTTGCTCCAAATTACTTGTCTGGTAATTGATTTCTGTTGTAACAAATGCAATGGTCTTGTCCAATAGCAGCACATCTTAAGAGAAAAGAGATAAAATGTAAATGGTGCTGATAACATCTCACAAGCATATTCACCCTCTCCACAAATCTTCTTCTCAACTATCCTATGCTTAGGTTGTTTAAGGTCACTAGAACACATTTATAAAAAATAAAAATATAAAAATAAAAGGACAGGATTGTGGACCATACCATATAAGTAGCATGCTATGCTCATTTCTCTTCTAAACCATTTGCCCTGGAATGTACCACCAGCGAAGCACAAAACAGAAGTTGAGTTGGACTTTAGGAATTTCTTTGTTTTTCAGCTGATGTCTCTTATTACATGGGTGCCAGGTGTTCATCACAGAAAAATGAGAAAATACAGTTAGGCTAAAAGAAATAAAAATCACCTGCAATGTTGCAGAAACAACCATGGCCATTTTCACGTCTTTTTTTGTAAACTCCCCTAGATTTTTTCCTTTACAGAAGTATGAATTTATTCCAAAAAATAAGGTTATTCGGTATATGATATTGCAAGATCTGTTTTTTATCTCAATGATATGCTACATACATCTTTTCATGTCAAGAAATATATTTTGCCATCTAATTATATGATAGTCAGAATTCAGTTATCTAAATGTATTCCACTTTACTCAGTAACCTCCTATTGAATATAGATTTTAAACCAATTTTTATATTATAAATAGTATTGCAATGAACATCTTTGTAAAATTTCTGTACCTACTCTTATTTTTTTAAAGTTTATTTTGAAAGCAAGAACTCCTGTGCACAAGCTGGGGAGGGACAGAGAGAGAGAGAATCTCAAGGAGGCTCCGCACTGTCAGCGCAGAGTCTTCCCTCTGGCTTGAACTCATGAACCATGAGGTCATGACCTGAGCCGAAATCAAAAGTCAGACGCTTAACCATCCTAGACACCCAGGTGGCCCACCTTAATTATTTTTCATCAGAGTTCTTGGAAGTCAAATTTCTAGATCAAAGGTAACATATAAAAGTTCTGAGACCTCTTGAGACAGTCTGTGGATAATTTATGTATACTCCCATTTGCATTATGAGAGAGTGACCATTCCTAACAAGCAGAAATACATTCATATGTATATTTTTACAAGCATTGGGCACCATCATTTAAAAAATTCACTGAACATATGTCTTTTTTGAACGTAAAGTTATAGTAAATTTTTCTCTATATAGCCCATTCCAGTAAAGGAAAATAGGTCCCTTTAATTCATTATAATTGATATATAAAACATTTTCAGAATGTCTCATGTGTTTAGTGAAAATCTAGTGAATAGAGATTTCCATGAGGAAGACTAAGAATGAGCATTTCTTGAGTCTCTACTATGTGACAAATTTACTTAATCTCATGAAAACTTACAAACATCTGGTAAATAGAAAATATTTTCTTCATGGGCACCTGGGTGGCTCAGTCTGTTAAGTTTCCAACTCTTGATTTCAGCTGAGGTCATGATCTCATGGTTGGTGAGTTCGAACCCTGCATTGGGCTCTCTGCTGGCAGTGGGGAGCCTGCTTGGGACTCTCTCTGTCTGCTCTTCCCCCACTCACTCTCTCAAAATATATAAATAAACTTTAAAAAAAGGGAAGAAAAGGAAATATTTTCTTCATTTTTGAGATGAGGAAGCTAAAGCTCTTGGAGTGTGGGCAGTTCATACAAATTCAAACAGGTAGCCCAAGTTAAGATGGCGTGGGAATCCACATATTTGGCTTGCTAGTCCATGTTCTTTCCACAAGACCTTCATTGTGAAGGATAGGAGCAAGTTTCATTGCTTACATTTTCTTTAATTTCATTTTTTACTTAGGGGAAGAAAATTTGGCATATGTCTGTATGGAATGTAGTAGAATATATATTTTTAAAAATATGATATATTATGGTAGGCATTGTGTCAGAATGATTGTTGGTTTTATTTTTCTAAATGTTACTGCCCTGTCTTACTCTATTCATTCTATAAGGAGATTGATGTAGCTAAAGTACACACATATACACACACACACTCACACTTAATACACATACATATATGTACATATGTATGCATACACATACATACACATATGAAATATAAAATAAATAATTGGGAATCAGATTAACAGAAAATAAAGGTAGAAAAACAGAATCATCATTGTAAAATACACACACTATGTAGTCCTTTAAAATTGATAGAATCAATTTTAGAATCAAAACTTAGACTAAATTTTCCAGCAGTCAAAGGAAAAGGTAAACACATCAGGTGTAAGAATTTAGAAATTCAGAAGAAACACATTTTCTTTGATACTCCCAGGTCAGTGATCTAAAAAGAAAGATCTTTGTTTTCCAACAAAGGATCACCATAGGTACTGGATGGCTTCCACCATATCATCTCTGTTATAATGAGATTTTTCTTGTCTTTTTCCCCATTAGAACATCTCACAAATTATTGTCCAAATGATTTATAAAATAACCAGTTCCATATTTAAAGGAGTAACCCACTTCAGTCACTTTAAGAAAATATGAAATGAATAAATGTCACATTATAAATACAGATCTATATTTATAGTACCAAGGTATCTATGTTATTAAAATAAGCCAGAATCTTCTATTGATAAAAGCTTTCCCCTCATAATAAATAAAACTCAATATCTGTTAAAGCTGAACTCTTTTAGGGCATGGATATTCCTTGGAAGATATTGTGCCTAATATCATAAGGTTAAAAATATTGTGTGTTGTATGTATTTGTGTATTTGTATATCAGTTTGGGGAGAATACTTTCTCTCATTTTTAATCTCTTTTCTATATCTGTACTTCATGAACAGTTAGTACTCAATTGATGTCTACTGTTGGTAATCATTATTTAGGAAACAGATGGTAGGAAAGAGTTACTGCAAATCTAGAAGCATAAGTATTTTTTTTTTATTTGAGAAATGCACATATGAAGACCTTTTCTGTCCCTAATTAGAAGTATGACCATGAAAAGTGAGAAGAGAAGTTACACAGTTACATAGTGTCAAATAATTTCCCTAAATGAGATATGACTTGAAATAAAATTATCATGGTACATTTACAGGATATTCTAGTAAATATGCAGATAGCAGTCAAAAATTTTCTTTTCTGTAACATGATGCTAACTTCATGGTGTGATTGCAGGGATTAAACAGTAAATCAGGGGACAGCCATTAGCAAAATGTCAGGCAGAGTTAGTGCTCAATAAATAGAATTTATTCTATTGTTACTGCTATTACCGTAGCTTTAGTATCTTTCTATAATTTCCTGATTTAAAATAGGAATACATATATACCTATTAATATTTTCATATTCTTGGTAGCACTCTTGGAAATATTTCATTTGGGTCAAGCAATTTTTCAGGATTTTTGCTTAAAATAATATTAGACTTTGTTTTGTTTGTTTTGGGTGATACTGCTTTCTTTTTGGATGCTCTTGACAATTTCATGTGTGCTTGTTATTCTCATTCAAACCTGGGAGGAAAATATCTCACAACACTGCATGATTTACAAGACCACACAGTGATTTATAAGGGTTTCCTCCCCTCCCCCCCATAGAGCTTTTAATGGGGGAAACCCATCTATATTTCTGTGTCAAGAAATCACCACCTTTATCACATACCACAGACATAAATGAACCATATAAAAGCAAATAATCCTTAACTCCTCTACAGGAAGCTAGAGCAGAATTTGAGCTTTAGCAGATGCTCCGAATGTGTAACTAGCTGTAGAACCATGAAATGTGGATACTAACAAGAAGTAATACAGATAGTTTATCTAGTAGAATGGCCTTAAAAATCACTTTTGAAAAACTGATATCTTTTAAACAGTATCTAATATCCCATATGATTCCCCTAAGAACTCAAGTCATTTTAGTTCTGTATCAACTTTACTTGGATTTGGGTAGGACACTTTGGCCATACTCCTTTAATTTTGTGCTTTTAACCAAAACACTGATTCATCTTTTTTTTTTTTTTTAGGTTTAATTATTTATTTTGGGATATAGAGAGAGCATGAGCAGGGGTGGGGCAAAGAGAGAGGGAGAGGGAGAGAATCCCAAGCAGGCTCTGCACTGTCAACGCAGAGCCCAAAGCAGGGCTTGAACTCACAAACTGCAAGAGCATGAGTGAGCCAAAACCAGGAGTCAGATGCTTAACCAACTGAGCCACCCAGGTATCTCAACACTGATTAATCAAATGAATTTTTTTATTTAAAAAATTTTAACAATTCCTGATTGTTAGATTCATTCTTAAAGACTGAATTTTAAAAGCACGTATTTTGGGGCACCTGGGTGATTCAGTTGGTTAAGTGTCCATCTTCAGCTTAGGTCATGATCTCACAGTTCATGGGTTCAAGCCCCACGTCGGGCTCTGGGCTGCCAGCTCAAAGCCTGGAACCTGCTTCAGATTCTGTGTCTCCCTCTCTCTCTGCCCCCTACCTGCTTGCTCTCTCTCTCTCTCTCTCTCTCTCTCTCTCTCTCTTTCAAAGATAAATAAACATTAATTTTTTTAAAAAATCAGATATTTAGCTGCTTCTAAACTTTGTGGGTGTATCCACGTTAAAACAAATTGAAAGAAGGGAGGCTTGTTTCACTCAAAGAAAATTATTTAAAGGATAAATTTCATGTAATATCTAGTCATCCTCCAGGGTAAATATGCAAAGAGTTATACCTAATATCACTAGACTTATTGAGCTATTATATATGAATAACTGTAGAAAGTTCTTTGTACAAATTTAAAAAGTCAATAAATATTACAACATGGACTACATTCAAATGCTGTTTGCCTAATGCAAGTGCCACGTAAGAGTGAAAATACGTTGATTGCAAGCTAAGGTGTATCTGGTTACATGATTTGATGTAAAGGTAGAGAAATAGGACTCATTTATATTGTGGAATAGGCAAAGTATATCCCCATATGAGTAAATTTTGTGCAGGGATCAGTCTCCAAACAGTGTGCTCACCTGTACTGTCATCTTTGGGCCCCAGCATTTCACGGGAAACTACTGATTCAGGGTCTTGTTTTTCTGGCACATTTTTCTTTGAGAATATTAGAAGTTTGGGGTTGTTTTGTTTTATTAATAAGGGATTTATGAAGTACCAAAACCCTCTGCCTACACTCCAGATTGAAATATATGGTAATACTAAATAGGTCATTAATTTAAGTCATATATGCAAATAATAGAACAAAAACATCACCAAGAAGTGAGTCTGTGTTGACACAGTAAGTAGAACAATGATCGTTACTGACATTTTCATTGTCACACTGAGCAGCACTAATGTTAAAAATATTTCATAAAATTATAGCAATTCATTACACATACCAATTCCTCCCACTCTTTTCTATTTACAGCTCACTTCAGGGAAGAAGTATCACTTTGTTTTTATTCCCCACTCATATAGGCTCTCTAGAGGTCCCAAGATCATCCTCTTTTCAAGAAGAGAACAGGAGAAATTCTGTTCCATTTATGCTGCACCTGCATATTTTGGTGCCAATGTAGATCATCCTAAGAAGGTTAGTTTGCTGACACATAAAGGGACAATATACATGGAATACTGAGTCCAACAAAAAAGGAGAAAGTGTTATGTATTAATGCCAGAGACCAAACAGTGGCTAAACCTAAAATGGGAATTGACCATGATTAACAACTGTTCTCTAGCTTATTCAACATCGCCATCTAGTAAGCCAACCTGAGAAACAAACAACAAAAATTCATCACTCACTTTAAGGAGGGAGGGTACAACTAATAATGATTATGATTTTCTAATCACTTTCAGGCACTTAGTATCTCTTAAGCCTCACATTCCTATGTGGTAAATATCATGTGCATCTTTTTAAAGTAAGAAATTTGGTGACGGAGTAATTAAGTTACTGTCTTCAAGTTGCACAGCTAATGTCTAATAGACTCAGTACTCACCCCAGGTGTGTCTGATCCTGAATGGTTTGCCTTTGTGCTGTTGGACACTGCCTCTCCCTTTGGCTCAAAAGGCACAACAGAGGACTGTAGGAGTCGGTATATCTGGCTTTCTCTTTCTGTCCCATCACTTTATCGCTGGGTGACCTTGGAAAAGCTACTACTCTCTGTGCTTCAGGTTTCTCATTTTATAAAGTGAATATAATGATAGTACCTATGTCAGAAATTTTGGCAGATTAAATAAGTAATATATGTAAAGCACTTGGAATTACTATGGGTAATATACATAGAAATAAAATAGTAAATGGTCAATAAATATTTATTATTATGTTAGCTATTGTCAATGCAGTAATTAATTTCTATTATCATCACTACTTTCCCAGTTCACCCTGATTATCTCTCTCGTCAGTCAACAAAGATTTATTGAGCACCTACTTTGTGCCAAGCACTTCCTAGGACCCTAGACTATATCAGTGAACCAAAAAAGATACAGATCCTTGCCCTCATAGATTTGCATTTTAGTTGTTCTAGGAAGGTCATATAGATAAATAATAAATGTATAGCATGTTGAAGGGTGGTAGTCAATGTTATGGAAGAAGAAAAAGTAGGATAGGGTAAGTTGAGTATGTTAAGAGCAGTGTGAACATTTGAAAACTGCTCTTGTTTCAGACTTATAGAAGAGTTGCAGTAGTACAAAGAACACTCCCATATCTTTTACCAAGATATACCAATTGATTACATTTTGCCCCATTTGCTCATTTGTTCATTCTTTCCTTCTTCCTTCCTTCTTCCTTCCCTCCATCTCTCCCTTTCTTTCTTTCTTTCTTTCTTTATACTTGCCTACCTACCTATTTACCAACAAATATACAAATATATACAGATTTTTTCCCCCTGAACTTTGGGAGGAAATTAAAGACATTGTGCCCTTTAACTTCTAAATATTTCAATGTATATTTCCTAAGAATACAGACATTTTTAAGCATAATTGCATTACAGTTACCAAAACCAGGATATTTAATACTGGTACTGTACTGTTATCTAATCTAGACTTCCTACTCAGATTTCATCAGTTATCCTGATAATGTCCTTTATACCTTTTCTTTTTCTTGTCCAGAATTCAATCCAGGATGATGTGTTTAATTAATTTATTTAGTTGCTATGTTTCAAGTTTTTATTTAAATTCTAGGTAGTTAACATAATAGTGTAATATTAGTTTCAGGAGTAGAATTGAGTGATTCATCACTTATCTATAACACTCAGTATTCATCACAAGTGCCCTCTTTAATACCCATTGCCCATTTAACCCATCCTCCCTCACCCACATCCCTCCAGCAATGCTCAGTTTATTCTCTATCCATGTATTGAATTTAATATCAAGTTTCTTGTGTTTCTTGTGTGTGTCAATGTCCTGTGTTTCTTGACCCTTGATCTTGACATTTTTGGAGAGTTCAGGCTATTGGCATTTGATTTGGATTTGCTTTGTTTTTGAATTGAATAAGATTATGCATTTTTTATAGGAAAAGTACTAAAATGATATTCAGTCTTTCCCAGTACTTTATATCAAGTGTCAAAGATGTTGGCTTTTTCCAGTGTTGGTGATTTAGCTTTGACTTCCTGATAGTAATCCAGCAGGTTTCTCTGCTGTAAAGGCCACATTTTCAGTTTGTATTTAGTAAGTATATTTAAGGAAATAATTTGAGAATATATAAATATCTTTTCCTCATCACACTTTAAATTACTACTTTTGTATCCATTGATGATTTTCTAAATCCATTATTACATCTATATTTATCGACTGGCATTCTCCTTTAAGGAAGACATCTCCCTTCTTCGTTTCTTTATTTTTTCATTTATTTATTTATATCAGATTGGTTCAGGGATTCAATAGATATCCCTATGATATCTTTATATTTTTATTTCTGTATCTACATCTATGTCTGTCTCATGGATTCAATAGCTATCCATTTGATATCTTTACATGTTTATTTCTGTATCTACATCTATGTCTGTCTGTATAATGTGTGTGTGTGTATGTGTGTTTATAAAACGTAAGTTAACATTTCTGTCTCCCAATTCTTTTATGATACTAGAGGGTACTTTCCATCTAATCTTCCTTCTCTCTCTTTCTCTGTATATATATATATATACACATATATGTATATATATGTGTATATATATATATAAAGCTATAAAGGACATTATTGGGACAACTGATGAAATATGAGTAGGAAGTCTAGATTAGATAACAGTACAGTACCAATATTAAATATCCTGGTTTTGCTAATGTAATGCAGTTATCTTTAAAAATGTCTGTGTTCTCAGGAAATACACATTGAAATATATATACACATGTACACATACACAAATACATATGTCTTCTTCAAAAGGAGAAACTTGTTTTTCATTATTCACAACATCTTTACTGGTTTGCTTATGACTCAAATATTAAAAATATAGTTTCAGAATTGATAACTTATAGCACTTTAAAAAGCAAACCTACTAAGAGTTCAATATTTTCAATATTTATTGATTTCCTTTTTGTAGTAAGTTTATATACAGTGATATATACATATCTTAAATGTAAAAATTAATTAATTTTATCTCTATAAACACTCATAAAACAAGGGCACCTGGGTGGCTCTGTTGGTTGAACATTCAACTTGATCTCAGCTTAGATCATGATCTCACAGTTCATGAGTTTGAGCCCCACACTGGGGTCTGCACTGATGGGGCAGAGCCTGCTTAAGATTCTGTTTCTCCTTCTCTCTGCCCATCCCCTGCTTGTGCTGTCTCTCTCTCTCTCTCTCTCTCTCTTTCCAAATAAACAAATAAATTAAAAAAAATAAGCAATCATAAAACATATAACCCTGTATGGAACATTTGTATAACCCCAGAAAGTTCCCAGAAAGAGGGAAGAGAGTTGAAGGGAGGAAAGGAGGTGTGCAGATCATGAAGGGTGTTATAGGCCATCGCAAAGTCTGTTAGACAGCTATCAACATAATAATGATGCATAACAAACAATGGCAAAGCTCATTATCTTCAACAGCATTTATTTCTCACTTGGGTCAGCAGGTCAGTTTTGACTCTGCTAAGCTTGGCTTGGATTGTTTGGGCTTGGGTTCAGGTTGCAAGCTGGGATCAAAACTGTCCCCTGTATATCCCCATTCTGGGTCGTAGCTATCTGGGCTACTCTTTTCTCATAGTGAATAGCATACAGCAAGAGGAGTGAGTGAAAATATAAGATGTCTCTCAAAGCTTTGGCTTAGAACTGAAACATGATCTCCTTTACATACTTCATTGGCCGGAGAAAGTCATTTGTTCAAGCCCAAAGTCAGTGGGACAGGGATGTAAATTCTGTCTACTCTTGTGAAAGATGCTTAAAATTCACATGGCAAAGAGCATGAATGCATAATTCTATTATAGAGAGCTAGTGAGAATTGGGAACAATCTAATCTGTTATATAGGTACTTTGCCTTTGAGTAATATGTGGAGCCCTTGAAGAATTTCAAGAGAAAAGTGGATTTAAATTTCAGAAACGCCAGTCTGTTTTTTTGTGCTGAAAATATACTCTCAGGGACAAGGGTAATAGCAAGGAGACCAGGTAGGAGCTATTAAAACAATTCAGTGAGGAATGATGGTTCAGAAGAGGGTGGTAGCAGTAGAATTAGAGAGAAGTGTTAGATTGTAGATATGTTTTGATGGTAATCAACAGGATTTCCTGAGAGATTGATATGAGAGAGAACAAGAAAAAGAGGAATGAGAGATGACTTTAAAGCTTTCAATCTAACAGGCTGATGATCAGGAGGAAAGAGGGGCATCAAATGAAATGGGGAAGACTGTGTGTAGAGCACATCTTCGTGGAAGAGTAGGAGCTGGGTTTTTGTTATTTTACGTGAGACTTGACTATTATGTATCTGAATGGAGAGGTCAAGCATGAAATTATCCGGTCTGGAGTTTAAGAGGGACACTGGGTTGAAGAAGTTAAATTTGGGACACTTAAGTATATAGATCATATTTAAATCCATGTCTCATGTTCTTTGCAACAATCACAACTTGAGGCCATTTGGTTCTACTCTTCCCATTTTCCAATGCATCTTCCATTCTGTCAATATTTATGCTTTGAAAATGAAACTCTGATTGTTACTCCTTGCCTTGGAGTGTACCATACCTTAAAGACAAAATCCAAACTTTATATAGAGCTTCACAATCTGACTACACTCAGATTCTCACTTTGCCTAATAAAATCCTATTTATCTTTACAGGCCAAATGTAAACGTCAGCTCTATTGTTCAATTTTCCTGATAGCCCAGGAAGAATTTTTTTTTTCCTCCATGTTCCCTCAGAATTTGTATGCTCTTTCCTGTATTGTCCAATATGATAGCTACTAGCTATATGTGCAGTTGAAGTGTGGCTAGTACAAATTGAGATGTGTTGCAAGTGTAAAATCCACATGTCACTCCAACGCTTAGTACAAAAATATACAAAACATACCATCAAAACATGTATATACTTGTGAAATGGTAATATTTTAGATATATTAGGCTAAGTAAAACATATTCTTAAAATTAATATCACTTGTTTAATTTTTACTTTGAAATGTGGTCCTGTAGAAACTTTAATATTATATATATGGATTCTCATTTATGGTTTGCAGTTGATTTTTATTGGACAGTGCTGCCTTAGAACATGCATACCGCTGTGTGATTACATATCTGTTTTTTGAAAGATTCTGAACTTGAAAACAGAAATTATATCTGATTACTCTTGCTAAGACCTGGTAGGATTTTGACTACATGCTCAATAAAAGTTAACTGAAAGTGTATTGATTTCTGATTGATGCTTGTCCTCAGACATGGATCTGCATATAGATTGCCTATCGTATGAACATAAGTAGAATTTGAGAAAGAATCAACTATAGGAGGTCCATAGTATATATTTAAGAAACCCAGGTACTTTGCCAAAGTCAGCCAAAATTTTAGCTGATCACATATTTGTATCACTATTTCAACCTGCTTCCTCAAAGTAGTTACAGTCAGGATCAAATTACAAATTAAAATATTGTATTGTTTGTAGTAAAGATTTATAGTATCACATATTTTTATAACTAAAATATTCAATTTAATTTTTATTTATTTTATTTTATTTTATTTTTTTTTAAATTTTTTTTTCAACGTTTATTTATTTTTGAGACAGAGAGAGACAGAGCATGAATGGGGGAGGGGCAGAGAGAGAGGGAGACACAGAATCGGAAACAGGCTCCAGGCTCTGAGCCATCAGCCCAGAGCCCGACGCGGGGCTCGAACTCACGGAGTGCGTGATCGTGACCTGGCTGAAGTCGGACGCTTAACCGACTGCGCCACCCAGGCGCCCCCAATTTAATTTTTATAAAGACATTTGGATTCTTAGTTTTTTATAACTTCAAATTTCCAAGTGAATTCTTATTACACTGATTTTTATTTTAATGACATTTGCCTATTAAAGAGAGTCATATTCAATTATCCTTCATAATCTATTGTGAAAGAAGTAAGATATTATAATACATAACTTATATAAGGTAAAGAATTACATGGTTTGAAGGAATTCTAAGGGCCCAGGGACATCTCCAAAGGATAAAAATAAGGATAAGAATGTACATTTTTTTTCTTCATTTTCATTTTTTTCTCCTTCCCATTGTGTCCAAATACTCCTGATTTTGGAAACAAAATTTAAATGAAAAATATCCACTGAGTAGTGAGATTCTGATGAAACCAGAATTCATCAAAATGGATAATCCAATGAAGAAGACAGTAAATTGCTTCCTGAAGCTTTCTGCCTTTGAGAAACAAGATTCTGATATGACAGGGGATATGATGCAACTCATTATGGAGAGCATATACAGGGAGAGCACTGCTGTAGAAAAAGCAAAGTTAGAGGTTGCAAATTAGTATGTACTGTCAGGTCTGTTCAGGGGAAAGTACATTGATTCTAATGACCAGTCCTAGGTGTCTAGACAGAAATACCCCTGCAGGGAAGAAGAATAACATCTCAAGATATGTTAATTTGATGTAAATCTCCCTTTGACATGCTGGATTTCCCCTTTATGGTTCACTCACCAGGGTTTTGGTTTGTTATTTAGTCTCTGGAGTGCTCTGCTCCTCAGAAAGAGAGTAGAAGCATAATTTATCTTCCATGATAAATTAATAGCCATCATCTGCTCTACAAATCACTGTTCTAATGTGCATGGTCAGGCTAAATGATTTTTCACTCTCATAAATGTTGTAAAGTAACAAGAATAATGCTGGAATCTGAGACTGAGGAGTATTACTGTTAAACTCATAAATATTAAGGAAACCCTGTCAGTTTGTATGTCTTTGTACGTCTTTTTCTATTCCATATCAGCTTGACTTAACCAAATTTTAAAGATTCTTTTAGATATTATTGATGACAAACGCATAAAAATTTACCTCTCTCTGCAAAACATTCTTATATATTTACAGAGCTGTTTCATTTATCACTGAGAATAAGGAGTAAGACCTAATGCTAGAATGTTGACCCAATTGGAGCGCTCAGTAATATTGTTCTACAAACACTTGAGCCAACTGACAGAAACAGAAGGTTGGCGTATTATCTCAATCTGAAAATGTATCCTTGGAAAGTGAGTGATTTGCTTTTTCCTCATTAACTGTGTCTAGTTTCCATGTGAAAGATAATGATGTTCAAGGTTCAGTTTAATAATAAAAAACCTGTTCTTTCCCCTAGGTATCCTAAGCCAAAATAATATGTACTTTCAGAATTCCCAGTGTTGCTAAATATCTTGCTCAACACTTAATAGTTTGAGGTCTAGAGATTTCTGTTTGGCAGTAGACACTGGTGCCAGTGATTCAGACATGGTGCACCCACACATAACCCATGGACACGCAGAGCCAGATTCTCTCTTCACAGGGGATATACTGAGAGCAATTTAAATGAATCTATAAGGACACTCACTCTTGGGGACTCCTAATGAATGCCATTGCCATCAAGCATACTAAATTATACCCAAATAGTCCGAATCTGTACTTAAAATTTGAGAGAAGACTTTAACCAGAGTTCATTTTGTGTTCTTCTATATGGTAACTTCATGTTCAGTGATATACTTGTGACCTAATCTCATTTTATCTTGGTTAGAATGGTGTACTTATGTACTCTTAAAGATTGTTTATTATTCTCACACATTATAAATTACATCATCAATACTTGAGTTCTGAGAGTCAGAATTTTCAATGCAAGGAAAATGTTAAGGATGACTTAGCCCAGCTGTCTTATTTTAGATCCTCTAGAAGTTAATTACCTTTCTTAAAGACATTGATTAATAGCTAATTAAGAAACAGAGCAAGGACTGAAACCCAAGCCTCCTAAATTCTAGTACCAGTTTTTCCATCACATAATTTTGCCATAAGAACCAAAGAGATTCACTGGAGAGGGGAAAATATGTTGAGCTAGATACTGTTCTAGGCCTTTGGGATGACTAGGACATTTTCTCTGCCCTCAGAAAGCTCATGGTCTAAAGAGCTAGATAAACAAATTAGAGTTTTTAAGTTGTATAGATGCTCTCATAGAAGTCAATGAAATAGAAAATGTGAGTACAAAAAAGAAATGATCTATTATGTTGGTAGATGATTGGAATATGCTTAATAGAGAATGAGACTTGAGGAGTTTGAAATAAAGACTGGGCTGTGCACTCTGCATTAGGGAAAGAATATTTAATTCTGGTCTCTGACATGAAGACATTGTGCAGATGTTACCAGAAATATGAGTGTAGCTGAAAGAATGTTTTCTTATTTGCCCTATGAAAAAAAAATGTGGCACCTTCTTACACGCAGATGCTTAACAGGCTCAATTACTGGGGCTCATGGGACACAGTGAAATTTAGGCATAGTTTCAGCAGTACTTCTATATCAAACTGTGTGTGTGTGTGTGTGTGTGTGTGTGTGTGTGTGTGTGTGTGTGTTGAAATGCAATCATTGCCATCGTTCAGAGCAGTAAGCTGAAATGACTATATTTGGGATACGAGAACAAGGAAGCTAGAAGATATGGAATGAGGGTTATTATATAAGAAATATCAAATTTATCTAAGAGCTACTACCATTGTCTTACAGAAGGAAATCTTTTCAGAAAAGAAGGAGCTTGTACTTTTTTGATATTTGAAGGGGTTTCACACATGTGCAACATGCAAGTATTTAAGTACACTTTCAATTCTCCTGGGTTTCCAGCTAATATATGATATATAAGTCTAAAAGGTGATGGGACTCCTCTTTTTACCTAAAAAGATCTGACACCTATTAGAGGTGTGGTTTTGATGAGAGGTAGGCCAGACATTGGACCATGTATGATCTCATCTTGTCATCACAACAGGACTCTGAGATTATTATTCTTATTTCAAATCTGACAGATAAGAAAACTGAGGCTCAAGAGGCTAAATAAATTGTATAAGGCCCAACAGACTGCTTGTGAACAAGCAGAGATTTAAATAAAGATCTCCTGAAATGGCTTCCTGTCTACTCTATGATGCTGTGCCATGTTAAAGAAACTCCAAAGTGAACAGGAGCAGATTCTGTGGAGAAAAAACAATAGAGCAAGATGCTTAGGATAATTCATTAGAGGAATGACCAGGGTACAAAGAAACTTAGGGAATTTGGTAACTTTCTTCAAATATTAAAAAGATTACTAGGGCACAGGAACTATTTCAATTGCTTTGAAAGATCTTTAGGGCTAGAATATGAACCAATATGTATGTGTAAGTTGCAAGGAAACATTCTGTGAAAGAATTTTCCAAAGAGATAAAGATAGACTACACTTGCTACAGAGCTAATCAGTTTTCTCTCATTGGTCATATTCAGTCATAGGCTTTATAACCACTTCATTGTCTATTACCGAAAAACAATCAAATGTAAACTTAGAGTTTAATGAATTCTTTGCCCCCACTGCCACCTTTTTTGTTTGTTTGTTTGTTTTTTCATTCTGGCTATTGTCAGTTGAGAAAGGGGTATGAAGTTAGGGTAACTACCAAGAAATTAATTGAGTGATTTTCTGATTAAGCAACTGAAAGCTTAGATTATAGCCATGCTGGGTTTCTGCTATATTTATTCATTTTTTCCCCTTTGGTTTTTTATACATTATATAAAAAGTGACTTGGAATGTTTACTTTTTTTTCCTCTAGTTTTAAGTGCTACTTTATACATTTCAAATTAAGCATATAATATGGCTGGGAATTAGTTAATTAAATGGATTCCCATTTAAAAAATGGGGATCTCATATGTCCTCAAATAGAAGTTTAGAAAGCATCTTACATTACCTATGGGTTTTTCTGACTTACTCCAACTAGAATGGGAAAGTGTTTCTAAATGTGATTATGTTTCAGTACCATTAGCCTATTGTTTTTTGAAAGACATATTAATGTTTGGAGAAAACCTTTGGTTTCCCAGTTATGGTAGTTTATATGCCTTTGGGTCAGTCATTTAAAGTATACTTTACACTTACATACTTTAACTTAGCACAAGTATGACTATATTACAATCATAAAGGATTGACAATTTGTAAATAGGAACACATCAAGATAAAATTTTAAATCATCCCATATTTGCAGTCCTCTATATCTCATACTTGTACTTACTGAATGAATGAACAAATGGAAACTTATTTGCTCACTTACCTTGAGCATGTCTCCTCACACCTCTGGGCTTCTGCCTTTCTGTAAAATGAAGGAATTGAATCAGAAATCTCTCAAGTGTCTTTTAGCTCTCAGTGGTAAGTATGTAAAATTTGGTAATATATTAACCCCCAGGGAGAATCCAGAAATACTTGGAAAAATTAATGTAATTAAATTAAGAAAGGTTTTTTACAATCTCCTGTGTTTTGCAGCTCATGTCCTCTAAGCAAGTCAGGATGCTTGAGCACTCAATTTTATTTACCACCCACCTCTATGCAGACAATTTCCAGATCTTCCTCTTTTGCCCTGACCTTTTATATTCTTCTCAGTCAAGATTTCTTTCTGTTTATGGAACATCTTTACTTAGATGTCCTGCCATCACCTAAATCTAAACATGCTTAAAAAAATAAAAAGAAAGGAATTCATGATCTCCCCTTAGCCTATCTATTCTGCTTTCCCTTTGTATCATTTCTAGGCAGAAACCCTGGGCATTCCCTGCCCATTCCCATTTACTTACCATCTCCAGGATGGTCTAAATTCTGCTGATTCCTACTCATTTTTTTTAATTCCTGTGTTCTGCATTCCCACAGCGTCAGTCTGGTCCATGCCCTGTACACCCAGGTTATTTTAAGGGCCTCCTAGTGAGCCTGATTTCCTGTATTCATTCCTTTTTTTTTTTTTTTTTTTATGAACACTATGAAGAGCCAAAGAATCCTTTTATTCAAATGCCTTTTGAGCAGCAAGACAAACTCCTTTTCTGACTCCAGTAATTTAGTAGTGGTATGTGCCTTTAGGGTGGTATTTATTTTTGTATGTAAATTTCGAACATAAATATTTACTTATGTAAGTTTTGTCTCTCGTCCTAAATCAGGAGTTGGTTTGGGATTAGACCTTTCTTCTCTTCTTACTTCTTCCTACAGATTTTGTTGAATATCTACTTGTGTAAGATGCTCTGTTAAGCATTTTGACAGCTATAAACATAGATGGAACATGATTATTATCTTTGGGAAGAGTACTCCTACTTCCTGAGGTAAAGAAATTAGTTTTTGTTGAGTACATTTAGGTGCTGGACATAGGCCATGACATAAATTATCTCATTTAAGTATTGATATTTTTTCCAGCTTTATTGGGATATAATTGACATATAACATTATATAAGTTTAAGGTTTAAACATAATGATTTGATATGTGTATATATTGTGAAATGATTACTACAATAAGGTCAGTTAATACATCTGTCACTGCACATAGTTACAATCTTGTGTGTGTGTGGTGAGGACTTTTAAGACGAACTCTGTTAGCGACTTTCAGATGCACAATGTAGTATTATTAACTGTAGTCTTGAAAATTTTGTACAATGAAATTATTATCACCTTTTTACAGATGAAGGCCTAGGGTTAGAAGAGGTTAAGTAGCTTCCCCCAAGGTTTGTATGACTCTGAAGCCCTAGTTCTTAGTTCCATTGCTCATAATGAAATCTATATTTAATTGTTTCTAAATTAATGGCGTTAATTCTGGTATTTGAAGAGCCTAGCAGTCTCCTAAATGGCATCCTATAAGACCAAGTGATTAATATGCATCTAGACATTCCTTTATTTCTCATAAATAAGTGGTGCTGTGGTTACTGACATAAAAATTTATATTTAAATGTTAAACTCTATTATAAACAGTATTCGTGGTACATGAGAGACCCTATATGTGTGAAAATTTTTATATAATAATATATTGCATTTGGGTCCTCCCAAAATTCATTTCATTTTATTTAAAAAAAATTTTTTTTAACGTTTATTTTTGAGACAGAGAGAGACAGAGCATGAACGGGGGAGGGTCAGAGAGAGAGGGAGACAGAATCTGAAACAGGCTCCAGGCTCCGAGCCGTCAGCACAGAGCCCGACGCGGGGCTCAAACTCATGGACTGTGAGATCATGACCTGAGCCGAAGTCGGAGGCTCAACCAACTGAGCCACCCAGGCGCCCCAAATTCATTTCATTTTAAACTTCATTTAAAAATGTGCACTTTGGGGCGCCTGGGTGGGGCAGTCGGTTGAGCGTCCGACTTCAGCCAGGTCACGATCTCGTGGTCCTTGAGTTCGAGCCCCGCGTCGGGCTCTGGGCTGATGGCTCAGAGCCTGGAGCCTGTTTCCGATTCTGTGTCTCCCTCTCTCTCTGCCCCTCGCCTGTTCATGCTCTGTCTCTCTCTGTCCCAAAAAATAAATAAATGTTGAAAAAAAAATTAAAAAAAAAATAAAAATGTGCACTTTTTGTATAGTGACAGATGGTAGCCATATTTCTGGTAAGCATAGCATAATGTGTAGATTTATCAAATCATTATGCTATACATCTGAAACTAACGTAATATTTGTGTCAACTATACTTCAATAAAAAGAAATTTAAAAAATGTTCATTTTGTTCATTAATTAATACCATATGCTGCCTTTTAAAAAAGATGTAGCCTATAACCATTCTCCCATGTTAATTATTTTATTTATCAATATATTCCTGCTATAAACTTGGTAGGGCTATTTTAGGATGCCCATTTTTTCAGCTCAATAAGACATATTTTTTTCCCTCCAAGACCACACACCACATAAAATAGATTTATGTCTGGAGTGGTTTTTGTCAACAAACTTCAAAAGAACACCTTAGATAATTTCTGTGGTAGTCATGGCCTAAAATCTCTATGAGGTTGAGAATTATGTAAATAGTCAAGATAAACATTTTTTTTCCTGCTTGCCTATTCACTGACTTTAAAAAAATATTTTGGTAAATAATTGCAGTATATGGCAAAAATTCTTTAGTTCCCATGTTTAGAATAAAACCACCGCCTCTCTACTGTGAACTTAATTTGTGAGAACCTGACATAGTAACATTGCACATAAAAATGATCAAATTATTTTCAGTAAGTATTTTAAATACGTTTTTATACAGCTAAACAATCTTTATCAGGAAATACCACTGAAATTATTTAAGTTAAATTAAGCCCTCCCCCCGCCCCCCACCAGATAGACGAGTAAAGATAGAGACAACAAAGAAGATGAAGATGGTAACAAAGAGGAAAAGGAGAAAGGAGGAGAGAGAGAAGAGGGGAAGGAAAATAAATTGTAGTAAAGCTAAAAAACTAGGTTTCCACGTGGGTCATTATTGACCAAAGTTTCTATGATTTCTCAGCTCCTTATCCCGGCACTGTGAAACACACCCAAGAGTTTCCGTCTTTCCTAGCCTTTAGCGTTGTGGATGGTTAAGGTGTTAGGAACTTTTCACACTCTTAAAGTAACTGAGTTGAGTAGGGAGTTAGAGGCTGAATCTCACACAGTAGTTACCAGCATGGGATTTTCCTGACAGCAGAGAGGGCTTAATCATCTACTTCCAGTGGGTGGAAGCATGCTGGAGAGCTTCTGCCTCCAGCAGTGTCCTACACAGGGCCTGGTGTCTGGTAAATAGAAGACATTAGTCTCCAGTACTATCAGTCCTTTGCTTTTCAGAAACACTTATTTCAACTGAGTTTTCTTTTTTATTTATTTATTTTTGGTTCAAGATAAAAAGATACCTGCCTGTCTTCTTTGTTTCTGCTCTAGCCCCATGCCATCATCTACTATGCCTGATGATTTATTGCTTCTGTAGCTTGTCAATTAAAAGTGCTCACAAAGACAAACTCTGCAATAATGTTTTTAGCATGTTTAATAGAGTCTGGTTAAGTAAACATCCTCAACCAAAGCAGCAAAAGAGAGCTTAAAATAAACAGAGCTACTGTGCCAAGTTCATAATTACTTACACATTTAGCACTCTGCCCATCTTCTAAGCATGGCCATTAAAACCAGATTTGTGTATTTAAAATAATTGTCTTGAAACCATAGTTATTCAAATACTACAGAACATTTACATACTTGAGTCTTTTTTTTTATTATTCTTTTTTTTTTTAATTCCCCTTCAGCTTACTAAAACCTGGGATTTGTTTCACAAAACTTTTTTTCAAGGTAAGTACTAACATCTCTCTGTAATAGGCCAGATCAAATTACTGGTTCTTGTAGAGTCAACTGTTCCTTGGGGAGACATCCTCTTGTTCACATTCTCCAAATTGAGTATTTTTGGAAGAGTACTGAGAAGTTTCATATCCCAAATTAGAAGGGTAACATGATTAGTTTATTAATAGGCCAGTTAAGATGACAACCAAAAATTAAAAGTATTAATTAAAGTGATATAAAATGGGAGGGTATAATATTAGAAAAATACATGAGCTTTGGAGAGACATTTACAGAGATATCCTCTTGCCTCACTGGCTCTCAGTTTCAGGCCTTCAAAATAGTGGTGCTGGTGATGATTAGGGTGGAAAATGGAGCTATACTGGAAGATGACTTTTTAAATTAGAGATACAAGTAATATAAATTATAGACTTATGTTCACTAAATGTTGGCTATTATTAAATGTTCAAACATATACTAGCATATAATTTCCCATTTTATATTTTCATCGTTGTTCATATTCATGCAAATAAGTTGTTGAGTTTCAAATATTTCCCCCATATGTATGTAGGAATTTACATCCTTGTGTAAATGGCAATGGATTTTTCTTGCACCCCAGTATGATCACATTAAGCTGAGACCTTCCATTGGAGAACTGGATGATTAACATTAAATGAGCACTGCATCTGAGTAGTTGTCCTCAGTGGGTCATTTTTGGATTCTAATTTGTTTAATTACATCATTAGTGAGATGAAAAAAGGAAATAAGTAGCATGAGAAGTACATCTGCAAATAATAAATGAAGATGAACTTCAAATTGCCAGGAGAGGAGAATAAAAATAGATTTTCAGAAGGTTGCTGAAACTGGTCGTGAAGAAGAGAAAGAAATGTGGCCCTAAGCAACCATCTTCCATATAAGTGCAAGAGTGCTTTCATAACATGAGACCCAGAAAGAGGAGAGAGCCATGTTAACAGACGGTTCAAAGAACCCAACTTACCAAGGGCACCAAAGCCCAAACAAACATAGTATTCTGTGATAGTAAATGCAATCTAAATTTCTCATTTCTTAAATATAACAATGAAATTAAGGAGAATATAGTTTAACATGGCATTGAGATGAAGTCTTGGTTTTGAGACCAAGCACTGATATGAGCTGTGTGGCCTCTGCTTCTGTCAAATCAAGAGAATCCTATTACACGCCTCTAAGGGTTGTTTTGAGGGTGAAATGAATCTAGCACTAGATTGTAAATTCCACGAGATCAAAAACTGTGGTTTATTCACAACTGTGTCTCCTCTGCCTGTCACAATGCCTGACACCTGTGAGATAGCAATTACAAATATTTTGAAGGGATGTTGAATCATAAGGTTGTTTTCAATGTTATGTGTAATATGAATGAGAAACTATCTTGAGCTTTTATTTGTTGTCTTGTTTGCTGTTGGCCTGGGAAGCCAGCTCCATGGAAACAAGGAATTGCCTTCCTTTTCCCTGCTATATTCCCAGGTCCTAGAGCTGTGACACCAGGATGTATTTTTCTGCCAGCTTATGGCATCACCTGAGGTTTGTTAAATTAGTAGAATTATGGACCCAGACCCAGATCTACCAAATTAGAATCTGTATTTACTATTCACTGATAGTTCTTAAACATTAAATTTTGAGAAACATTTGTCTAGGAACCTACCTGTTCCTAGTAATTTCTCTATGAATTGTTACTAAATAAATGACTATAGGTTTTACCATCACAGTTAGCAGATTTAAAATCCATAATAAATGTACTTCAATAATATCCTTAACAGATTTAATGAAATATAATCTGCATGCCATAAAATTCACCCATTTTAAGTGTACAGGTCAATGACTTTTAGTAAATTTGTAGAGTTGCGCATACAGCACTGCAATCTAATTTCAGAACCTTTCTGTCACTCCCAAAAGATCCCTTTTGCCCATTTGCAGTCATTTCCCCTTTCCAACCCCAGCCACTATAACATTATTTTAATATCCATCTGCCATTCCACATTGTGGATAGAGAGTAAATAAAGGGGGAACAAATACATCTCTTTCATACACACTTCGGTAAGTAAAAGTGATTCTTGAATGAGTTTCATTGTGGTTTAACTTGGCATTCGCCACAACTAAATGGATTTGCTAAACAACTAAGAGTTCAAATATGATTCAGGGGAAATGTTTACCACTTTGGGGGAACAAAACGTTTGCAAATAGTTTATCTTCTAAACTAACGGGGCACATATTTACAACTAAACATTATCAGTCTAACAAAAACAGAAGCCATAAGAGTTTAGTTTTGAACTTTAGTACACTAATTACAAATCACTGCCATCTACTCAGGGCCAATGCTAGGCCAGCCTGCAACCTTAGATTGATATTTGAGGTTTTGTATCTCTTTAGAAGTTTGTATTAGCTGAGTTGACTTTTGGGATGTGGGGGAGGAAGTCTCTTTACTCTTTTGTCTCCTCTACTAAATTCATGTTCTTAAGATCTTTCTCTTGGACTTTCTGAGTTGGCCAATAAATGATCTCATTGGCCCCAATCATTCTATATCTTCATCTCCTTCATTCTCTCTTCCCAACTCCAAGAGGAGTTATTTCAAATCCTCCGCTTACAAACCTTCCATGATTTCAAACTGTTCATATAGTGAAGTCCAAACTCTCTAGCATGTATTTAGTGCAGACTGTTTTTTTCTTTCTTTTTTTTAATTTTTTTTTTTTTTTTTTTTTTTTGCAGCCTGTTTTTTTCTATCTCATGGCTTGTGCTGCTCACATTCCCACCTGGCCTGTTAGACATGCCACACCTCTCACTGTTCTCAAAATCTTCCAAGCACATCACACATCCAGGTCTTTGCTAAGTCTGTTACCTCCCTGCGTAATGCTATCTCATTTCTCCCTACTCATACATGAAATCTTATTATTTGGACAATAACTTTAATGCTTCTATGATCCCTTCTCCAAGATGCATCCTTTCCTCAATGAGGTTGCCTCTTTTTCCATTTGTACTCACTTAATATTGTATTTTTACTTCAAATTTATTATATAGAAGGATGATAACTATGTCATAATTAGTTACGTGTTCCTATCACCTTTCACCATATCTGTTATATAGTAGGAGCTTAATAAAGAATGTATGAGTTCGTGAATGCTTAAGGGAATCTTTGAAAACCTGCCTTTGAAGATTGTTGGACCTGGAATTGCTCTAACATCTAGATGAAACATACACTTCGAACTCTTTAGTCAGAAGTACTTGGTATTGTGTTTGTGTGCGTGTGTGTGTGTGTCCCTTTTGTACCAATGTATCTATTGAAACTTAAAATTTGAGATAAGAAAAAGCATTAACAAGATAAGATTTGTTTTTTGTAGAGTTGGTCCTAGAAGTCTGGCTTATGATGGAATTTAATATACTGTTTCATCCATTTAAAATCATAAACTCTAATAGCTGAAAGGACTTAAAAGATAGTTTTTTTTTTTTAATCCACTGGTTTTCCAGGTGAGAAAAATATTGCCCATTGTCTTATTTGTACAGTTTTCTTTTTCATCTCGCATGACAGGGGACTGAGGCAATCTTTTTACTTTTAATCTTTTACTCTATATCTCTTTATTAATAACCTAGTTAAACACTGTGCCTGAATATGCCCGTTCTCTGCATAGGAGTTTGAAAGCCGCAGAACTATTTCACAAGGCAGATCTGGTTTCTTGGGGAAGAACTCAGAGAAGAATTCTCCATTTTCCAACCCACTTGTAATAGAATGTTCCTTCCCCAACATTTATTTGCCACTTGGTGGCCACTGGGCTTTATGGTAATAAAAAAAAATCACACGGCACTAAATAAAAGGTCTGAAATTCGCTTTGACTACTTTTCCCCCTTTATCAACTCTGTATTTTAAATCATTAAAAAAAAACGTTAATTTCCCCTACATCCTCATAAATTGGGCAATACTAAACCACTATTTAAGAAAGTTCAGTGCTTAGGGGCGCCTGGGTGGCGCAGTCAGTTAAGCGTCCGACTTCAGCCAGGTCACGATCTCGCGGTCCGTGAGTTCGAGCCCCGCGTCAGGCTCTGGGCTGATGGCTCAGAGCCTGGAGCCTGTTTCCGATTCTGTGTCTTCCTCTCTCTCTGCCCCTTCCCTGCTCATGCTCTGTCTCTCTCTGTCCCAAAAATAAATAAACGTTGAAAAAAAAAATTTAAGAAAGTTCAGTGCTTAAAAAGTATCTTAAAAAATGGAGAAAATATGGAACTATTCCACATGTGAAATATTAATATTTATTAAGCTGAAGGTTTTTTAACAAATACATTATTGTTTTTATAAGACCTTTCTTTGTAAAGACAAGAATTATAAATTGGAAAATGTAAGGAATGCTTACAGAAACGAATGCATACATAAAAAGTACAGTTAAAGCAGGAGATTCCATAAAGCACATAGATAGTGAGACATAGCAATTCTCATCTTTGTATAAATATGTGTCTCCCTTGAAATAAATGTCATTAACAGCATTATGAAATGTCTAATACATATTAAACACTTTATTTAAAATCTGACAGGTGAGTTAAACACTTGTGCAGACACCCCTTGCTTTCCTTAGAAAGCTATATTTCAGAAAATTTAGCAGGCAAGTAAATGCTGTTGTCGCACCTGACTTACATTATAGCATCATTATAGAATTCTCCCAAAATAATTTATTTAGAATAAGATTTATTTATACCTTATAATGTCCCTGGGTAAAGTGAAATTGATTTGTTTTTAAAGGATTTTATAGTTATTGTTTTAATTGTGTAACCTTTCCATAAATTAAAAAAAAATCTTAAACATCATTACATCTATCACACAGTGAAAAGTTTTCAGTGCTATGCTTTTACTGTAATTCATTGTGTTACTTGAGAGGTTCTATGATTTTTTTCTCAAAGCAACATCTATGCTTGATTGATTTGCTAGAGTTTACTGAAATATGTACCAATATAATTCCTCATTAAATTAAAATATTGGGGGCATCTGGGTGGATCAGTAGGTTAAGTGTTTGACTCTTGATTTCAGCTCAGGTCATGGGATCAAGCCCCTTTCTGGCTCCACACTCAGTGTGGAGCCAGCTTGGGACTGTCTCTTTTTCACTCTCTCTCTCTTTCCCTCCCTGCTCCTCTCCCCTGATGTTTCTCTCTCTCTCTCTCTCTCTCTCTCTCTAATTAATTAATTAATTAAAAATATAGGGGCTGAGAAAGTTGATTTTAAGACAGATTTATAAGGTAATTGTAATTGGGGCAGTGTATTATGTTTAAAGTAACTCAAATCACTAGATCACCCTCAAAAACTGATTTATCAGATAATCTAGTCTTTGCATTTCTTGAATTATATCCTTGGTACCTAGCATGATACTCTGAGATAAAAAATAAACAGCAGTTTCCCTGAAGAACCTATAGGGAGAATTAAGAGTTCATAACTGGGAGCTTGAGGGGTCAGAAAGACTTCATAGAGATTGCAGGTTAGCAGTTGTAGGATGGAGGAAGACATTGCTGGCAGAAGAGGTGTGGCACGTGCAAGGCTCCAGAGACCTCGGAGAAGATGTTAGGTGAAGGAAACCACATTTACTCAGACACAGCCAGAGTAACGTTGCAATCATCTTGGCCTAACTTAACAGTGTTTTCTGGATCTGTCCTCAGTTACCAAGCCTGTCAGAAAATTAAACCCTCAGGAAATTCCTCCTCACATATGTTTTGTAGACAAAGCAACAAGTGACTTCTAACTACAATCTATGTTTTTCTAAGATGCTTTATTTACACAGTCAATATTTCTATACTTACATTTTCTATTAAAAAACAAAATCACTGACCAATTACCATATACTAATGATGTGCTACACACACACACACACACACACACACACACACACACACACACACCCAACCTATTTCTCAAAGGAAAACCATCCATCTGATGTAAGAACTACTATTATTCCCATTTTACCAATGAGACTGGGGTTTGAGAGTTTAAAGGATACTGAAGTCAGGCAGCTAATTAGTACAGAGCCAAGATTTGAACCCAGGAAGTTTGACTTTTAAAAGCCCAAGAGTTTTCACTGCTCACATTCTGCCTGTTCTAAGAAGATGTGACACCACAAGGTTCATCAGAGGAAAACTAAAGAGGAATAGATTATTGTATTGCACCAAATAATAACAGACTCTATTAGTTCCATATTGTGGCTATAATAAAATACTACAAACCTAGTCAAGATTTTAGCTGGTCTGGTTCCTTGTGGAGACCCTGAGATGAGAATCCGTTTTCTTGCGTTTTTCAGCTCCCGAAGGCCACCTGCAATCCTTGTTTTTCTTACTACTTTCTCTTATCACTCCATCCTCTTGCTTCTATAGTTATATGTTTTCCTACTGATGCTGTTCTTCCTGCCTCCCTCTTCTTAAGCCCCCTGTGATTACATTGGGCCCACCCTGATAATCCAGGATAACCACTCCATCCCAAGATCCTTAATCTAATTACATTTGCAAAATTCATTTCACCATTTTACCATGTAAGGTCATAGACTCATAGGTCCTGAGGTTTAAGATGTGGACATCTTTGAAGAGGCCATTTTTTTTAAAATTTTTTTTAACGTTTATTTATTTTTGAGACAGAGACAGAGCATGACAGGGGAGGGTCAGAGAGAGAGGGAGACACAGAATCGGAAACAGGCTCTCCAGGCTCTGAGCTGTCAGCACAGAGCCCGACGCGGGGCTCGAACTCACGGACCGCTATATCATGACCTGAGCCGAAGTCGGCCGCTTAACCGACTGAGTCACCCAGGCGCCCGTGGAGAGGCCATTATTTAGTTTGCCACAAAGACAGATGCAATCTAAGAAGAATATTTAAATTCCAGATAAGGAAGAGTGAATAGGCATGAGCTCTGCCCTCAAGGAGCACAAAGTCTAGTGGGAACTGAGGCATGTCAACCTGACACCTGTCAAATATGATAGTAAAATGGGGCAAGACACTACAGAGTGCGCAGTGAGTGCTTAACAATTAGCCTGAAGATGTTACAGACAAAACCGCATAGCAGTCTTTGAAATATTATAAGGACCGCATAATGACCATTTTTGGTCAAAAAATTTTTGGTCAAAAAATTGATTTTCGATCGAAAAAATAGTAAACTTACTTTTACCTTATTGTTATATTCATGACTTTTGTGAAATTCCCCAACATTAAGTATTACCTTAAGAGTTAAAATGCCTTCAAGGACTTTTTTTCTATAAAATGAGGTTAAAAATTTTAATTCTAAAACAAAAAAGAAAGGGACATAAATTCTTTCAGTACATTCCAGAAGCAAGATTCTAACCCAAGAAGTTGATTTATATGTATGTATGTGACTACCTAGCCTGTTACTTTAAATGAAAAATAATCCGCATGCAAAATGAATACTTTTTTCAGAAATGAAATGCAACCCAGTTATTGACCCAGGTGTGTGGTTTTTTGTGTTACCTCTTTATTGCTTTCACTTTTATGTAGATCTTAACACCCACCATACTGTCAGAGTGTCCTAAAACAAAAGATTTGTGAAGGCCTGCATTTCAAAAATAATATAATCTATAGAGAACCCCTTTACTCTATAAAACAATGACTATTCTGTGACCATACTCCAGCAATTTTTCCCTCACCAAGACAAAAACAATCCAAAACCAACTAGTTGCTAGGGATCCAGCAGAGTTGATTCTTTTTGCGCTCTTGGAATTCAGCAATAGGCTTTCATACTTCTTCAAGCTCCCATTGGCTTTGGGGAGAAAAGACAAATAATTAACCCTGAAGTAAGAAGCATTTCATTGCAGTCTCTTCCTGCTGGGTTAACAAACATCTCTAAGAAAGAGAGCTCCTTGGGAGTGTCTCGCTTAGTGTCATTATTGATTAGTGACACCCATTCTCTTAGCAAAGTCTTTGGGAACTTAAACTTCAAGGGGGGTTGGTAATTAGAGATGAAGTTTTCAGTTGCTTTTTGGTCCAGATTTGTTAACTGAACTGTTAAGGGAGGAGATGCTGATTAGAGAGCCTCGCTGGTAAGTCCTGGTTTCACTCTTGGCAGTAACCAGTTGTGCCTTGTATGTAGCTCACTGTGCTCCTTCGTGCTTTAAATGATTCTTCCCCTGTTTTCTCTCATGGCTCTGTAAGAGTTACCATAGAATCTCACAACTTGAAGTTGTAACTTATAAGCATCTATTAATTAGAGTAATAAATAGCCCGTTATCCTGAACTAACCCAGTTATCCATTCTCTAAAACAGCTTCAATATTACAATTGTTTTTTTTTTTTTTTGCCTTTTGGTTTTGTTTGTAATAACTCTAAGACCATGCAACATGACCTGATGCTTATATTTTAAAGTGGAAAAATTCTCAAAGCAGAATCTTTTCTGGCATATTTGGAAATTCACATTTTCAAAGTACATGAAAGACAACATTCCTGTGCTTTATCTGAGGGTTTAGAGACAGACACTTAATAACATGATGAATATTTTTAAAAATGCCTCTGTGTAAGTTCAGAATTTTTCCAGCTTGATTAAAAAAATGAGCTAAGAGGTCAAAATGACAAGTGTGATTCTTATAAGAGTTAGGTATTACTGGCAATATGGCTATTGTCAATCACTGTCAAAATGCGTGCCCTTGCTTCAAAATGTATCTGGCAGGTGACTGTGATTGTTCTTGTTCAGTCTCAGCACTAGCAAAAGCAAAACAAAACAACTTCGAGCATCACCACAATAAAAAAGTCCATGAGAGATGTGAACTAGAAAGAAAACTATGATGTCATTTAAAAAGAGGTGTGAGGTGACCAAAGAAGAGGAGCTGAAGATGGAATCTTGGGAAAACCTGTGTTTTCTCTGACACATGTGACAATGGCACCATTTTGTTTGTTTTTATTTTGATTGGTCTTTTAGTATAGGATATCATAATTTGCAAACCCTACTGTTGCATTAAAAAGTGTCATTAGAGTTAATCCTATTTCCCACATGAGAGGCCCTGGACCTTCTATGTCCTCTGTAATTTCTCAAGGTACCTTCACATGGGCTAAACACATAGAAGACTTTGCACACACACTAACTGAATTCTTGTATACTGAGATAATTAGTAGATGACCACATAACAGATTAATGTCATCTGGGAAAGAAACCTGTATATCACATATCAGTATTTGTAGTCTGCAAGAAAGCATTCCTGGTTCCTAAACATCAAGTCCAGGTATTTCATGGTTGGTAATAAGTGGAGAAAGGCCACATGAAAGAAACAAATGGAGGGGCACCTGGGTGACTCAGTTAAGCTTCTGACTTCGGCTCAAGTCCTGATCTCGCGGTGAGTTTGAGCCCCCCATTGGACTCTCACTGCCAGCGCAGAGCTCACTTCAGATCCTGTGTCTCCCTCTCTCTCTGCCCCTCCCCTACTAGTGCTCTTCCTCTCTCTAAAAAATAAATAATAAACATTAAAAAAAATAGAAAACATGGAAAGTATAGTTCTCAATGGTCCTTGAAAACTCCCCTACTGGACAAGTTGGCTTTTAAAATGTGACTTCTTTAATCTGCAACGTGAGGATCTCTTTACTTGGATATACTTGCTAGGTAGACCTCTTTCAGCAGTGCAGCTTTAATGCCTCACTTTATTTCTGTCTTCCTAATACTAGTGTCCTATCTTGGGAACTGCCTCCTCCCCATAAGTGACATTTGGACTAATAGCTCATTTCCCCTTATCCTCCTGTTGGGAGAAGATGCTGACTCCTCCACATAAGGATTTGCCCTTACCATAGGCCACACCTGGGCACGATACCAACAGACGGTCTAAAATAAGTCAACATTCATACAATTTCAAAAATACAATAGCAGAGAGGTCTTCATTGGTGATTACAATTATTCTGGAAAATCTTGTCTCAGCCAAGGGAGAATCAAACAGGGAAATGCTATAGACCGGGGCATGAGGAAACAGAACACTGGGCATTGATTTGAAGAACAGGCCAGCTAGGTGACCATTCGTCCTGAGCAGACAAGAGCATCTTCAGGATGGTGTCTACAGGTGGAGGGAGGAAGAAGTGCCTGGTACAGTATAACACGGATGAGGAGGTTCTGCTTCTGCTTCACAAATGGCTCAGAGCTGGCGCTCTGATGCTTGAAATGAGATCACAGTTTGATTGGACATGATGTGTGGTAGGGTACTTAAACAATGAGATGTTGTGGGAATTGTTACAGGATCTTAAACCCTCCTGCTGTAGAAAATTCAAAGCCAAGTTTGACCATGGACCTTAGACAGACTGCCTTCCCAACCCCCGTTCCTCCAGAATACACACAAAAGTGCCCTTCACAATTCTAGGAACCAGGGACCAACCTTTTTTCTTTAGTTTTAACTGTATTATTGACTAAAGCAGGCTGGTTCTGACTATAGTCACCAGGACTTATCATATCCAAATTGTTTTGTTTTGTTTTGTTTTGTTTTGTTTTGTTTTGTTTTGTTTTGT